>NC_083279.1:70923667-71253976 GCF_963506605.1 Zootoca vivipara | reverse complement strand
CTGCTTCTTCTTAGGAAATATCCTGAAAGTGAGATCAGCATTGATCCATTTATTGTACCTTCTCCTGGGGCCTGTTTTGTGATATTAGAAAAATAAATCACTGTTAAATAAGTTCATGTCTCAACTTACAACAGGCCAGTTATTTCCCTCCCTCCTTAGGGACTCCCCCCACCTTCCCATCATTATTTGTGAATGAATAAGCCTTAGTTATACTGAAATAGAGTAATTTGTTTTAATAGCGTCTGAGCACACACTGAGGTAATATGTGTCTGATGCCTAATCGCATTTCTCAGGAAAGGAATTTGCAGTTTCAGAAGAAGGTTTATTTATCTTTAAAGTGCCCTTTCGGTCAGAAATGAGCCTGGACGAATGGCATTGTGAAATTCCACGCTTATTCGGTGTTATTGCGGGGAGGAGGGGGAAAGTTTGCTCTATTTGCTTAAAAGACCATTGGTGGTGATTCTGGCAGGCAGTTCTGAAAACATTACAGGGGCTAGCAGTAGCAAAAGAAGCTGCAGGATCTGCGTTTGAAGTGGGGTGGGATGGAGTGGGATCTCATTCCACTTATTTTCAGGCAAACCTAAAGCCACTTTTTAGCAGACACAATTGAGTCTTGCCTAACATGAAAGCAGTGGCGGAGGAACCCTCTCCGGCACCCAGGGTGGGACGCCGAGGGGCGGGATGAACCACCCGGTGATGCATGTGCGGCATCCCGTATGGACTGCAAATGTGCGGCATCCCATACAGTCGCCATGCGAGAGCCAGCCTATATGGACGGCGCATGAGAGTGGTAGCCCATATGGATGCCATGCAAGTGGCGCCCATACTGACTGCGCGCGCCCTCAGCCGCTCTACAGCTGGGCGGAGGCAGGGGCCATCTTGTCACACCCCCCCCAAGTGGCACCCAGGGCGAACAGTCCCCGCCACCCCCCACTTCGTACACCCCTGCATGCACATTCCAGTCAAGCATTGCATAGAAACACACATTCTAGAACAGTCGTGTTATTCTGTAGTAGGATAGCTAGCTAGACAGATAGATAAAATCCAAAATTACTGTAATACTTCATTGAACATGTGGGGAAGGTAAGAGGACGATGCCCCTGCCTGTATTATGCCCTCTGGCTATACCCCCTAGCAACTGTATGTTAGGTGAAAAGAACATGAAAGGGACTTATTGTTCCTCATCAATTCCTGTACGCAGGAGCATCCAATATACATGGGATAAAACACTACTATGACAGTAAAATGCTATGCATTCTCATTCATTGTTTAAAACAAAAAAATTCCTTCAGTAGCACCTTATTTTTTTTTTTTTACTTCGATCCAGACCAACACGGCTACCTACCTGTAACCATTGTTTAAAACAGTATTAGGGCTGGTGCACCAATTCCAGACTGCCGTCATTTCCAGGTGGGATTCAATCACATAATGGCAAATTCAAGCAGAACAATTAAACCTTATTTGGCGCTTTTGTGAAGCAAATACACTTCCCCAAAATGATAGAATTCTAGAGTTGGAAGGGACCCTCAGGGTCATCTAATCCAACCCCCTGCAATTAACAATTTTTCCAATAAGGAAAGTATCATGAACAACAACAACAACAACAACAACAACAACAACAACTTCAGAAGCTAAACCCAAGTTGACCTAAATATAATCAATATACATATATAAAATAAACAGTTTACAAACTCATTTAAATAAATAAATAAATAAAATGCATTCGGCAACTTTACAAAACAAGCATTTATTGTTTATGAACAGTTTCCTGCTGAAGATTGTATCCTGTGACTTTGTTCCCTTGGGGTTTATTGTATGGATTGTATCATGTGGGTACATGTTCTGTCCAGTGCAGTTGTGGTTGTGGTCAGTGGCTAAAAGAATAAAATGTTGAGTCTCCCCCCCCCTTTTTAAGTGTCAGGAAAATGCACTGGGAATTATGAGATAACACTCAATCATTCTTCAGACAAATAAGTCTAAATGTTCTTGAAACAAATAATCTGAAAGCAACCTTCTTCTATGTGGTGACTGCTTTAAAATGTTCCAACCTTAAGCACTACACAGGATTTGCAGCCCCCTCTGGCGCAACCCATCTGTTCCTAGGATCCTACCCCAGATGTGGAATTTAATGGGCAATAATTTAAATGAAAGGCTGCATAGAGAGTTTCCATCTCTAGGTAACACTGAGCTCCAGGCACCAGAATATTCTTCCTTCCTAAGGAGGTGGGGAGGGGGAGTAGAAGGAAGGAAGACTGGGGTGTTGGGTAGGGGAAGGTGGGACCACCCACCATATTTGGTGAGCATTTAGCTAGCAAATGCATAATAAGTATTTCTGGTCATGTAGCTTTGAGGAAGTCCTTGTGGAAAGGAATGCTTGTTAGACTAGAAACTGCTAGGTAAAAATAAAATAAAAGTGCAGGCATATTATATAAAATGCATAAATTAACTTATTTTCATTTCTCAGGAACATTCTGGCAAAAACAAGATGTCCTGCCAGGGACAATATTGGTTAGTTTGCAGTCAGATGGCTGTAAATATACTGGTTATAATCAGAGCTCTCTGGTCTTTGCCTCATATACAAGGTTTTCTTTCCTCACACAGTTAAGTTAAAAACTTCATCTCATTTTTTTTAAAAAAACCAAACAAATATAGTTTGGTTTGCAGACTGAGGTTTGCTGTTGGGAACGGCTTAAAATATCTCTTAGGAGCGGCACTGTGTTTTTTTATTTAAAAAAAATATCAGGACTCCATAGATGGGATGTTTTTCTCATACTATACAGTCTTGCTGAAAGCTGAATTTTTGGTCCTAGTATGAAGAGCTCTGACTTACTGGATAGGACCACTAGATGGCATTGACCACCCTACGATTGCCAGATGAAACAAAGGAACAAGGCTCCTGTGCTTTAAATGGTTATTAAGAAAGTAGCATTTTGGTAGCTGCAGCATCTTGAACAACCATATCACTGTAGGAGCAATATCGGCTCCCTTCTACTAAACTGTTTCAAGCATAAGAGGCCTAGACTTACATTTCCTGTCAGCTGGTGTAAGATACCTGATTGAGAACACGGATGTTCACACATTGCATTCAACAAGTGTATAATCTGTGTACAAAATACTATATACTCATACAGAAATTCACACGTAATGTTCAACAAGTGTAAGGTAAAACGCAATGGTAAAGGACCCCTGGGCGATTAAGTCCAATCAAAGGCGACTATGAGGAGCGATGCTCATCTCGCTTGCAGGCCGAGGGAGCCAATGTTTGTCCACAGACAGCTTTCCGGGTCATGTGGCCAGCCTGACTAAACAACTTCTGGTGCAATGGGACACCGTGACAAGTGCCAGAGCGCACAGAAACGCCGTTTATTTTCCCACTGCAGCGCTACCTATTTATCTACTTGCACTGATAGGCTTGCAAACTGCTAGATTGGCAGAAGCTGCGACAGAGCAATTGGAGCTCACCCCGTCGAACAGATTCGAACCATTGACCTTCCAATTGGCAAGCCCAAGAGGCTCTGTGGTTTAGACCACAGTGCTACCCACGTCCCTTCAATGAGTGTACAGTCCATGTGCTGTGGTACACAATAGCTGAGCTGTTCACACATGGGTAGAGACAGCTTATACTTGTGCTCAGTGCAACATGTGAACAAGGCTACTGGGTGTTTGCCTCTTACTTTGTGGGCTCATTTACATATTTTGAGATAGAAGAACCCACATGACGCAACTTTCTTTTTCAACCTGTAGACACAACATTATTTTTTCAACTGCCTGAGGTATCAGAAAGCAAGCTTCCTAAAACCTTTGCAAATGCACCTTGGACCAGACAGAGTTTCCTTTAACGTAGTTCCTTACTCTCTTGCCCTCTCCAAAGCAAGGGTCACCACCCTCTCATGTCCACCAGTGCTTTTCAGGAGGACTACAACTCTCTTGTTGGACTAGATGATTGTCCCTTCCAACTCTATGATTCTAACCCTCTTAACATCTGCCAATTACCAACGATGACATCTTTGTTACATCTGCCTGTCAGCCTTTGCAATAATTAAGAACCATGGAAAAGTGAATTTTGGGGTAAGAAAGCACTAGGGAACCAGATTTAGAAGTAACACAGTTTTTCACTTAGCAAACAATAGAAAACTAAACTAAACATAAGAAGTTACAAAAGCCCTAATAAGAAAGGCCATTTGAGCTCTGCCACCTGAGATCCTTTTAAAGCAAGAATGCCTGGGATTGCACCTGGACTCCTGTGCATGCCAAATACTTCCTCTGCCACTGACCTACAGCCAAATTGCCTGAATACAGCCATCCAGGCAGCAGGCAACTTCCCCCACCGCCAGGAGTGTTTGCTCTCTGTGGGGCGCATGGGAGTCTGCAGGGGTGGAGAGGAGAGGAAGGGAAAGTCTGTCGTGTCAGCAGATTTCTACCTGTGCAACACTGAGCATCACCCACTGGGTTTTTGGTTTGTCAGGGCATAAAGTTAATAAGCTATGGTGAAATCCACTGTGTTTTATTAAGGGGAGTGCTAAGGACTTGAGATCGACACTTACTGTCAAATTTAAAACTTTAAGCAGAGATGTGTTTGCACCCCTAATGTTTGACATGAATGCATATTTATTATTAAAGACCTTTCACAATTTTTGCCTCCTTGTAAATTACTCTGATTTACTGCTTCTTCCCATATGAAGAAAAATCAGTTTTAAAAAGTTTGAAATATTTATTGCTGATAGTTTCAGTGTACTACAACCAGAAACATAAGACATAATCACATGTAAAAACAATACTTGTATTATACTCCCAATTGTAATGAATCACTACCTACAACAGTAATAAACAAAATTTACAAATACTGTAGCCATATATATTGGAATACCAAGTGCACCCAATGCTTCTTTTGTGGTGCACGCATCCCAATTATTTATTTTCTTCTATGTATTTAGATTGCCGGAATTAAGATTGCCGGAAGAAATATCAACAACCTCAGATATGCAGATGACACAACCTTGATGGCAGAAAGCGAGGAGGAATTAAAGAACCTTTTAATGAGGGTGAAAGAGGAGAGCGCAAAATATGGTCTGAAGCTCAACATCAAAAAAACCAAGATCATGGCCACTGGTCCCATCACCTCCTGGCAAATAGAAGGGGAAGAAATGGAGGCAGTGAGAGATTTTACCTTCTTGGGCTCCTTGATCACTGCAGATGGTGACAGCAGTCACGAAATTAAAAGACGCCTGCTTCTTGGGAGAAAAGCAATGACAAACCTAGACAGCATCTTAAAAAGCAGAGACATCACCTTGCCGACAAAGGTCCGTATAGTTAAAGCTATGGTTTTCCCAGTAGTGATGTATGGAAGTGATAGCTGGACCATAAAGAAGGCTGATCGCCGAAGAATTGATGCTTTTGAATTGTGGTGCTGGAGGAGACTCTTGAGAGTCCCATGGACTGCAAGAAGATCAAACCTATCCATTCTTAAGGAAATCAGCCCTGAGTGCTCCCTAGAAGGACAGATCGTGAAGCTGAGGCTCCAATACTTTGGCCACCTCATGAGAAGAGAAGAATCCTTGGAAAAGACCCTGATGTTGGGAAAGATTGAGGGCACTAGGAGAAGGGGACGTCAGAGGACAAGATGGTTGGACAGTGTTCTCAAAGCTACGAACATGAGTTTGACCAAACTGCGGGAGGCAGTGCAAGACAGGAGTGCCTGGCGTGCTATGGTCCATGGGGTCACGAAGAGTCGGACACGACTAAACGACTAAACAACAACAATGTATTTTAGCTATGGCATTACATTATATATTATCTATTATTGTCTGACACAAATTTAAGGATGTCGATGCCATGGTTCATGTGCTGGGTGCTGCACGAAAATGGTCAGTTGCCATTTTGAAAAATGGCTCCCACAGACTTATGGCAACCTGCACATGATGTCTAATCTATGAAGCAAAGTCATGCTGAGCAAAGGTCAGTTTTCCAGCAATGCAGAGTTCAAAGTTCAAAAGGGAATTAAGTACGTGTGTAGCACCCTGGACAGATCCAAGTGGCGCCTAGGCTCTTAAGCAACAAGGCAGGCTGGAGTGAGTGCCAAAAACTAGCAAACCTAGCAGCTTCCTTTGAGCAGCTAGCTACATGCCTTTTAAGTGGAGTCTGACAAAGAAGCCCAGCCTGTTTTAAGAGCTGTGGACTCCCACAGTACAAGGGAGGCTATAATTCTACTAAGTTTCAGTCATTGGTGTCTGAAGTCAGTGATGTGACCTCTTTAGAGTGGAGATGTGCTGGCAACTATAGACTCCTATGGTGCTTGCATTTCCTAGGAGGAAGGGGATTCAATGATTGTGGGTTAAAGCGCACATTCTCCTCCCAGTCCAAGATGTCCTATGAATATATGGGCTCTTCCCCTGAAGATGAGGATTCAAAGCCCTGGGTTATGACATCAGTACAGTAAGAAATAGAGACTAAAGATACATTGCAACATTTTGCTCCAGTCCTCACTGAACTGTGTGGTAGTAATCCTTTTTTCCTAGGCATATGTTGACCATATATTCAAATGTAAGTACAAATATCTTCACAGGTACATAGAAATTTATTTATGTGTGTTCGTCTGACATACATTCTCATGCCTAGGAATATTATATCCCTACCCAGATAGTAATATTAAGCAATCTGGCAACAAATCACATTCATGTTTCTTCCAGCAGCTGCTTAAGGAAATGGAGGCTCCGCAGTGAGGCCCAGCCCATGTTTTTGTAACCTAATAAACTGGGTTGAATATGAAGAAGGGTGGCAGGAAAACAGATGTAAGAGGTTTTCACAGGACTAACCAGGAAAGAACTGGTGCTAATAACTTTCTTGGGCTTGAAAGGGAAACCAGAGGACTCCTGTTTTATGACTAGCCCAATGCATGCTGAATTTCAGAAGGCCTTCCAGTAATGAGACCGGGCAGTTGCCAGACAGGCACTCCTACCCTGGTAGCTGGGGATTAATGGCACTTCTATATTAAGTGTTGGTAACCATAAGTTTGATGTAGAATGAAGTATTTATTATGTTATTTCAAGGGCTACATACTAAGAAACTGTGAGTTCCCATAAACATTTTTTCATTGATATGAGCAAGATGAACATTTCTTGAAAGGGAATTTGGGTTTTTTTCTCTTTTTTTCTTTCATGAGTTGAGTTTTGCCCTAACAGGTCTGGAAACTGAGGGCCTCTATTTTATACAGACAAAAATTAGAAATATTTTACATTTTATCAGGCCAGCTTTTTTTGTTTTTTTGTTTTGCCTAGAGTAAAACTCAGTGGAGCTTGAAAATTAAATATTTTGGCCCAGTGTGCACATTACCCTAAACCATGGTACACAAATCGGAAAAAAGCCAAAGTATTGTCCACTCAACAAACACTGGAAAAATTATTGTGTCCCTTATGATTTGCTAAAAGGTTCATGTCCTAGGGCAGGAATAGCTAAAGTGGTTCTCTAGACGTTGTTGAACTCCATTAGCCCCAAAATAGTTGGAGATGATGGGAGGCATAGCCCCAAAATGTCTGGAGGGCACCATGTTGGCTAGCCATGTTCTGGAGTTACATGAACGATTTAAAAAGCCAGCGTGGATTCTTGATGATGATGATGATGATAACTTGATCTATTCACAGCTAGGCTAGAGATCTCCAGTACTGACTGTCCTCCCCCCCCTTTCAGACACAGGCACCTTGCTGACACCACTGCCAGCAAGGGGAGGGGAAAGCATCTGCCCTTCTCTTCTTTCCTTCCAGAAGGGTCTTCCCCATTTCCCTAGCTTACATTACAAAGCAGATACTTAACTGACCTGGCTAAGCTATTTACATACAAAGAAACTAGTTTGACAATTTTAGCAGTCTCTTTGTGTGGAAGCCAGTATTACAGCCAGGATTGGGGAGGGGGACCTCAAAAACCATTTAGTTTAACCTCAAGTTCATTGAGATATTTTGTCTTTCTTTGCCCTCTGTGAGGGATGCGGGTGGTGCTGTGGTCTAAACCACAAAGCCTAGGGCTTGCCGATCAGAAGGTCGGTGGTTTGAATCCCCGTGACGGGGTGAGCTCCCGTTGCTCAGTCCCTGCTCCTGCCAACCTAGCAGTTCAAAGGCACCACTAAAAGTGCAAGTAGATACAGAGGCGTAGCAATCCCAGGTGGTACCCAGCTCTGGCTCTGGCGAAAAGTGAAAAACATGAATTGCAAAAGAACTAGGGCTTACAGAACAAAACCAACTTCAGATATGAAATCAGCATTGAAAGAACATATAAGAACAGTTGGAAAATCTCATGCAAAATAAAATAAAAAAAATGTTCCCCAGTGGGGCACGCCGAGTGTCACCCCCCCCTCCAGGGTGGCACCCGGGGCGTCCCGCCCCCTTGCTACACCACTGAGTAGATAAATAGGTACTACTCTGGCGGGAAGGTAAACTGCGTTTCCATGCACTGCTCTGGTTCACTAGAAGCAGCTTAGTCATGCTGGCCACATGACCTGGAAGCTGTACTCTGGCTTCCTCGGCCAGTAAAGTGAGATGAGCTCTGCAACCCCAGAGTCGTCTGCGACTGGACCTAATGGTCAGGGGTCCCTTTACCTTTACCTTGCCCTTTGTAAATAAGAGCATATAAGATGATAAAGAGAGCCCTACTGGATCAGATGAAAGTGCCATCTATTCCAGCATCATGTCCTCACAGTGGTCAATCAGATGCCTATGGGATGCCAACAAACAGGTCACGAGTCCTCTCCCAATAGAGATTCCCAGTTACAAGGTAGGGAAATAAAAAAATGGGACGTATTGAAATTGCTGCCGGGGTGTGTTTGTGTGTGGACAGAAGACATTTGAATGGAATATTAGTAGTCCTACCTCTTCTGAAATCTAACCTTAAGATTCTGGCAGCCATTCTAAAATCTGTGGTGTTTTTGACAAACTTGTTTGTAAGTCGCATTTACATGAACAAATGGCATTTACTTTTGCCACATCAGCATTTCTGAAGCATTTTCATGCCAAAACAACTTGGTTCTCATTTCGTATACTTTTTTTTTACACAAAACCATCTGTATTTTCATATTTTAATCCATTCTTGCCAAGTCAACTTCATTCTTGTGGTCAAAACATACACGCATGACAGCCAAACCATCCATAGTCTCATGATATTTCAATTTTTATCTTGCCAACCCATCTCCATTCTTGTGGGCCAAACATGCACATGTAAGAATGGTTTCAGTGAGGCTATAAGAGAAAAGCATATGAACAAGCATAAAAATAATTTATACCTGATACTCTTCTTGGAATATTAGATTGAACTAGATGTCCTAACCCACAGCTAGTGATTAAAATAAAGGAACTCAGGTGGGTTTCTCTGTTCATAGCATTTTTATAATTACAAGCCATGGAGAAAACTGCATAGCCTTTTGAGGTCAAAATCACTAGTGGCCTAAACTGGTTTGCTGTTGTTTTAAAAAGGAAAATAAATGTTTTAAAAGAAAAAAAATATTATGGCTGAAACTCTTGCACATGATTCTTAAGCAGCAGAACACTACAGAATTGAAAGGGTGGTAGCTGCAGTTATGAAAGCTGGATGAGTCACAGTTGAGTTATTTTTTCATAAGCGTTCTCTACACAAATATAATTTTGTTTATATCCTCCCAGAGGGTTGGAAGGAGAAGAGGGTCTCATTGAGATGAATGATCTAAAAGGCCTACTGGCCTGCTTGGAATGTGCTAAAATGATACCAAATATCAGGGAGATTAGATGGTGCCAAATAAACGATACGAAATAGCAGAGAGGTTCATTCCTTACATGCCATTTCTACCTCCTCCAGCACTCAAGTTTTGCTCCTTATCCTTCTGGAAACATTCCAGGACCCAGGTAATTCAGGGATTCAGGGATTTAGAAGGGTCGCTGATCTTTGTTATGCCATCCTGATGTGCATGTTAAAAATCCCAGTTTCAGCTGGTGACAGATGCTATAAAGCTATATCCCAGGTGGTGCAGAATGAACTGACAGAAGGAGTCCAGGGCGCATGAAGTAATTTCACATTAAGAGGGCAAGGGACCTAATAATTTCATTATTTGGTACTATAGGCTCTAGGCAATATACAATAGTTCTATCCACTCACCATCTATATCATGATAGAAACAAGCACTGCTTTGACAAGGGTTTAGCACAGGAGTGATTGACCTGTGACCCGTCAGATATTAGAATTATAGAATCATAGAGTTGGAAGAGACCACAAGGGCCATCCAGTCCAACCCCCTGCCAAGCAGGATTGCAACCTCCACCAGCCCCAGCCAATGTGACCAATGGGGAAGAATGATGGGAACTTTAACCTAGCAATACCTGGAGGACCACAGCTTGGTCACCCCTGGTTTAGAATGAGCTCATCCTCCCAAGAAGAACTTCTGCAGCCCCCTAAAGAAGACCAGCTTCCAAGAGTGATAGCAGGTGGTTAGAGGGATGTCAGCATGTCAGATAGCAATTTTGAAGTTTTAAGTTTGTAATGATTGCATTTAATAGATATGTTGATCACCGGTAATTCACCAAGTGCATGTTTCATCTATAATATTCACTATAATATCAGCAATTCTGAGAGATTTTATAAGCTTGTAGTTGGCGAGTCCCAACATATGCAGTAAATGTGGGTGCATGCCTGGATTTTAAACATCCATATATACAGTACTTGCATAAGGAATTGGGATCTGAAATTCTTTTAATCTTCTTTATGGGCATAAAGAGCTTGCTAATAAAATTCTGATTCAGGGAGAATGACAACATTTCTTGTAACCCTGTGAATAATTAGACACTGGGATTGCTTAGGATCCAGCTGTTCAAGCCATCTGGCAAACCAGTGTACAAATGGAACTTAAATTAGCTATCATGGAAGTTACAGCATAAGGGTGGAGTGCTCTTGCCATGTAATACATCACAGACGCAGAATGGCTGTTAATTAAGTCAGAATAATGCACAAATGTAAAAAGTGGGGAAAGGAAGAACTAAATAGTTCTACAGATGTCTTGCGATGGAAGCAGCAGGTTTTTTGATTGAGGAAGTACCTATTTACACTCCTAAAATGTATGATCACAACAAATGCACTCCCCCATCCCAAACTAGCACTGCACTGGAAGAATAGCCATTGTATGTTGTGTAATTTCAGTTTACTGTGTCATTAATCTGCCTGTTCTGTTTTGATTCAGGAAGAACACATTTTGTAATATGGAATTGGAAGCACATGTTTCTGAACTATCCTCCCCTATCCTGCATATACCAATTGGCTAATACCGGTAGTTGTCTGGTGAGGCTTAAGAATCTCTAGGTGCTCTGAATATGTTCCTGTCAGATGTGGGGACATACAAAATGAGGATTTCCAAATTCCCTAATATAGCTAGAATATCTGATAACCAAAATAGTATGCAGGCAATATACTTCCTTTGCAAATCCATTTGTATTTCAGATAGAAAACTGTCTCCCGAAATGAAATTGTTTATTAGACTTTTCACAACCCTGCCTCCAGAGACAGGGAGAAGGATATTCGGCCTAGCCTCTGCTACCACGTAATGGGCCACGGGTCCCTGAAAGATTGCACACCCACTTTCCTGGAAGGACAGTGGAGTAACCACCTAAGAAGTGCCCCCACAAAAAAAGATGATAGAGGATATGGATTTGCATAAATTTTCAAAAACTAATTTATATGCATGCATACCAATTTAGATCTGTTGTAAGATACAGTTCCTTACTCACACTGGCATACATGAAAGGATTAACTCAGGTTAGCAGTGGGCGTGGCTTAGCAGGCTCTCAGCAGGTTCTGCTTCCTCTTTTTCCCCTCTTTGTGGTTTCTGGAACCACAAAGTAAAGAAGGTCCAAAGGCTCCCTGCAAGTGAAATGAATTGCTCCAAAAGGAAGATTTTATAGCCTGCATCTTTGTTAACCCAAAGACTGCATAATCATTTATGTAAGGAAACAAAGTTAGTTTCTTTTTAAGTCACTTGGAACTTTTTTCATCTCCATTTTACTGCCAACAGATGGAGACTTGCTTGCTGGAAACACTGTGAGTAAAGACTTCACTTATTTGGAAAGCTAAGTATCTGTGATTTATTCTAGCCTAAGTATTTTTATGGTAATCGTTTGTTTAAAGGTGGATGAGGGCAGATGATTAAATCTAACGAAGTTTTAATATGATTGGAGTGATCACCATTGTGCTTAACTTTGCTATGAGAGAGTGTGAGATCTCTCTTCAAATAATAATAATAATAATAATAATAATAATAATAATAATAATAATTTTTATATACCCCACCCATCTGTCTGGGTTTCACCAGCCACTCTATCCAACACAGTCTTACCAGACTATTTATTTAAGTACTATGCTACAGTATACTAAACTCAAAAAAGCCAACATGAAATAATCTTAACTCTAAACCAGCAGGGTTCTTTAATCATTAATAGACTTTATTCAGCCACTGGACTATCCTAGCCTACATACCTGCCTAGTTTGTTATACATTCATAATATACAGTTGGACGATATGCTCTGGTAGTAGCTGAGAATAAGGAACAAACCATCAGCTGGTGGAGATAATTGGGTAATAAGTGCTGTTTAAGACTCTACGGTCTAGAAGATGAAAAGGTGAGGAAGTGCTCCTCCGTAGGGTATAGATTGGCTCCTTATTTGTCACATGGAGCTGTTCCATTCTGCAGACACTCTGTTGGGTACCTTATCTCTGCTTGGGGAACACTTTGATCTAGATTGCCTACATTCATCTGAGGGACAGGGTGGGTGAGTGGGTTGTCTTTTGGAAATGTTTTTCACTTGGTAGCCTAGTAAACTCCTTTCCATAGTAAACTCCTGTGTATAGTAATTGGGTCTGAGGTATGTGTGGGTTTGACAGAGGGAGTCTGTTCAAGTCTTATCTCTTCTGAGAAACACCAATTGCTTCTGCGTTGTAGCTCACTTGATCTTCCTTTTAAATCAAATCCTGAGCTGTTTCTTGCCATGGTACACAAAGTCACCTCAGAGGTGCTAGAATGCATGACTAGCGTCTGCTGTAATTAAGATATACTATTCTTTAGGGAAGAGGATAAAAATGTGAACTCACTGAGCTCTGACAGAATCTAACCTTTGTCAGATTTCTGTGGCATGATGTAATTGAACTGGACAGAGTCCTAGTGACTACGGTACTTGTCTCTGACTAGTAAAGTCAGAAGGCACTAGTACACAGGTTTGTGTTGAGCTTATAAAAGTTTGCTGTCAGGACCCGGGTAAGGGAGGTGCACCGTGAAATATGCAACATGGAAGAAGTCTTATAATTAATCACAGTCAATTAATTTGACAGGCTGTTGAGTTCTCTAATCTTGTGGAATTATAAAACAAAGCAGCAATCATTCAGTTTGCCTCCTTAGCCAGAAATAAACCTCAAACACAGCACTAGTTGTCTTGTTTTGGGGGCAAAGCCAAGCCCCAGCTACCAACCAGTGGGGCTTTTCGGAGCAGCAAGGACAGGGCTGCATCCGCAACCCTGCCATACATGATGGCCAGGGCAGAATTCTTTTGGGAGAGGAGGATTGCTGCACGAGCCTGGAGCTGGTCAGCTATTGGACCCAATGGAATCACACAATTGCAGTGGGAATGACTTGGGAACTAAGAAGTCCTGGACCAGGTCAGCCGTGGGGCATTTTGGTGAGTGGCCTCCTGAAGCCTCAGTTTTGACCATAGTGAAACATGATGGGCTGTTAATGTTTGCTTTTTTTTATTTTGCACACTTGGTGTTCCTCTTTTAAATGTGCACATATCCAAGACAGAAAAAGTAGTGCAATGTGGGGAAGGAAGGATTGAGGAGAGAGACAAAACACACAGCAACTGAATACACTCTGTGAACTTCTATTAGGCATGGGTGAATCTGTAAATCTCTTAAGTTTCTCATTCTTACAACTTTAATTTCACTTCTCAGCATCCAGCAGGCTGTTCTCATGTTCAAATACATTTGCGATCTTGTCATTATTATTTTTTAAGTCCTCATGAAAATTCACCAGCATTTTAGTATAAATTTCTCCTAATACACATTTGGCAAAGCAATTTTCCTAAATGTAATAATGCATTTTATGGTTTCATCACTAATATATACATGCATAAGTATAGGTATTTTTGTACACATTACTTGGCTGGAGAATTGCATTACAAAATTCAGAGAAGTGAGAATTTCAAAGGATGGCTTTCTTTCAATTCACATATTGCCTTGAATTAGGTAGATTTGCCTTTAAATGTAAACAAAATCAAATCTCTCCTCCATCCCGACATTCCACCTGCTGATGTGGATGGCAAGTGATGGAATAGCACTGGACAGTGTGTCTGAGGGAGCGTGTAGACACTCATATGGCAGTTGTGCAAACAAAAAAACTAAATCTGAATTGGTTATTAATGAGATAACACATGTATCTGGAAGCATTCCTGGCCAGTGTGGATGAGGGCAATAGCATCACTGACAAGAACTAGGCCATAATTGTGCAAGAGAGAGAGAGAGAATCAGTTAAATGAATTTAAATATATCACACAATCTGTTTTTATGTTCTGGCTGTTCACTCCCTTGGTTCTCCTCATTGAATTTCTGAATTTAGGCCTAATGAATGCTGCGGTGCTTTCAGCTGTAGCTCAAGGAGGCCGCAATCCTGCCTCCATAAATACATTAGCTTCTCACAATAAGTTCCTAAAACTTTTGCCAAAGTCGACTGGAAAGGCTTCTCCCTCCTCCCCCTGTAGTAGCTCAGTCTTCCAAAACAATTGCCCTAAAATGCCTGGAAGACACAAGAGACTATACAGTAGTGTAATTCCTAGTCTGTGAAGTCAGCTTGTAACCATGGCAGCAGTCGCTGCCAAAGCTGTACGTTACAAAAGGACCCAGGCGGATGAAACGTAGGCCCAAGTTAATGAAAATCAATTTTGAAGTGCACTAGATATATGGAAATGGAAAAGAGGGTGATTGATAAAATATTTTGTATTTCCTCTTCCTCCCTGGCAGCCAATTGCCACAGGGGCCATAGAGTTGAAAACAGGATGGGGGTATTTTTCTTATTTGGGTGCTGCTGCTGTGTGGGAAGGAGCCGTCCTTCTGAAGAATACATCAACAAGGGAGCACCTATTCACTGCCAGCTAATTCTGGCACAGCTGAGCAAAGTTATCTTTTAGAGGGGGTGGAAATTCTTCCAGCTTGATGTGCTCATATCATTAGACCAGCTTCTCTGCGGGGAGAAATGAGAAAAAGACAGCATTATTTGTGTTAGTGACCCAGGGCCAAGAGCTGACAGCATTCACCTTTTAGAGCAAGGGAGAAAATGACCATCTACCTGTAAGTGTTCCAAGCTTGGAAGCATCTCAAGTTCTTCAGTTTTTTAAAAAGTAAACATAGAGCTAAATTGAAATACCTGGACTCCAAATGCCCCCAAACCTGGTTTTTATCCCCGAGGATATGGAGGCTGAACACTGACCCACTAGCTAGTTATACAAAGATTGAAGTGAAGGATTGGGTGGCATAATATTTCACCTATCCCAGACCTTTTTAAAAATATGATAACATTATTTTTGAAATCTAAGATATAATGTAATTGACTACAATGCCCACATATGTAATATTATTTGTATGTTGTCTGCAAAATGTAAGGGGAAACCCAGATGTATGGCAATGTGATGGAAAAAGCAGCTTAAAATCACTATATTTGTGTTGGGTTTCCCCAAAAAATGTTTGCGGGTGTCCAGAATTATACTTTTTGAAATATGGAACCCTACCATTGCTGCTATGATATCAAGTGGGACCACATTTTTTGTGTTTTCTCTCCTCCTGCTTTCTGGTGCTCATTGCTTTAGAGCAGGGGTGGCAAGGTTTACCTCGCCTGGGTTGGTTCACTCCAGTGGAGATCCCTCTGTGGACTGGATTACACGCGTGCATGAGCGCACATGCCCACGATTTCCAGTGTCTGCACATGCGCAGATGCAGTTCCCGGAGCCGCGGAAGCAAGTCCCAGCGCCGCGGTGCCGGTTTAGTGCAGCGCGCGGGGACTCGCCGAGCGGGTGGCTCAGTTTGGGGACGAGTCGTGGGCCGGTTAAACGAGGCCCAAGTGGCCCATGGACCTTAGGTTGCCTACCCGTGCTTTAGAGCAACGTGATGCTTAGCAGGAGGTTGGACTGGATGGCCCTTGAGGTCTCTTCCAACTCTATGATTCTATGACTTTCTTTTCATTAAAACAATCTGCGAGGGAAGCTAGGCTGCAATTACCCCTGCAGGAGTTGCTTCTTTTCCAGGGACCGAGGAGAGGATCTTTTGGCGGGAATGCCATTTTTTCCTGTCAGTGGTCCATTAACAGGGTTTCAGGGAGTGCTTGTTCTTTTCAGTTTGCTCCTTCCCTCTCCTCTTTATTAGCTGTGACTCTCCGTTCCCTTTCTTAGTTGCTCACACACTTTGCAAGTGGAGATAGAGCTCACACCCAAAAAGATGCAGGAAGCAGAAGGAGGTGATTTCAGCAGTGACCACTGCACCTTCAGTTCAGTCTCCACCCCCCCCCTTCAGCTCAAGTGACACAAACAGACTGTGTGAAAGAGCACGATCTTCTTCAGTGCAAAGCGCTCTGTCTCCAGTGGCCCAACCTGAACATACCAAGAACATGCATATAATAACCCAACCATTATTGATAGTTTAGAAAATTAAATCCATAAAGTCCCTCACACATTTCTTGGGTGTTATATTTACAGGAGTCTCGAGAGCTGAATGTAACACTGGCATTTCACTCTGTCAGTGTTTCCACTGCAGTAATATATCATTTCAGGAGATAGATTTTTTTTATTATTTTTTTATTTTTACGAAGTTTAGAATTTAGCTCCAGGGGCTTTATTCAATTATGAAAATCTGAAATGTGAGGATGTGGACTGTTCAGGTGCTTTCTGGTATGACTTCAAATTAAGTTTGTTCTTCCCACAAGATATTTCATGCCACTGGAATGCAGTGTAGTCTGGAATTGTTATACGTTTGGGATTAAGAAATTGCCAAAATGTTTTTGTGTTCGAGACAGCCTTCTGTAATGTAGATCTATTGATTCTTCCCCCACCCCCCAAAACTATTTAAATGAAACCCTTCTGGTAAGAGTGGAATAATTTAACAACAAAAAAGGACCCATGAATCAGAGCTCTGCACAGCAATGTGGAAACTGTGCCTTCTCATACATTATATCTGTTCCTTATTTTCTTAGCCAAGTTTCTTCCATTCCTCCATCCTCACGCAAACCTATCATTTTTTTTCAAGCATCTCCCATAGTCATTTGGTTGAAATAATCCAAACTATTTGAGTTGGCAAAGCCAGGCTATAAATCTGGGATATAGGTGGCCCAACCAATATCTGGATTCTTTAGCTAACCACATTTTTTGTTTCCTGTTAAATTCCAGACTACCATGACTCTTAATTCCACACATTGGATCTATTGTACAGCTGGAGTAAATGACTAGCAGCAAACAAATAGGACTAGTTTGTATCCAGCTATGAGCCAATACTTACTAAAATAATTATAATCCATACTATCTCCTTCCACAGTGTCATTTCTCTAAAGAAAATGGCCTGTGTGTTTCTGGTACACACATTGATATATAATGTATACGTAGGGCGTGAGTGAAGGATAGATTTACAAAATGTTGTACGTTCAAGCACATTAAGGCTCTTCAACTTCAATGCGTTCTTGTGACTTACTTCTGACTAAGTAAACATGCAAGAACTGCACTGTGCAGCAGAATAGCTACGCAAGAAAATGAATAAAATGGAGTATGAATCAGAATTGGAAGTTTTAACAATGGGCAGAACAATCTAAATCATCGGTCCTCCGCGGTAGAGGGAGTTGGATGTGGTGGTGTTCCTCCACCAGCAAGGGGCTCTCCTTGCAGAGCTCTTTAATGTGCCTGCGCAAACTGTAGGTGGGCAGAAGCTCCTACTATCACATACTGCTGAAGTTGGCTGTCTCATTAACTGAGGTCCTATAATTTCAGTGGCTCTACTCTGACTATAACTAATGCTGGATACAACCCACCATTTTACAGACCCTCCAAGTGTCCCTATTTTCCAGGGACACCCCTGATTTAGAGAAGCCGTCACGATTTCTGATTTGAATGTCCCACTTTTCCTTAGGATGTCCCCATTTTCATTGGAGAAATGTTGGAGGGTATGGAGTTATCTGACTCCCGAGTTTTCTGTATAGGTAAGTTTTTTTAAAAAAATGTTTTATTATGATTTATATATGTTGGAAGCTGCCCAGAGTGGCTGGGGCAACCCAGTAAGATGTGTGGGGTATAACTAATAAATTATCATTATGGAATGGGAAATCCCTATTTTCATCAGAGAAATGTTGGAGGGTATGCATTTTCTTCTCTTGGTACACTGTGTGTGTATATGTGTACATTCAGGTGTATGTGGTCTCTGTAAAAGGTAAAGGGTAAAGGGACCCCTTACCAATAGGTCCAGTCGCGGAGGACTCTGCGGTTGCGGCGCTCATCTCGCTTTATTGGCTGAGGGAACTGGTGTACAGCTTCCGGGTCATGACTAAGCTGCTTCTGGCAAACCAGAGCAGCACATGGAAACGCCGTTTACCTTCCCGCTGTAGCGGTTCCTATTTATCTACTTGCACTTTGACATGGTTTCAAACTGCTAGGTTGGCAGGAGCTGGGACCGAGCAATGGGAGCTCACCCTGTCGTGGGGATTTGAACCGCAGACTTCCTGATCGGCAAGCCCTAGGCTCAGTGGTTTAACCCACAGCGCCACCCGCGTCCTAGTAGGCAGAGGCAAAGGCAAGGTCTAGGGTTTCAATTTTGAATGAAGGGGAAGACAGACCCTCATAGGATGTGAATGCTCTGCAATCCCTCCATCTGTACAAAAGCTTAAAATACCAAAACACAATCATGGTTGGTATAACAGATTGTCATTGGTACGCCTCTGAAATTTCTTACAAAAAGTAACTTTAATATTCACACAGTGGAGGAGATGATCAACAGAGGGTTACTGAAGCATGAACAGAGACAGGTAAAACCTGGAAAACTGGCAGTTTTAAGACAAAAACCAGTGAAAGATTTGTTGAGGCCAATTGAATTCATCTATGTAAAGAGTAGAGAGAGATGAGATGTATTTACATAAACATAATTGACCCATAGCTACTTTGGAGGGAATGCCAAACCAACATTTCAAGAATATAACTCTGCAGTGTAGATACTGACTGAACTGGAGAGTTTTGAAATATCAGTGGGGTCTCATTTAAAATACAGCACATCTGGCTACTTTGCCATCGAGGTTTATCTCTAGGAACAGAAGTTCACAAGCACTGCAATTCTAACAAATAATTTATGAGAAGCTGTGATAGTTCACATTTCAGTTGTAAGACCTAAACAGAACAGTTAACGAGGAGACTTTCTGCACAGTGTTTATCAAGTTCCCGTTCTCAAAATTATTTTTGTGTACTTCAAAAAATGATTTAGTAGGGTTTTTACAGCCAAGCTAGAAATGACACCTGAAAGCCATGAATAGGATCTCCCATGTTTTAAAAAATTGTTAATAATAGAACCTAAAAATTATGAAGTCTCAGTCAAATTTGCTCTTGAAGTTTTTTCCCTTGGGTTAATTAAAAAAGTAGAGCTATTCCATCCCTCTTACTTTATGACACTGGGGGCTCAGCTATACAGCTGCAAATAAAAAGTTTTAAGTGTGCTTTAAGTGCAATATACAATGTGACGCTAGATGACGACGGTGTGCCTTATGGAAAATTCAATGTTACAGGTAGGTAGCCATTTTGGTCTGCCATAGTCAAAACAAAATAATAAAAATAAAATAAAAAAATCCTTCCAGTAGCAACTTAGAGACCAACTAAGTTTGTTATTGGTATGAGCTTTCGTGTGCATGCACACTTCTTCAGATACACACTTCTTCAGTTGGTCTCTAAGGTGCTACCGGAAGGAAAATTCAATGAATTTTTAAAAATGCTTATTTAAAAAGCATTCTCAGAATGGTTTTTACAGTATATGTGTGTAGATTTCACCTGGATTTCAAGATTGCAGTATCCTGTGATTTCTCTGTTGCAATACTAAGCATTTATTATGATGCCAACATTTTTTACTCTTCAGTATAGTATTGAGAAATCTATCAGAACAAGATACATATTGTCTGAAACTTGTCTCAACCAGATGCTTTTAAAGTGCATAATTTAATAACTTATTTGCAAAGGGCAAGAACTCTGCCAAAACATTTTCGATGTAGTTTCTTCCCAGTCAACAAATAAATATAAGCTTCTATATTAAAATTCTGGTTATTTAGAAAACATTTTCCAAAGCACACAAAGGGGAAAATGTGGATAATTCTGTACCAACCAAGAGGCTTTATTCCTTCCCAGTACTAGTCCTTCCAAAATCACCTTCTCATTTCCACAACTAGAGTTGTCCCATGATTGGTGGGTAGAAATAACCACCGTTATAAAAAACATAACATTGATTTTCTGTAAATGCTTATTTGAGGTGAGTAAACTTTATTTCCTGTCATACTGGTGAACTTTTATTCCACGTGCATTTAGCAGCACGTGTCCATTATTACTTCAAAATTGCAGTTCTGAACCACTTCCATTGATTCATTATAGTCAAGAATGTCCTTTCTCTGAAATCTCTATCTTAAATTCATGTTTTATGGGTTTGTGGGTAGGGGCAGATTCCCCTAAATTCCTAGGTTCCAGATCCTCCCTGCAATTGCTGAATTGAGTAAAACATCAAGGTTCAGTTAAACTTTGCCAAACACGGAAACCCCAGGATGTAGTTATGCTAATGAGCTGAGCCAGCTCAGCAGAGCTAGCTGGATGGGCCAAGGGCAAGGGACAAAAGCCAATGATGGCCCATCAAGGAAACCATCAGAGGGCAAGACTGCCAGGCAAAGGGAAGTGGGGGTGCTCCTTTGCTAGGTGCTAGTAAGGTAAAGGTAAAGGGACCCCTGACCATTAGATGAGCGCCGCAACCCCAGAATCGTCCGCAACTGGACCTAACGGTCAGGGCGGGGTCCCTTTACCTTTACTATTCCATCTAGGGCCCAGGATTGTTCTAGCCCAGAGGGTTAGGAGAATGTATAGGCCTAATTGAACATACAGGATTCTGCCACAAAACTGAACCTGTTTCTTCCCGTTCACTAACATGGTCTGCTACAGCAGTGGCGGACCTTGGGGTCTCAGATTTCAGTGGCACCTTGTGCAACACCCAATTTCAGCACCCCCCCGCCTCTTGCCTTCTTCACCATAGTTGTGGCACCCCCAAACTCTGTGTCCAGTGCAACTGAAACAGTCGTACTCATAGCTGCCAAGTTCCGGCCTGAGAAATAAGGGACTGGACCGGAAGTAGCAGACCGGAAGTAGCGCTGCAGCCATTTTGGAACTGGGCAAAGCAGCATCAAAAGTCGCTTCTGAGCATGCTCCGCCCAGTTCCAAAATGGCTGTTGCGCCAGAATAAACCGGGGGGAAACAAAAAAAACCCCGTTTTTTCGGCTGGGGACAGCTGGAAAAGCGGGGGTTTCCCGGGGAATACGGGAGACTTGGCAGCTATGGTCGTACTCCCCTAAATCCACCTCTGACTTCTGGTGCTGGACTTTCTCGTACAGCTTTGAAAGCAGTGTAACCTGAGGGCTAATTTCATGAGGTCCTCAGCCTAATTTCATGTATGTGGCAATGAGGGGTGGGAAGGGAGTGACTGTAAAAGAAAAGGGGATACTGTACCATGCCCACATTTCGCTCTGGCCTGCTCACTGCTGCAATGTCAGATGAATAGAATTATTGCCATTACAATTATATGCTTATTTATAGGCAGTGCTTTGGGGGGGGGGGCAAGGGTACACATACCCCTAAACATTTTGTGAATGTTTGGCCTCATTGAGAGGCAGTATTTCAATATGAGTAGGTAAATGAGAATACCCTAAACAATTTTTTTTGAAAGAAAAAAAGGGCCCCTTTTTAGGACACAGCTTTCCCAAGGTGGCTTGCCTAATCATGAGATTAAATGCATTTTAAAACAAGAAAGGCCACCTTTTTAAACACATGAATTAATTACCCTTGAGGAAATGTGGTCATCTACAGGGGGGGAAAGTTCACCACACTGTCTTAAAGAGACAGAACACAACACGCTTGTCTTCTATTCCTGCACTGCCCATACTTCATCCATTGTTTAATTTCCCCCACAATCTGTTTTCTTTTCACCAGCAATCTCTATTCTCCGCTCCTAAACAGGGACATCCTAGGGCATCAGGTCAAGACAATGTTAAGTGTTTGATACTTCTCTATTTTGCCATATGATTCTATGTGTACTATATAGCGGTCTATTAAGAATCCATATCCCTGGGGCACAACCTTCCCATGGCTTCCACCTCCGCTCATCCTTACTCTCTGCTATTCATAGTCAAATTCTCTAGGAAAAGCAATAGCATTTCAATTAAAATCTGTGAGAGGCCTGAGATAGCTATGGATCAGGAAGCTGTTCTGTCTCAGTGCTGACAAGAAGAGTTTTTCCAGGGTAAATGCTAGAGGATTTTGTAAATATGTTTACAGTCCATATTTACAGTCTCCATTTCCACAGGCCCATTGTTGGTTAATAGAACCCATTGATCGCTGTGAACTGAATTCTGCTTGTTGGCTTGGCAGCCTTTGTACAGTGGTTTGGCACTCTCAGCTGTTGCCTACTATGAATCTTCACTTCTCTCTTAGATGTTTCCAGAGGGAGTGAAGGAGGGGAAAGCTTTGCCCTTCAGTCAACTCCAAAAGCAAGCAGTCCCTGAAAAAATAAACAACGGAAGAAATGTATCTTGTTTCAGGTTTGAAACATAACTTTGATGCTGATGTTGTGAAGTACCATGGTAATAAAGAAGGCCGCATTAATTTAATACAGATACATTTTTAAGGCACCACAATCTTAATTTTGACAGGATCTTATAATGTTGTATGGCAGTAGTGCCAATAGCTCTTTCTCTCAGCTAAGTAGCACTTGAGATTTAAAAAGTGGTCTTAAAAGTCACTGTTAAGCTTTGGGAATCTATTTTTGCTCTTTCTCATTTGCATCTTAAGGCAGGGGTGGCTAACCTGCACCCCCCCAGATGTTGCTAAACTGCAACTCCCATTTAATAGCTCAATGCAGATGGCTACATTTGCATGTACTGTAACAATAAGCCAAGACCCCTGGAATTAATAAATCTTACTGTGCCCAAAGTATATGACCATGCATGCAACCTGGTCTCTCTCACTTTACTCCTCCTTTTGTAAGAGTAAATTCAAGAAGGGGATAGCTTAGCACTGCGTCCAAACCTTTCTATTACTGTTTGATAGTTGCCTTAAGGCTCTTTGGAGAAATAGACAGGGTAGACATTTTTAAAATTAAAAAATTGCCTAGGACTTTTTAAATCTGAAAATAGATTATAGGTTTTGTTATTCATTCTACTGAATATTGCAGATGGTTTTTAACCACTACTTTCTATTGCTTTTATCTATTTATATGGTATTGTTTATTCTTCCTGTTTTAATTGTTATTGTAAACCGCTTTGAGTGTTAAAGCATGGTTAAAATATTTAAATAAAAAATACATTCTGCTCTCCCATACATACATACATACATACATACACACATACATAACCCCCATTAAACATGCATAGTAAGCCCAATTGAACATAGTTGAACTTACTTTGGAATAAATAAAAAAATTCCTTTAGTAGCACCTTAAAGACCAACTAAGTTTATATTTTGGTATGAGCTTTCGTGTGCATGCACACTTCTTCAGATACACTAGAAACAGAAGTGTCAGACCCTATATATATACAGAGGGTGGTGGGGGTGGGTGGGAATGGGAGATGGGCTGATGGGAGTGGTAAACCTGTAGATGGGTGTTAATGGCTGCTGAATAAATATTATAGTATTGTACTACACATCTCCTACATCCACATTTAGGGGATGTAAGATGCTCATGAAAGGAAAACATGAAAAAGCAAGATCCCAGGCAGTTGAAATCTAGTATCTAAAAAGTAAAACAGTAGGTAGTAGATCCCAGGTTCAATAATGAATACCACAGGATATCCAGTCATAAAATACGAGGCTTCTCAAGGTGTAGCAACAAAAATTTGAGCACAGTTCAGAGTAATATCATTCCGAAGTCTGTGGTGATCTTGTGATCTTTTGAGTGCTGGTTATTACAAAGATAAAGGCAAATTGCAAAATGGAAATGGATTTGCAAGATCAAGGTACAGTTTGGGCTCAGACAATTCTTTATTTTCTGTCCATAGAGCTTCCATTCCAAACAAATTTGTGGAAAATAACCATGAAGCCTATTACAGCATCATCTCTGAAACACAAGTGAAAGAACTCTTTCTCCTACAAGTGGCCGTGCTTGCCATAAGCACCAGTTCATATGTTGAGGGATGTATGTCTACCTATAGCAAACTGCTGTGGCTAACAAACTGCATGATTCTGATTTCAAGTCCTTGACACACACACAAAATAGCAGCAGCAATCCAACATTCCCATATAAAAAACCTTGAAAAAACAAACAAAACCTCATTTGGTTTTGAAGTCAACCAGGAACAAATTCTTCTTTAGTGTTCAGCTCTTGCCAACAGCAACAAGATGAAAATGAAGCAAGTCTTTTTTTTTTTTTTAAAGCCATCTTAGACGGGAGAAGTTCAATACACCCTCCAGCCTGTGTCCATCTGACACTTCCTCCTCCAGGTGTTTGAAAATAGACCATGAAAATCTGAAAATAGTCTGTGCATTCCAATCTAGTTTGCAAAAATATAGAGTACAGTGGTTGGAAAAGGAATGGAGAGAAGAAAATAAAATTCAAAACGCCAGCAAATAAGTCTGTTTAATAAATAGGTTTGCCTCATACCATAGCTGCCACATACCAGGTTAACATCTTCACCAAGCTATCAAGTTGCTGAACAACTCCAGGCACACCTGAAAGAAGTGGACCATTTGGATCCCTTCCAGTCGGGATTCAGGCCTCATCATAGGACCGAAACTGCCTTGGTCGCACTGGTTGATGATCTCCGGCGGGCTAGGGACAAAGGTGAGAGCTGTTTCCTAGTTCTGCTGGATCTCGCAGCGGCTTTTGACCCCATCAACCATAACATCCTTCTGTACCATCTAGAGGGGTTGGGAGCTGGGGGCACTGTTATACAGTGGTTCCGCTCCTTCCTCCTGGGCCATGTTCAGAAAGTGATGGTGGGGGATGAGTGTTCAGACCCCAAGGGCTCTCGCTTGTGGGGTGCCTCAGGGTTCTGCCCTCTCCCCCATGTTTTTTAACATCTACATGCAGCCGCTGGAAGAGATCATCAGGGGGTTTGGGCTGGGTGTTCATCCGTATGTGGATGATACCCAGCTCTACCTCTCTTTCGAATCAGAACCAATGAAGGTGGTGACGGTCCCATGTGAGTGCCTGGAGGCAGTTGGAGGATGGATGGCGGCTAACAGATTGAGGTTGAATCCTGACAAGACAGAAGTACTGTTTCTGGGGAAAAGTAGGCGGGCAGGTGTGGAGGACTCCCTGGTCCTGAATGGGGTAACTGTGCCCCTGAAGGACCAGGTGTGCAGCCTGGGAGTAATTTTGGACTCTCAGCTGTCCATGGAGGTGCAGGTCAGTTCTGTGTCCAGGGCAGCTGACTATCAGCTCCATCTGGTACGCAGGCTGAGACCCTACCTGCCTGTAGACTGTCTCGGCAGAGTAGTGCATGCTCTAGTTCTCTCTCGCTTGGACTACTGAAATGCGCTTTACGTGGGGCTACCTTTGAAGGTGACCCGTAAACTACAACTAATCCAGAATGCGGCAGCTAGACTGGTGACTGAGAGCGGCTGCCGAGACCACATAACACCGGTCTTGAAGGATCTACATTGGCTCCCAGTACATTTCTGAGCACAATTCAAAGTGTTGGTGCTGACTTTAAAGCCCTAAATGGCATTGGTCCATTATACCTGAAGGAGCGTCTCCACCCCCATTGTTCTGCCCGGACACTGAGGTCCAGTGCCGAGGGCCTTCTGGTGGTTCCCTCGCTGTGAGAAGCCAAGTTACAGGGAACCAGGCAGAGGGCTTTCTCGGTAGTGGCGCCTGCCCTGTGGAATGCCCTCCCATCAGATGTCAAAGAGAAAAACAGCTACCAGATTTTTAGAAGACATCTGAAGGAAGCCCTGTTTAGGCAGGCTTTTAATGTTTAATAGATTATTGTATTTTATTTTTCTGTTGGAAGCCGCCCAGAGTGGCTGGGGAAACCCGGCCAGATGGCAGGGTATAAATATATTATTATTATTATTATTATTATTATTAGTAGTAGTAGTATTCATTATCCACCACAACCCTAATGTCTCATTCAGTCCTATTTTTCCTAGAAATAGAGGTGCCGGTATGCATAATGAACACATCCCTCATTCTCTTAGAATGACAATGGCACCCACCTGAGAGGTGCTGGAAGGAGTTCCAGCTGGAAAAAAAGCCCTGGTCTCATTTCTCACTGCCACTCCAGATCCCATGACTGTATATGTGAAAGATATTTTGCCTTAATGTGCATCATTTTACACTTGCACTTTGAATTGCGTTTGACATTTTACCACCCATTCACTCAGTTTGGAGAGATCCTTTTGGAACCTATCACAGTCTCTTTTTCTTTTAACAACACTGAACAATTCAGTATCATGAGTAAGCTTGGCCACCTCACTGCTCATCCCTAACTCTTTAAAAGCACAAGCCATTTATTCCTACTCTCTGCTTCTTGCTACTTAACCAACTCCTGATCCACAAGTGGACCTCTTATTCCGCCACTGCTAAGGTTACTCTGGAGTCTTTGGAGAGTGCCTTGTTGAAAGCTTTTTAAAAGTCCAGGTTAGTTCCTAGAATCCTGGATTTCATGGCATTGAAAATTTATGATTCTGTATCTCCCTCATCCCCAAAATAGCAAAGATCAAAAGGTATTGCTGTGTTGAGAATTTTTAAAAGGTTGAAACACACTTTGGGAAACACAATCAATTATTCGTACAGCATATTTGTACATTTTGCCAACACAAAGAGTTATTTTTCTTGCTTGTTTGTGCAGTCATTTGCAAAGCTGACATATTAAATATAGAGAAGAATGAGGGCCAAACTGTTGTTCTCATTATGTTTGTAGCAAAAAGGACTCTGTTATAAAGTAATTAAGTAAACTATAGCTATGTATGGAGTATGGGTTCTTGGAGGGGGGAAATGACTGATGCTAGAAGAACAGCCAGAAAAAACAACAGAAAAGCCAGCTCAGCATATAAACTTCACTAATAGGCTATTTGAAGTGAGGTGATATCAGAATTTCACAGGCCGATACATTTTAATATGCAACAATGCACATGACTGATGAAAATGAGTGTGCTGAAAGAGTTTACGCAAATGGATTTGAGCCATTTTTGTTCTTTTATGAAGTATATTTAGATATGTTAGCATAAATTTCTCAACTGAGCAGCTTATTTTTTATTATTAATTATAGACATTTGTACGTACAGTATATTGCTCTTCAATGGAAACCCTGGGTGGCTTACGTAAAGGAAGAATACCCCAAGAAAACAACCCACAAACCCACAAATAACATGCCTAAAATACTAATAAAAAACATAGTAAAACACAAAGACTAAAATATAGCAAGCTCTTAAAAAGTCAGATAAAAAAAGAATCAGGATGGCTAAGTTTAAGTCTAAAAGGCCTGTGAAATGTCTAAAGGTCTTTACTGGATGTTGAAAATACATCAAAGTAGGTTCCAGGTTAAGCCTCCAAGGAGAAAATTCTATTATTGGGGTGCTACTCCTGAGAAGACTCATCTAAATGTCACATGCAAGCACTTGTAAAGGGACTGGAGGGGGGTTGTCGTCACGGTTTTGGAGGGTGGGGGGTTTGGTGAGGTCAAATGGGGGTGGGGGCAGCCCCTAGTTATTGAAAAATGATGTGACACTTGTTTCAATAGCATGGCAGATCCAAAGCTCTTAGAGGATACATTTTAGAGGAACTTAGAGGAACTTATAGAGGAACTTAGCTATACATTATAGAGGAACTTAGCTACAGTCTTGGTACGCTCCTGGTCTCTCCCCTGTAATAGAAAGCGTGTAACCTCTATCTCTGGTTTCCATTTTGGAATACATAGTTGGTTCAGGTATTGCTGGTGGATATCATCATACATTTTGCATTTAAGGACCATGTGAGCTAGAGTTTCAATCAGCTGGGCATCACATGGGCAGATCCTGTCTCCTTCTGCCGTCCCTGCGAACCTACCCCAGAGGAGGTTAGAGGGATTAGCGTTGAACCTAGCCAGCAAGAAAGCCCTTCTTTCTTGCGGGTTAAACAGAAATTGTAAAAATTGGGATTAGATTCCTGCGCCCAAGAGAGTTGAAAATAAAGAGGGGAACATGTTTTTCTCGCAGCTAAAGTCAGTTCCTGACGCTCTATGTCCCATAACCTAGTTTCTAACATGGCTTTTGCAATTGGAAAAGCCATGGCTCCTAGAAGGTCCTCTGAGAGCCCAAGTTGTCGTATCTTAGTGTAGAACAGTTGTAGTTTATTAGGTGGAAAGCTCTAAACTTCTTAGAGGATGCATAATATATATCCATCAGGATGAAATATTCTAACATGCTAAAGATCCATATGTGCTGAATGATCCAAATTAAGATATGCCATTCCTCATGATGACAAGGGATGCATTCTATGCATGTTGGGAGAAACCTGTAGAGTGAATTATAAAAGGTGACTGAATTGTGAAGTAATTTGTTCCCCCTTTTCATTTTGCAATGGTCAGGATATGGGGGGAAAGAGTGGCTTGTGGCATGACAAGAAGCGATGACAACCAATTTTAACGTGACTGAAAAGTGTGGGATGACAACTGAGCACTTTTCTCACCAATATCTCAAACTTCAGTTTCCCCGTCTGTAAGGAGTGCTCCGCCGGATGTGGTGACAATAAACACAATTCATGTTTAGCAGGAAGTGGATAAAATCCCACTGCTAGGGCCTTGAGGAGGAGAAAAACACCCTGCTCTGACTTCGCTAGACAAGACAGTTTCGATATCATTATCGTAAACCTCTTGTAATTGAGTTCATATAACACTCAATGAAGAGACAGGAAAATGTTACATCAGATGTTCATTGAGATACTATGTGGAGGGGAAAGATGAAGGCTGCTAAGGGTTGCCTATTTGGCAACACTGCAAGAATCCTTTGTTGGTGCCTCCCCTAGAAGTGTGTTTTGCTAGCTTTGCAGCTTGCCCTCTGCTCCTTCTGCACCCTTCACAACCTCCTCCTTCTCTCACTGCTTTGGTATGGGTGCCTTTTTGCCAGCTTTGTTGAAATATGCAAACCATAGCTGCCAAGTTTTCCCTTTTCTTGCGAGGAAGCCTATTCAGCATAAGGGAAAATCCCTTTAAAAAAGGGATAACTTGGCAGCTATGATGCAAACTGTTCTGGAGTCAGCTTTGCACAGCCATAGTTCCTCCACACACCCTGCTTTCTTTTAATGAAGCTGACTCTTTTGGGGACTGACCTATGTGGTCTTTGCTATAAACACTTGACCCCATCAGACAGCACGTGTTTTAAATTTAGAGTGTGGGGTGATGGCACGTCTGGGATGAATGGGAATAATAGCAACACACTTGTTTGGAGGTCCCCAGTTCAATCCTGGGCATCTCCTGAAATCCTGGAAAGCCACTGCCAATCTGTGTAATGTCAACTGTACTGAGTTAGATGGTCAGACTCAGTAGAGGGCAGCTTCCTATGCACCTTGTAGGGAATGAACAGATACAAAAACTTCTGGTCTGAGGACTGAGAGTAATGGTTGGTTCCATTAACTAAATATGGTGTGTGCTTCCTTGTGCTTAAGTTAATAGAATGAAATGCCTAACTTTAATTGTATATGAAGGCATTTTAAAGTTGACACTTCTGACGACTTAAGAACATTTTGGGATCTTGTGTGTTTAACTGGATTCAGGATACTACGAGAGCAAAAAGACAGTGGAGCGGACTCCCTTGGGAAGTTGTGGACATTCCTCCATTGGAGGTTTTTAAGCAGAGGACGGATGGCCATCTGTCGTGGATGTTTGAGATCCCTGCATTGTAGGGGGTTGGACTACATGACCCTTGGGGTCCCAACTCTGCAATTCTATCATTCTGCAAAAAAAAAACAAAGTGGAATGAAGTTATAGGGCTGCATGGAGTAGTCATGTGTGTCCTTGAGGACTGCTGAGAGAGGTATATAGGCTGATGTGCAGCCAACAATCTATGCTGCTCCCTGCTGTGAGGGGTAAGTCCTGTTTTTGAAGTGCACATGAGGACCACATCAATGCTTAGTACAATGCTGATTCTTCAAGTCGGAAACATGATCATAGTGCTTCTAGAATGGCATTAAGTAGCCACCCCATCAACTGACCTTTTGCAGATATGGCATATTCAGTAGACTCTGCGTTACATGTGAACTTGGCTAACTGCTTCTTCTTATCAAAGTTGGTTGAAATGCACCAAGACCAAACCACAGCTTCCTGAGTTCATAGAACTGTAGAGTGGGGAGGGGCACCGAGGGTCATCTAGCCCAACCCTCTGCAATTCAGGAATTTCAACTAAAGCAACCATGGCAGAATAGAATCATATAATGGTAAACTTCAGTTGGTTCTAAAATAAAACTCCCCCTCCCCTGTGCAAAGGAAGGGGAGTGCATGATCCCAAAGTTCACCCCAACTTGTCTGTGATCACTTAATTATTTGAAGCACTGCTGAACAACAGATGGTGCATGTCTCAGGGTAAAAAAAGGACTTGAGGAACATAATGCGTGCTCAAGTAGCTCCAGCACTGGACATCGCTTTGAGAGCCATAAGCATGCCCAACAGCCTATTCAAAATTAGATCCCTTAATGCTGAGGCAATTTTACATGTGTGTTGTTTGTTGATTCATGTTTACATAATTCAGGCTCCACATATGTGCTGGTAACTTAACATTCATTCATAAACTTTATTGCGCTAGCGGCTAGCCAAAGGCCATGGCATTGTTCACAGGGGAAACAAAAGGAAAAACAGCAATAACCATAAAAACATCCAAAAAAAAACCCCACACAAACATTTAGCACTACCGGTGCAATAAACCACGGTCAAGTCTCCTAGAGATTATTTGTTGCATAAACTAGAATATCAAGGAAATATCAGGTAAAATATGCCAGTTTAAATGTCCGAATCCCCTTTGCAGTTGACCTCTATTTTATCTAGTTCTTTTCTCCTGATCTTCTTAGCTGCCAACGCAGCTCACTGCGAGAAGCAAAGCTACAGGGAACCAGGCAGAGGGCCTTTTCGATAGTGGCGCCCACTCTGTGGATCGCCCTCCCATCGGAGGTCAAGGAGATAAACAACTACCTGACATTTAGAAAACACCTAAAGGCAGCCCTGTTTAGGGAAGTTTTTAATCTGTGATATTTTAATGTATTTTGCTATTTGTTGGAAGCCGCCCAGATGGGCAGGGTATAAATAAATAAATAATACAAAGTCATCAGTATCGCTCAGCAGCCATTTCACCCTTTCCACACTGTTAGAGTGTATTCCATTCATAAGCAGGGGTTTTATAAATCGGTCTCTTGGATCTATGTATAGCGGGCATTTCAATAAAAAATGATACAGACCCTCTACACAGGGTTGCCCACATATACAAAGTCTCTCCTCATACTGTACTTTGCCGTACCAACTATCCAACACAATCAAGGGCATCAGTTGGAATCGTAATTCTGTAAAAACAATTCTTACGGCAAGTGGGAGCTTTGTCAGATAGCTAGCTTGGGTGTGCTCCATTTTATTAAGTGGGAACCATGTTGAACTTGGTAACTTACAGTGCAATTCTAACCATGGTATCCCGCTAAACAATTCACCATGCCTGTGTCCAACGCATGCTACACCACAGGAGATTATATACAGAAATTATATACAGGAACTGTCCGAGCATGGCAGCATTCTAGCAATAAATATGCAGCCATGTAAAACCAGAAAAACTGAAACTCAGGACATGCAGTTTGAGAAGAGTCTGTTCATTTCCTGCTACTTGCATGCAATGTCTTGTCTGAAAATGCGATAAGGGTGTTGTCATATGTAAAGCTAAAATTGGCTTTTCCTATTTTTCTTCCGTGCAAACACAAACCTACAATTGTGTGAATCTGCATTCAATTTCTCTTCCATGTTCTGCCCCATACTTAATAGCACAATAGAGGTGCTTTTTATCATCATGTGTGAAATGTTCAAGCATATAATATTGTTGGATAGTTCAGGATAAATGTATGGAGAACGAGGAAGCTTGCTCGCTATTGTGCTTAGTCCTAATAAAGGTAGTGTCAGACTGGATTTTGGAAAGGTTTCTTATGGACCAACACAGTTTCCTTTGCTTTTTTTGTGCGAGTCATCCAAGATCTGTAAGCTTTAATGCTGTATAATTCTTAACATTATTATTTTTTTGAGCTTTAAATCCCTTAGCTATCTTTGTTGTGTGTTTTTTTTTTAAAGTAAAAATGAGAAGCTTTTGAAATATTAATGTTCCAGAAGAGGTCCAAAAACCATTCTTTATGCCCCAACCTGTTTCCCTTAGAGCAGGCATAGGCAACTTTGGCTCTCCAGATGTTTTGGAATTACAACTCCCATGATCCCTGACCACTGGCCCTGTTAACTAGGGAACATGGGAGTTGTAGTTCCAAAACATCTGGAGAGTCAAGGTTGCCTATGTCTGCCTTAGAGTATACCCTTTGTGCTGAATGCAACTACTGTACCGTATCATTGTAGTCCAAAGCTTCTGAAAGGCAGTTTAGTAGGGATGGGTGAATCTGTCAGTTTTTGTTTCTTCCTGTTTCCCATTTCTCCATTTTTATTAAATTCACATTTCCGCATCAGTGGGATGAAAATTCACCAGCATTTTAGTGCTATTTGTTCCTAATATCCTTGTGTTAGCTTGCAATTTTGCCTAATGTTTTTTGCAAAACATATTTTTGCACATATTACCTGGCTGCAAGATTCAGAAGCATGTGTGTTCCAAAGAATGGTGGTTTCAGTTTTCATATTGTTTTGGAAAGTGAATTAGATAGGTGTAAATTTGAATTCAAACTGAACTGAATCCCACCCCCACCCCCACTTGAGGAATGATGTTCTTGAGCATAATGCTCAGAGAGGAAAACTGCAAGTTACTTCTATATTCCATGGTTGAAGAATCAGCTCATCATTTCAATTTGGAAAGTTAGGCCTGTTTCAGATTAAGAGATCAGTTTAATGCTTCATGTCTTTTAAACAAAGCAACAAGAACTAAAAACCCCAACTCCGTTCCCATTTCTTGCACACACAACAATAAAACGGTGCATTTATCCCCTGCTTCAACTCCTTTTGGAGGTGGGTCAAAGAAGAGAAGTGATTTCGTGCTGGTAAAGCCATTTCTTGCCAGTGTAATAGACCTAGGAGAGGAGAAGAAGAGAAATGTAAATACTTTCAGAAAGGAGTAGAATTATGTTACAATCTTGCCACAGGATATTAGGCGCTTTCCTGCTTCTGCTCAGAAATTACTGCATTTCTTTCAAACAGAAGGTTTTCATTATCCCTTTAAAAAACCCCAGAAAAGTACAAGTAGACAGTGTCAAAAATGAAACATTAATGGATAAAAAATTCAAACCCACCCCTATTTTTTTCTTTTTAAAAAAATACCAAAACAAAGGCCCTGGCCTGTTTGTGTGTTCCAGAACTGCACATTTGCGGGAAATGGGGTGGGGGTGGGGGAGAGACTAAGGACATTACAAGTTGTTTTTTAGTTTTCTCTCCCTTTTCTGTTTTGCAATAGATGCATTTAGGTCTTGTGCTAAATCACAAGCTTGCTAATGGTCACCTTCATTTCTGAGTGGCTATAGAAGCAAATGCATTTTATGTGTATAGGTGGTGTCATATTAAAATAAATATGCACAGGTTGTGGCCACAACAGAGAGCATCTTTTTGGTGGTAACCCCCACAGTTTTGCAACATTCTCTGTTGACCAACGCAGTGCCCATCGCAAATGGTATTGAAAGCACAATTGTGTGTAACTGCCAGATAACATTGTGAGCACAAATCTATTAAATTTATTAGATTTAGCTGGGAATAAACCCCCTTGAATGCAAAGGGACTCACTCCTGAGTAAACATGTATAGGCTTGTGTTTAAGACCACATAAAAATGCTTATTATTTCACAGAAAGTTGAGTTTGTTTTCAGGAGAAAAACTATCTGCCAAGAGCATCCATTTTAAAAAGTGTCAACTAAAGTGATAGCAATTTAAGATATGTTTTATGCTTGCTTTACATGGTAGCCAATGACTTCTCAAGTATCTGTAGCCCAGATACCAAGTTTATTGGGTTGACAGCAGGCCTGATTTACACAAGTCTCTCTCTCTCCCAGGAGGAGAATGAATCTAGCGCTTTATGTGTATTGCCCACAAAGTTCATAATTCACAGCACCAGACAATAAGGTGCATTGTGAAAGGAGTACATTTTAAGTTGTTCTGAATAACCAAGGTCTGTACACTACTTACAAATAAGTGGGCTCCAGTGTGGAGTCTAGGCACTCATAAAGTCATGATGTTTGAGAGTTAACGTTAGGGTAGCGGACTATAATATGCCTAGACTTGGAAGTTGCGTGTTCAGACCCAGAAACCTCCCCCCTAAATAAATTCACACTTGACTCAAATTTTGGCCCAACGACAAAAACTCTCATCGTAGCTTACAGCCTGAAGCCCCCTCACCATGACCCCGATACAGACCCAACGCCACGTCTGAATCATCATCGGAGGTCTGAGAAGACGCACCAGTAGAAGAGGAGGAGTCACCATCTCTGCGCCTCTTGGCCCTGCACTTGGAGCAACAACACTTCTGCCGCTTGCCACCAGAAGAAGGGACTCTAGGCACCGGGAGATCCGCCTCAGAAGACTGGATGCTGACTGCCTCCCTCGAAGGAGCAGACCAGACCTGCACAGAACTAAAAGCATGTGAGGAGCTTGGCTAGGAAGATGATCCCACCCTCCACTTGCTGTGCAAACTGAGGCCTGAACTCCCAGGCCCCAGGGGTGCTGACAAGGCAGTCCAGACTGCATCATGGCACCCATACTCCTAGGATGACCCCTAGGGCTAGCTGGGACTGGGATCCTGGAAGGTTGGAATTGGGAGAACAAGGCACCAGAAGGATCAAAAGCAGGCATCCCCAAACTTCGGCCCTCCAGATGTTTTGGACTACAATTCCCATCATCCCTGACCACTGGTCCTGTTAGCTAGGGATCATGGGAGTTGTAGGCCAAAACATCTGGAGGGCCGCAGTTTGGGGATGCCTGAACAAAAGCCTCGCTCCCTTCGCTCACATCCCAAGGACCATGAGCCTTAAAAACAGTGGAAGACATGGAAGGTCCGGGCTGAAAAACAGGCTGCCTTCCAAACTGCTGAGCCAAAGACTCCAGCTCTGTATTAAACCTTGACACAGCCGCAGGATCTGATCTGATATCAGCCATAATTGCACCCAAGCGATCCAGCGTGTGCTGAGGAACTGCTGGAGGAGGTGCTGAACGCAGTGACTGAGACGGGCCTCTGAGCACCCTTTTGGAAGGGAGAGCAGGACTGGGATTCCTCTTAATAGGCATCCTGAAACCTTCTTATTAAACGGGGAGAATTACAGAAAATACAGACAGAATTAAAAAGGCACCCCACAATCAAAATGGCGCTCCCACCAAAACAAGAAGGCGCTCCTGCCAAAATTAGCTGGGGCTAACACCTCCCCTACTCGAAAAGAGGGTACAAAATGGCAATCACGTTAAAACCGTGTGTGTGTGTGTGTGTGTGTTTTGTTTTTTTTTCCCGGCCCTAGGAAATTCCCCACCAGCCCCAAAGCTGAACAGTAGCGAAACTTGGCAATTCGCTCAAAGAGGGAACTCTCTGCGATGCCCGAAAGCGATTGGCTAGACAGAATGCCAAAGATTGCAACAGATAAAATAGCAATAAAATTTCCAAGCCCCAAAGCCGCAACCGCAGCCAGGACCAGAAGGAATAGCCGCTGCGCGAAACCCCACCAGCAAATTAAACAGGCAGCGGCAAGCTCCACAGACATGGAGCGCTCAAGGGGCCGAAGCCCCATGGGACAAAAGTCCCTCTTGGGGGAAGGGAAAGGCAAGGACAGAAAGGGAATTAACCAAGGAGGGAAGAATACCTACTGGAAGAATCAAGGGGGGAAAGGGGGATAAAGGAAATAAATTTCTCCAATGAAAATAGGGACATCCTAAGGAAAAGTGGGACATTCTGGGATCAAATCAGAAACTGTTATGGCTTCTCTAAATCAGGGGAAATAGGGACACTTGGAGGGTCTGCAGTTTTCCGAGTAGAGGCTGGCAGGGCGAATCATTGGTGTAGTAACCCTTGAGTTTGGGAAGGATACTCACTGTGTTGGGAAACATTGCAACAGGGGCAATGACTGGGGCAAAATAGTCTTTTATTCTATTTATCTAGGGACTCAGCTATACAGCTGCAAATAAAATGTTTTAAGTGTGTTATAAAGTGCAATATACAAATGTGACACTAGATGGCAATGGTGAGCTATGGCAAATTCAATATATTTTTCAAAACACTTTTTTTAAAATAGCATTTTCACAGCGTTCTTTATATTCCACCTAGGTTTCTTTTTATTAGCAGCAGCAAACACTTTCTATTGTTGCATGCCACCCCAATCTGCAAGCGGTGTGAGATTCCAGGGGTTCTAGGCTTTTACCCAGGGCTGGAATCAAGGACAGCAAAAACTGTGGGGTCTTCATGTTATATGGTTTATTTACACATATATACAACCTGAGCCTGCATCAGAGGGACTCATGGCATTAACACCCCAGAAGGTCCTGCTTCTCCCATGGTCTCAGCCTTGGATTCAAGCAGAAACCAAACATGGCTCTCCCTCTCTGGCTTGCAGCTTGCACACACCCAGCTCTGGCTATTGCCTTCTTCACTACCAGACAGGTGAGAGAGAGGGCCCACCCATTTGCCCTCTTGCACAGAACAACTTCCTTTCTTATGCTAAGAGCCAATACTTAGGGTTATTAATTACCAAGATCAGCCCTGAGTGCTCACTGGTCCCATCACCTCCTGGCAAATAGAAGGGGAAGAAATGGAGGCAGTGAGAGATTTTACCTTCTTGGGCTCCTTGATCACTGCAGATGGTGACAGCAGTCACGAAATTAAAAGACGCCTGCTTCTTGGGAGAAAAGCAATGACAAACCTAGACAGCATCTTAAAAAGCAGAGACATCACCTTGCCGACAAAGGTCCGTATAGTTAAAGCTATGGTTTTCCCAGTAGTGATGTATGGAAGTGATAGCTGGACCATAAAGAAGGCTGATCGCCGAAGAATTGATGCTTTTGAATTGTGGTGCTGGAGGAGACTCTTGAGAGTCCCATGGACTGCAAGAAGATCAAACCTATCCATTCTTAAGGAAATCAGCCCTGAGTGCTCCCTAGAAGGACAGATCCTGAAGCTGAGGCTCCAATACTTCGGCCACCTCATGAGAAGAGAAGAATCCTTGGAAAAGACCCTGATGTTGGGAAAGATTGAGGGCACTAGGAGAAGGGGACAACAGAGGACGAGATGGTTGGACAGTGTTCTCGAAGCTATGAACATGAGTTTGACCAAACTCTGGGAGGCAGTGCAAGACAGGAGTGCCTGGCGTGCTATGGTCCATGGGGTCACGAAGAGTCGGACACGACTAAACGACTAAACAACTAAATTACCAAGAAGCTGGCCTGGCTACTTCAACAATGGAATTCTACATTAGATTTTAACCTTTGCTGGATCCAGGAATTGGAAAGTACTCAGGCATACAGCCTAAGCCATAGTTGTCAAGTTCTCCCTTTTGTTTTAAGGGAAATCCCCTTATGCTGAATAGGCTTCCTCACGAGAAAAGGGAAAACTTGACAGCTATGAGCCTAACCCAAGGGCGTACCCACCATGCGGCAAGTTAGGGCAGCTGCCCTACTCTAGAAGCAGGGCTGGTGGGCAGAGGCGGAGCACAGCCCGGCGGAGCGCGAGTTCGCCATTCCCGCCGCACCGCGCCGCACCCTCCCTCCAGCTCCCCGGCGCGCCCTCAGGCAAGGCCAAGCGCGGCGGGGAACCAGGGAGCGCGGCGCGGTGGGCGGGAACGCCGAACTCGCGCTCCGCTGGGCTGGGCTCCGCCTCCGCCCACCAGCCCTGCTGCTAGGGAGGGGCACAGCCCGGCGGAGCGCGAGTTCGCCGTTCCCGCCCGCCGCGCTGCGCCCTCCCTCCAGCTCCCCGTCGCGCCCTCTGGCAAGGCCAAGCGCGGCGGGGAACCAGAGAGCGCGGCGCGGCGGGCGGGAACGCTGAACTCGCGCTCCGCTGGGCTGGGCTCCGCCTCCGCCTACCAGCCCTGCTGCTAGGGAGGGGCACAGCCCGGCGGAGCGCGAGTTCGCCGTTCCCGCCCACTTTGTGGCCCCTCCCCTTCCGTGCCTTGGCCCCTCCCCTTGCCCCCCCCTAGTTTTGATCCTGGGTACGCCCATGGCCTAACCCCCCACCCCAGACTCACAACAATACCATAAAACAGCATAAAAAAAATTCCTACGGCAGACCAACCTACCTGTAAATAAAACAGCATGTTGCAGTGTATAATACTATGAAGTTCCATCCACATTGATGCTGAGCAGGGCTAGTAGTAATACCGTAATAGAAGCATGTGGATTGGCTGACTTGCAGGCCACATCTGAGGATCCCTGCTCTATGTGCATTGCGTCTGTAGAGAGGCTCAGCTGTGTTTGCTTAACACCAGGGGATGGATATGTAGGTGGCCTTGCTTTCGTGAGATTTATACTTGATGAGGCGAAGAGAGTTGGCATTTTAAAAGAGTTTCAGGGCCAAACTATATGTTACAATGAACATGCTTTAACCTAGCCACTCCCCCCCTCTTTTTAAGAAACAGCAGCTGTAGGTCTGTGATGCAGAATGTGCTCCCCTTTCAGGTCAGGGGTTTTGCTCCCAATTCCTGCAAAAAACCCTCTCCCACTTCAGCTGCTGTTTGCCCCCTAAGGTGCAAATCACCTTCAGATGGCATTGCAGCATGGGATAGATGAAGAGGATAGGCATGAGGAGCAGTGAGGGAAGGCAGATGGCAGAGGCTTGGATGACAGTCTTTCTTCTTATATGTCAAATTTGCATAGATCCTGTTTTGAAGATAAAGGTAAAAAAAACGAGGACTTGCAGGGAAAACGTTGCCTCCTGCCAGCTACCCTGCACAGACATGGGAGATTGGGAGGGTAGCTAAAGCAGAACTACATCATCTGGATGCCCCTCGAAAACTGAATAAACAGGACAAGATTATTCAGCAATAAAGGAGATCTATATCCCCTATTTGGGCAAACAGGATGCACTATCAGAGTTCAAGGACACATTTCAGCCAAATACGCAGGGAGGGTGCAAAGTAGGGCTGGTGAGGACTCTGGCTCAGATGGGTGTGTTGCTTGGGAAGAGGCCCAAGGGCCAGATAGAGGAAGCTAGAGGGGCTCCATTTGTCATCCCCTCCACCCTGGCCAGTACATGCCTGCACTAAACTGTAGATGATAGAAGTGGGGAAAGATGAGGTCAACTAGACTAAGCGCCTCCATCCCAATATAGGGCACACATTTGCACCTCTCATAAAGTCTGCCAATAGGGTCTGTTCCATGTCTCCTGAGAAAGCTACAGCCCAGTCCGTGAGCTTTCAATGATAAGTTAGTCCCCCTAATCCTCAACGTAAGCTTGCCTTTGTTCAGTTTCTCCCTACTAACCTTTGGCTCAACCTATTTAAAAATTCCTCTACCTTCTTAGGCTTAGGCCGCGTCTCTCACTTACTTGTCAAGGAGCCAAACTAAGCATATTTAATTCTTTTCATCTCTCCTCATAAGTCAGTCCTCAAGTCATTTAATTATTTGTGTAGGTCTTTACCAAATAAGCCAAATGCACCTCTTTAAATAGCTCTGGCTGCTTTTGTTTATAGCACCTCCCAAAGTTCCTGTCATGTTTATTATGTGGTTCGTTCCCTCATACTACACTCGAGCTTAGTGCTGCACGCCACCCTAGTCTCTGAGCGGTGCAAGATTCCAGGGTTTGTGTTTCCTTTTGGAATGAGGCACAATGGAGACTGTGGTATCTTTATGATTCATAGGGGAATCACTGCTTATGTGAGTGTTCTGTCTCTGGCCTCCGCATGCGTCAGTAGGACTCACACAAGTCCATTCTGCCTTGCCCCGCCCCCTCTCTGCGCCAAAAACAGTGTGCAAGTCAGCGGTTGCGTGTGAATGCTGATTGTGTGCGGTTTATTTACACATATATACAACATAAGCCTACAAAGGGGAGTTCACAGCATTAACGCCTCAATGAGGTCTTGTTTCTCCCATAGCCGCAACCTTGGATTCAAACAGAAATCAGACATTGCTCTCGAATGTTGCTCCGAGTCTCTCCCCAGCTCACTGCTTTACGTCCAGGTCACTCATTGCAACTCAGTACTGCATAGCTGCCAAGTATCCCGTATCCGCCGGGAAAACCCCTTTTTTCTTACCGTTTCCCGGCGGTCTCCCGTTTAGGTTAAAATCCCGGTATTGTCCCTTAAATCAGCTTCGGCCCGGCGGCCATTTTTCTGGTGCCGCTTTGCCCTTCTATGGGCATCAGAAAATGGCGGCGGCGGCGGCGGAAGTCGCTTTTACGTGTTTCGGGTCATGCGCGGAAGCGACTTCCGGCGCTGGCACCGCCATTTTCTGGTGCCCATAGAAGGGCGAAGCGCCACCAGAAACGTCACGCAACTTCCGGTCATGCGCGCGCTGCCGATCCCGGCTCTTTACGTCCGGAACTTGGCAGGTATGGTACTGTGTCAAAGTTCCATACATGTGGATGCAAAGGTAAAGGGGTTATCCACAAGATAACTGCAAACAGCTTATTTGTGGACCCCCCCCCCATTGTGCAATCTTCTCCCTTCAGTAATGACAGTGATGGGCAGTGACTGGTAGTGCAATAGGCAATGCTCCATGGGCCATTATTCATCAGGACTGCCTGTTTCCTGTTTCAAGAGGAAGCTAATGCCTCCGCATTTCCTGGACTTACGCTGAAAGAAAAGGAAACATTACCAGTCACTTGGAATTTCCTTCCTGTCTCCATAATATGGACTATCTCTGTCATGCAGGAGGCTGAAATTTAATTCTTTGGCAGAGAAAAGTTTGCCATTAAGCTTGAGAGGCGATGTGTATGTTAGGAAAATCTTCTGTAACAGTATCCTCTCTTCTCCATATGCATGTAGATAGGAAATCCACCAACTCTTCTTCCACCCTTTAATTAATCGATGCACTGTGTATACCTACAGTATTTCTACAGTGGTACCTCGGTTTCAGAACAGTCCTGTGTACGAACGATTCAGTTTACGAACTCCGCAAACCCGGAAGTAGTGTCCCGGTTTGCGAACTTTACCTCGGACTAAGAATGGAATCCAAATGGTGGAAGGGCACCGGCGGCAGGAGGCCTCATTAGAGAAATCACGCCTCAGTATAAGAACGGATTCGGTTTAAGAACGGACTTCAGGAACGGATTAAGTTCGTAAACTGAGGTACCGCTGTATTTCTAATATTTGTATCCTTTTCCTTCCAAGGTGCAAAGACTGCATACCTGGTTCTCCCCTGCCCAGGGCTGGCACGTCCATTTAGGTGAACTAGGCAGTTGCCTAGGGCGCCAAAATTGAGGGGGCGCTGGCCAGCCTGCCAAGGAGTGGGGGGGAAGGAAGCCTGCTCTTGCGAGAGGCGGCGGCGGGATGAGTGCCCCGAAAGGAACGCTTTCGGGGCGCTGATCCTGTCGCAAACTCTCGCAGGGGCGGGCGTCCGTGTCTTCCTTCTCCCCGGCTCACTGTGGTGCGGGGGGAGGGAAAGCGGCCCAGACGGCACTCATCCTGCCGCCGCCTCTCGCAAGAGCAGGCTTCCTCCCCCCCTCCCTTCTTTCTCTCCCTCTCTCTCTCTCTCTTTTACCCACCACTTCCTTCCTTCCTTCCTTCCTTCCTTCCTTCCTTCCTTCCTTCCTTCTCTCTCTCTTCCCTCCCTCCCTCTCTCTCGCTATTTCCCTCTCACCCCTCCTCCCTCCCTCCTGCCCTTACACACTCTCTCCCACTCTCACCCTCTGGAGGGCGCCAGAAGGTGATCTCGCCTAGGGTGCAAAAAACCGTAGCACCGGCCCTGCCCCTGCCCCTGCCCCATTTTATCACAACAGCCCCGTGCAGTTGGTTTGACTGGGAGATAGTGGCTGGTTCAAGGTCACCAAGTGAGCTACTTTGCTGCACAGAGATTTGAAGTCTTGCTTCCCAAGTCATAGTCTAACACAGGCTTCCCCAAACTAAGGCCCGGGGGCCGGATGTGGCCCGTGAGGCACTTTTATGCGGCCCCCGGCCGCCCACTGCTGCCGCCTGCTCTTAACGGCGTGGCTGCCCACTTTCGGGTCGCCGGAGCGTCAGAAATAGCTTGTATGCATGCACAAGCGTCATTTCTGGAGCACTTCTGGGTCGGAGGAGGCCCATGTGCATGCGCACAAGCTATTTCTGGTTTTCCAGTGACCCGGAAGTGTGCTGGAAATCGCGTGTGCACACGCGTATGGGTGCACGCTCCCACGTGCTCCGGCCCACAGTGCAATTGGCGCTGGCGGCACCGGCCCTCGGTGACGTAAGTTTGGGGACCCCTGGTCTAACACATTAACAGTATGAAATGTGGTGGAAGTTAATATGCAAATAAAAGAAGAAGGATAGAAATCAATAAGAGTTTTGACATGGGAAAATGGAGCGGAAATTAATAAGGTCTTTGAAATGAAGTGGAAATTAATAAGAAATTAGGGGAAGGCTGGTAGTGGTGCTCAGTGGATTTAATGGGGCAAATGGATGAGAAAATTTGAATTAGGCCATACCCACTTTGGCATAAAACTCCTAGAAAGTTGGTAATGGGTCAGTGGTCATGGGTCATAGTGAAAAGGATTACTTAACCCTGTTCTAAGCACTACAAATATTGGATCTTACACTGGCTCATATAAGGATATCCTGCTGCAGTAGTGATCAATCAACTGACCCCTGGACAGTTAAGTCCCACAAAAGGCAACTATGGGGTTGCGGTGCTCATCTTGCTTTCAGGCTGAGGGAGCTGGCGTTTGTCCACAGACAGCTTTCCGGGTCATGTGGGCAGCATGACTAAACCGCTTCTGGCACAGCGGGACACCGTGTCAGAAGCCAGAGCACACGGAAATGCTGTTTACCTTCCTATCGCAGGGTTACCTATTTATCTACTTGCACTGGCATGCTTTTGAACTGCTAGCTTGGCAGGAGCTGGGACAGAGCAACGGGAGCTCACCCTGTTGCAGGGATTCGAACCGCCAACCTTCTGATCGGCAAGCCCAAGAGGCTCAGCGGTTTAGACCACAGCACCAGCTGCATCCTAGTGCACACTAGGTATCTAGCAACCATCCAGGAGCAACTGCTGGTGGTTCCATCACTGGACACTGCCCAGATCATGCTGAACTAAGAAAGGGTGGTAGTTCCTCATTTGTGGAATACCCTCCCTGGTGCGGTGTGTATTCCTTATTACTAATAACATTCAGCAGGAGGTTAAAAAACATCCCTATTCACTCAGTCATTTGATGGCTGAAAGAGAGTGCTTCTGGCAACCTTTACTTCGTGAACTGTGTGCGTTTGTGACTGTTTTAAAAATGTTTTTAGATGTTTTAAAATATGTTCTGGTTTTATTTTAATTGTATTGCTTTATTGTTTGGTTGTTTGCTGCCCTGGGCTTACTTTGGGAGAAGGACAGGAAAGAAATGCAGTTAATTGGTTGATTATAAAGTTGCAGGGACCAAGTTCACACACAGTTTCCTTTACTGGCATAACCAATAATGAATGAATGTGTAGCTGTGTCGCATGTTACACATGAATGCGTACTGTCTATACCAGGCATCCCCGAACTTCGGCCCTCCAGATGTTTTGGACTACAATTCCCATCTTCCCCGACCACTGGTCCTGTTGGCTAGGGAACGTGGGAGATGTAGGCCAAAACATCTGGAGGGCCGCAGTTTGGGGATGCCTGGTCTATACACATGTTGCTGATTCAGTAACCTGTGAAGCGGCCCAGAGTATTTTCACATGGAGAAGGCTCCACATCTAGTCACATCTAGCTGATTTGGGGTGCCAAATGGCCCAGTGAATGCTGCAGAGGTATTTGCAAATACAATAGCTGAATTAGTAGCAACCAAAAGCTTCAGCTACCCAAAGTCCTTCTGGGTTTACCAGAAGACAATATGTACCCTGTGACGTATCTTTGAGCACCTGTATGGAGCCAGCTGGATGATGGTATGAACAGCCAATTATAAATATATGAGCGATTTGTGCCTTCTCTCCCTTAGTGATTGCCTGTGCTCTCTGCATCTCAGTTCACACTTGTCTTTGCACTACGAGGAAAGTGTTGATGGAAATAAGCCAACTGACATTTATGGCAAGGCTTAACTTGCTTGCATTCTTTTATTCCTTGGGCAAGCTAGATGTCATAGAGACATGATCCATGTGTCAGAATGTAGGTCATACTTAATTGCTAAAAAGGGGTCAGATGGGGGTTGAATTAAGGTCCAGCATGGGGTTGCTGAAACCTCCCTCTGCTTGCAGTCTTTGCCCAGTACTTCACTCTCATTATTTGTATCGCAGCAGCAATTATTTTCTTTCTCACAGGACATACAACCTATTTGTTGAGCATTCATCCTGATTTGCTTGGACAAAGCTTTTGTGGGACTGAGATTGTACACAGTCTTTACTGAGCATTCATTCTGATTTGTTTGTGAGGAGGATATTATCTTACAATAAGCATTCATTGTGTATTCATACTGGTTTTCTGGCAGGGTGTTTACATGTCTTGCTGTTAATCATTGTTGATTCCACACTTTTCAGTTTGTTTTCCTCTTCCCTTCCTAACCGCAAACCCCTTTCTTTTAAGTGGATTGGTTGTGCTAGGGCAACAGAGCGCTTTAATTCACTTTAATTGCACAAACCTACATTTCCTGGCATGCACTTGAATCCCTCCCACAAAATAGCAACAGTCTGCAGTGAAGGCACCCATGGCCCCACAGGGAGAAAAGCAACTGAGGAAAAGCAGAGGTTTTCTGGGGGAGAAGCTGCAACTCAGTTCAAATACTCAGGTCTGTGTTGGTTCACTGGAAAAATATAAGTACTGTATAAAAGGAGAATTCCTGGATTCCAGCATCCAAGTTTGGGGCATCACACTGGCTGAGCCATGATTTTGGTGTTTTTGAACTAATTCCTTTCCAGTATTCCCCTCACCACGACCATAAAATATCAATTTTGTTATACAAAATAGACTACAGCACATTTTCTTTGCCTCTTAGTAACAGCCCAAAGGTCTTCCGGGTCAGTGATTTTTAAAGACGTTGGAATAAAAGGGAGCTGCCACCAAGTGTGCTTTTTAAAAACATTAGATATGCATTGGGACACCTCTCCCCTCCCTTAAGCCTAGCTGCAGCTGCATTTCATGGAGGGGGGCAGTTGCCTCTCCTGCAAACTGCTCTGTGAAGTGCCTCCCCCACTTCCATTAAACAGCTCACCTGGGCCACCTGCCACATTATTGGTGGCCACACAAACTGCAGAGTGACGACAGCCTTACATTTTTATGTAAGAGTACATAGGAACACATGTAGGAAACTGCCTTATGCTGAGTCAGACTATTGATTCATCCAGCTCAGTATAATCTACACTTGCTGCCAGTAGCACTCCAGGGATTCTGATAGGAATCTTTCCCAGTCCCACCTGGAGATGCCAGGAAGTGAAGCTGGGACTTTCTGCCTGCAAGGCAAATGTTCTACCATTGAGCTAGGGCCCTTATGTAGGAGTTAGCTGCACTGGATACTCTTTTACTCCTAAGTAAACATGGATAGGATTGTATCTTAAGTCTCTTCTGCACCAGCTAAGACTTCTTCATTACAGCTTCATGCTGTCAAGAATGAGCATGCTACTCCTGGCCGCTAGTTGCCAACACATGCACCAGCCATGCCTCCCTGGCCATGCATGATCGGTCTCCATCTTAAAGGGCTATGCACATATTAATGAACTATGACACTGTCAATTAGGATTACTGCCATATGTTAGGAGCCCTATATGCTTGCATTGGTAGGATGTAGTCTCCTTTCATACAAACACTGATCATGCTCCACTTGGAGGGACATGGCTGATGGGTGCATAAGCACATCTAGGGGCAGGTCTAGCCCACTCATGCATTTATACCAAATATCTGAAGAGGGTTATAATACGTGTAGAAGAGAAGCCCTGGTATGGGCGTGGAAGGCACTCTTTGTGACAGTAGAGACAGTGACTGCCAAATCAATATGTCATCATAAAGAAGCCTTACGGAATGAAGAAGGATTCCATGGAGTTGTATGCCATTCAGCCCAATTTATAAACCAGTTAAATGTTTGGATTTACCTAATGTACAGCACAGTCCTGTGCATGTGCACTTGGAAGGCATTCCTGAGTTCAAAATGGTTTGTTCCTTCTGTGTTAGATTGCTGGCTGAACTCAAGGCGACTGGGCTGTTGAAAGCCTAGGAGGTTCCTGGATTTGAAAACTTCAGCCATGTTCCTAAAAGGAAAAACGGGTAACCCACATGGATTCACATTTTATTATGCCTTTGTGTTCTGCAGTAAGGGATACCCTCTCCCCATTGCACACATAAAATATGCATGCGGTTACATCTCCTTCATAGATACCATGTTCAACGTGGGGCGAATGTTCCTAACAGCCCTGGCCAAGAGACATTTTGTTCTCCTTGGCTGACGTCATGCTTCCAGATGTCAAACAGATGCCAAGGAAAAATTATGTCCGTGTGCACTCATGCCAGCAAGTACAGCAACGTGGACAAATAAGGGTGCTGAAATTGGGGCGATAGCATAAGGAGATAGAAGACGAGCCCTGTTGGATTCAGCCAGAGGCCCATCAAGTCCAGCATCCTGTTCTCACAGTGGCCAAACAGACGTCTACGGAAAGCCCACAAACAGAGCCTGAGCACAACATAAACTCTCTCCACTTGTGAATCCCAGTAATCAGCATCCAGAGGTATACTGCCTCCAACAGTGGAGGTAGAATATAACCACTGTGGCTCGTAGCCACTGATAGTTTTATCCTCCATCTCTACTTCTTGCGGGAGAGCATTCCATAGTTTAACTTTGTGCTGTGTGGGAAAGGACTTTCTGTTTTGGAATGAACATACAGGTATGCCAAGAATGCCCAGGTATTTGTCACAATGTGCCATGCAGGATGAATCTGCCATATTTTAGATAATATCTTGTCGAGAAAGTGAGGTTTTCTTTACAAAATATAATGTCAAAGTCCTATATCTGAAACGGCTTATACAGCAGACCATTGCTCTTCTTCATACATTAAATGTAGGTGATTCAGTTGGGTCACATAAAAATATGTGGTGGAATTTGGGCACTGGTGACCCATCCTGGAGGGGAGGATTCTGTTTCCTTTACATCCAAAGAGCACTCTCATTTCTTGAACACAGTAATATGAATGAGTATGTATGTATGTATGTATGTATGTATGTATGTATGTATGTACGTACTATTATTATTATTAACTGAATTGAGACAGATCTGCAACTACTTCATTTCCACAAATGAACTTGTCCTCTCAAGGATCTCAGGGCAGTTTACAGTCATGTGCTTTAAATGTGTGGTGCGGCTGTGACCTGATTTAAAAGCGAAGACGACATTTGGGTTAAAGATGTGCTACGAAAGCATAACTATCCTACAATATTTCCTCAACTGGTCATAGTAAACTTCAGGAGATGCAGTGTGAGAAATGTGAGGCTATGCAATGAATGGTGCCTTTGGGCCAAATTAGATAGTCACTTAATACATACCAAACTGAGTTTCCATGTGCTCTGGTTTCCATCACGGTGTTCTGTTGCACCAGAAGCAGTTTAGTCATGTTGGCCACATTACCCAGAAAGCTGTCTGTGGGCAAACGCCGGCTCCCTCAGCCTGAAAGCAAGATGAGCGCCACAACCCCATACTGTAGTCCCCTTTGACTGGACGTGACTGTCCAGGGGTCCATTACCTTTACCTTTTACATACCATGTAGTTATATATCTTCTTTTTCCTTAATTAATTTCAGGCAGGGGGAGTATTCTTACTGAGAAGGCAGCGCTCAGGGAAAGGGAGCGTATCTCTTTACTTTCATACTGCAATCAGAATGGATATTGCCACCCTGTACAACCAGGAGCCTTAGAACAAAAGTGTGCACCCAAAATGTAATGTGTGGACGAGACTGACATGTGCATAACCTCTGAAACAGCCAGTACACATTGTATGTGTGACTGAAGATCAAGAATGGGCATTATATGTGCAGTTTATACTTGTGTGAGCTTGTACACATCCATAAGGGTGAAGCTAAGCCATGGTCATGGCTAAGTGATATGAACATGGTTCTCTGCAATCCCAGTCCAATATGTTATGCACATAGAGTGGGGGACACAAAGTAGTGACTTTGTGTCCCCCACTCTATGTGCATAACATATTGGACTGGGATTGCAGAGAACCATGTTCATATCACTTAGCCATGACCATTTAGTGGTTGACCTTGACCTAACCCAGGGCCGTCTTAAGATTATCCCGCACCGTGGTTCAAAGATCCCTCTGCCCCCCCCCCATTTCCCAGAGTTGCTGACCTTTGTGCTGCATGAAGAAGGGCCTTTTCCACTTATCTCTGTCTTGAATCTCCCAATATTCAGCTTTGCGGGATGTCCAGGAGTTCGAGTGTTGGGTAAAAGAGGGAGGAAAACACTTTCCTCTACCCACTTTCTCCATGATTGCCATGATCGTGTCACTTTCCCCGTGCCTTTTCCCCAAACTTTTCCTCGCAGCAGAATGGCTCCTCTGCCCCCTTTCCCACTACTATTATTGCAGCAATTTCTCACCACCCGTGCGGTGGGCGCCTGCACTCCGTACCCCCTCAAGAGGCGTGTGCCCCTCGGCCGAAGAGGTTCCGGGGCCGAAGGCAGCAGGCACGGGCTCCTTCCCCCACCATCACTCCTCCTTTGATGCCGTGCGTGGTACCTACGAGGGCAGAGCCCGGAGGCGGAACCAGCAGCATTGGCGGCCGCCACCACCTCCTCCTCCTCCATCCCAACCCCAGCAGCAGCGCCCCTTGGTGGTCAGGCGCCCTGGCACATTGCGCCACCCAGCCCAAGCCTAGAGACGGCCCTGACCTAACCTGCCTTGTTGTGGGGGTAAAATGGGAGGAGGAGCCACGCATCCCACCTTGAGCTCTTTGAATGACAGGCAGGTTATAAATGCAATATAAAGTGCATACTCTGACTGTGTGCTCCTGCTGCTAGTTTGGGAAGTAATGCTCGCACACTGTCCGCCACACAATACATGGCTACCCTGTGTCAATCTTGCAATTTCTTGTGGGTTCCCCAACTTTTATTGGAATTGAATAAAATAATGATCTAGCTGCATTTTAAGCCTGTAGTGTGCGCACAGCCCATGCCTGAAATCTACAGAGTGTCATATTAAAGTATGAAAAGTTCCATGCACACAACACAGCTTTGCCTTGTAGGGTCTGCTAGCCAAACATGAGGTCTGCATTTCCACAAAACAATCTGGAAAGGGAAATTTGTTTTAAAAAACAACCCGAGTGATCTAGTGTTACTTCTCAGGAAAAGAAAGCAATATATATATTAAAAGAAAGCAATGTGTTTTTTTCTTTGAAAAACTGACATTGTTTTGAACATAGGTGAGGTGAGGACAACATGTTACTTAGGTTTTTTTAAAGCTGTGGGCCCACTTTTCAAACATGGAAGGACAGAGGAGGGAGATTTGGTAATGGAGCCAAAAGTGCTGAAAGAGTTAAGGTCTCAGCCACCCCCTGTTGCAAAAAGTGATTGATGATGATGATGTGTAACATTTCAGCTGCTCCCCCACCCCCCAAAAAACCCTCCCTCCTCTCTCCTTCAAAAGTGTGCGGAAGTGGGGAAAGGAGGCAATGTTCTGTTGATCTGTTAAACCAAAGCTCCCTCTGCCTCTCTTATTTCCAGTGGCTGAAACTGCTGTTTCAGTTTGGGTTGGAGCTGGCCTGAAGTTATCCTGACATTTCTGGGAGAAGATCCAAAAAAGTGGTTTTGGAGGTTGGGGGGGGGGGTAGGAGGAGGAAAAATAGAGGATAGGGAGAGGGAAGATTAGGAAGGGAGAACAAGGTGAGGAGAAACTCTTTCCTCGGTATCACATTTGTTCGGGTGTTTGAATTTTGCCTGGAAAATCTATTAGCCTTGATGCTTTGGCTCTCTGGAGGGAGACAAAGGAGCTGCGCTCCACGGAGGAGGAGGGCATTGATGGGGAACTTTGTGGGACTTTAAAAAGAGGGGGGAAGAGCACAGAGCTCCAGCAATAGCAGCAATTCTAACATCAGAGAAATGTGCCTCTGTGTGGCTGCCTCCTGAAAAGAAAAGGGGGGGAAAGTCAGAACTGCGGATAGATGGAGAAAAGCAAAGACCCTTTAGAAAAATCCCTTTCATTGCACCCAGCTTGGTGAAGAAAGAGAAAAGAGAAAGAAAGGGGAAAGCCGGAGGGAAGGGAGCCATCGTGACCTGGACATTGCCTGGAGCCCGTTTTGTGTAGCAGAAAAACTGCTGAGTTGCCTACAGCAGATCTAGATGGCAAAGCCCTCAGTCTAAAACAAGGCTCCGAGAGAATCACTTCTTGAAAGGAGAGTTTCCCGGAAGGGTAAGTTTTGACAATGCTCTGCTACTTTTGAGGGACAAGCTGACATGTGTGTATGTATGTGTGTACTAAATGTGTAGACAGATGCATGTGTGGAGGCAGATGTTTGAACAGATCCCAGTTGTCCATTGCTGATTATCTCAGTCGTTTCTGTTTAAGACTATGTTTTCTTGAAATGAAATTTCCACACTGCTCTAGTGTGAAAACCATACAGATAGCAGCAAATTGTTCTAATCTGATACGCAAGCTGGCCAATCTCCCTTCTTTGAGAGAGAGAAGCTAGAGAGTGCTGTTCTCTGTATATTCGTGCCTATGTTAAGAGTGGAGTTCCATCTAAAAAGGAAAAACTGGGCAAATTTGGAGGGTGCTGATTCTCAGAAATGTTGAAGGAAGTTCAAAGCACCTAAGAAAGATTAGGAAAATTTCTCAGGAATGAAAGTGTTTTTTTTTTTTTTGCAGTCTATATGAATACGCAGTATGGTCAATGGTCATTAACACTTGTCCCCATCTTCTTTTATTTTTAAAGTCAATCCCACAATGAACTGGGCACCGGTTGTGAGTTTAACTGTGTTGTGGGCTGCGTGGCTAGTGTGTGGCGTGGAAAAGCCATTGAGGCAAGCTGACAGAGGGAGGCATGGAGTTAGGAAAGTGCCTCTGGCCTACAGGGGCAGTAGCAAATCAGCTTCACAGACGAGGAGAGCTGAGGTGTCCCACAGACCTTTAAGCCCTTCTGGGAGGTTTCCTCAACGTCCTCTTGTCAAAAGGGATTCTTTGGAACCAAAGAGGCCACAAGGAGCCCCGCTAGGAGATGACTCCCATGCCCAGGTGAAGAATGGTGGGACTAAAGTACGGCTGACACAAAGACCTAAGGTGGAAATGGTTAAGGATGAAGGGCCATCCACAGCGTTTCGATCACGCACAGTGCGTTTCCCATCTGGGTCTAGTTCCCCCAATATTCTGGCTAGCTTTGCTGGGAAGAACAGAGTCTGGATTATCTCTGCTCCTCATGCCTCTGATGGCTATTACCGGCTCATGATGAGCCTTCTGAAGGATGATGTCTATTGTGAACTGGCCGAGAGGCATGTTCAGCAGATTGTCTTCTTCCATGAGGAGGGCGAAGAGGCAGGGACAGTCAGGAAGATAACCACGGAAGGGAAAATCCTGGAACAACCTCTAGATCCCAGCCTCATTTCCAAACTCATGAACTTTCTGAAGCTGGAGAAGGGCAAATTTGGCATGGTGCTCCTAAAGAAGACATTGCAAGTAGAGGAACGATACCCTTATCCAGTTAGGCTGGAGGCCATATATGAAGTCATTGACCAGAGTCCCATCAGAAAAATTGAGAAAATAAGGCAAAAAGGCTTCATCCAGAAATGCAAAGCTGCTGGGACAGAGGGCCGGGTTGTTGAGGAAGGCAACAATGGTGCTAGTGTCACTAGGGCAACGCCAGGTGGTGGACATGTCCAACCAGGACCCAGAAAAGAAGAAACAAGGAAAAGCATTGTGCAGCCAACACGGGTTAAAACTATGAAGAAGTTTTCGACAACCACACAGTCTCCCCCTCCAACTAGGGCTCCGACTCTTCCTCCCACAACTTTCAGACCAATCACCAGAATGATGACAATAGCAAGCAGGCCTACAACCACCACCACCACGACTGTGCCTACTACACAGAGAACGTGGACCACAAAATCACACACTTTACTCCCCACAACTCCTGAGGTGACTGATGCTCGGGTAACAGATAGTTTCTCCTCCCCTGTATGGAAAGAGAACCACAGAGAAAGGAATCCAGCTCACACACAGAGACAACAGACCACTACAAGGAGACCCAGCAAAGCCACTCATTATGACACCCACTCAGAGGTCCCAACAGCCACCTCAGAGCATCCCACGAGGGCAAGTGCCGGGCGATACAGAGACAACCGCACAGACCGGAAGGACTATAACAGTCAAGGTTCCAGTGTCACAGCAGGCCAGCACAAGCCTGCTAAAAGCAAACCACCTAAAAAGAAAGCCCAAGAGAAAATACTGAGCAATGAATATGAGGATAAATACGACTCAGGGCAGCCTGCTGTTCCTCGCTTAGAGGAAAATGTTCCGGCGGGACATATCCCGCCAAAGAAAGGGAAAGATCCAAGGAAACATGACCGCTTAGATAAACCTGAGAAGAAGAAGAAAGAAAGATCAGAGAAGAAAAATGAGAAACAGGCCAAGAAGGACAAAGCTGAAAAGAAAAACAAGCAAGAGAAAGAGCGCAACAAGAAAAACAAGAAAGGAAGCAAAGCGGACAGCGAGGGAGTCCTGAAGTCCAATGCCAAGCCTTTCACACAAACCCCCAGGAAATCTGTGGCAACGCTTTTGGATTTATTTGAAGGCAGAAGGCGTCTCCTGGTAAGTAGATTATACATGGGCATGCATCACTTGAGGTCAGTTCACAACTTAGGCTGCAATCCTAACCCCACTTACCTGGGAGTCATCCCCATTGAATTACATAGGACTTACTTCTGAGTACGATTGCACTGGAAGTTTCTTACTGAGGCCCTGTGTCTACCTTTATGTGTAGCAGCCAAAGCAGGCAACCATCACACAATTCTGTCTCCTGAAAGCCTTGGGTGCCCATTTTTCTTAATTTAAAACACCTCACTTGCTCTGGTGGCATCTCTTCGCCCCTAACTGCTTTCAGGGCAAAGCAGGTGATACCAGAGCGAGTTGAAAAGAAATGGACAAGTCCTGCTGGAAGGTGGGAGTCAATGTCAGCCCAGTTTTATGCAGCCCTGGGCCTGATTTCAGGATCCCTCTGCAAGCAGTCATTTCAGACCTCTGTCAAGAGTGATGTGTTCCTCCCACACTAGAGAGAGGAAGAGAAAGAAAGAGGGTGGCCCCACCCACTGCTGACTTCAACTCCTCCCACAGTCAGCAGGTGGCCCTTGACAGATTAACCCTACTGGACTGTGGCCCTGAAACGCTGTTCAGTATCACCACCACATGACAGGGAAGAGGAACCCATGGCTCTCCAGATGTTGTTGGACTATCTCATATCTGACCATAGTCCATGCTGGATGGGACTAATGATGGAGTTTGGTGACATCTGGAGGGTCACAGGTTCCCCAGCCCTGCCAAAGGATCTTTAGTCTGTCCAAAGGCATGAATGAAGCCTAATACAGTGGTACCTCAGGTTAAGAACTTAATTCGTTCCGGAGGTCCGTTCTTAACCTGAAACTGTTCTTAACCTGAAGCACCACTTTAGCTAATGGGGCCTCCTGCTGCATCCGCGCCGCTGGAGCACAATTTCTTCAACTGAGGTACTATTTCTAGGTTAGCGGAGTTTGTAACCTGAAGCGTTTGTAACCCGAGGTACCACTGTAATGTGATGTATGCCTTATAAGTCTCATAGGGCATATGATGCAACCTTTCTCAACCATGTGCAGAAGCTGCCAGAAACCTATAACTGGGGAGCTGAAGATGGTAGAATCTGTGTTTTGCTAGTCCGGGGCTTAAAAGAAATCCAAATAAGGATGTGCTATTTTCAGCATGATTGCGTTGTCACTGTTTCATATATATTTGAACTCATAGCTCTTCCAGTTGACATCTGTTCACAGTAATGTTGATAACTTCTGGGTTTCCAGAATCAAGCCAACTGTTTTTTGGCACTTTTCCTGGGCAGGAACATAATCCATTTGCAAACATATCCCTTACAAAGTTGTTGGTGAGATGCACAGAGTTGCCTTTCTGTTAAGTAGAACAGCTTGTGGTGAGCTTCTGAACCTTAAAAGCAGCACAACGTGGCTTTGCATCTCCAAAATTTAATAACTTCACATATTATTAGCCGGCTCCTCTCTGAAATCCTTTTACAGAGGACACAAAGCAATATTGCTCAGATGTTTTCCTTTGGCAGACGGAATTCAGCTTGAAGGCATAGTGTGACAATTCAGACACCCTTCATAGACCACATTTTTCATACACAGATATCTCCATGAAACAAAAAGCATCTACATCGCATCTCTTAAGTGAACAACACTTGTTTTGTTTGCCACAAAGTATAATGATTAGGAAACCATGCAATATAATGTGTGACCCGTAGCCTTTGGTAAAGAAAAAATCCTTATTTTTGTGTGTGCGCCATATTCCTCTGAATGCTTACTGAGAAGTAAATGCAACTTGGTTGCAATGTGGCTTACTTCCAGGTAAGTCTGTACATGTTTTCAGCTTTACAGCACATACCCAGGGCATGTTGGCTGAGAAGTAAATCCCACTTAGTTCAATAGGATTTACTCCAAGAGCATAGGATTGCAGCCTTAGTGTGTTTTCCTTCTGCAGTTCTGCATACTAACCTGCTTAGCTGTTTGGTATAAATAACTGCTTGAGTTCTTTCATTTTGAGGGTGAATGGTTCTCCCAGATCTTAATTAATTAATTGGTTGATTAATTGTGATAATGATAATGATAATAATACCTGGGTTGTGCAAGGTCAGCTTTCTCTGTTGTTTGCAAAAAAAAAAGGAATTAAGCAGCATGTACAAAAAATTTTTTTTAAAGCAAAGTTTATGGCAGAGCAATGGCAGGTTATGCCCCAATGAAGCATCATTTCCGGTATGATGAATACATACAGGAGTGTTTGTGTGCCTTTAATGAGGTGCTAACTTTTATGGAAAGAAATTAGTGGCAGGACAGGGTGAGGTCAGGATGAGATCAGGATGATAGTTAATGGGATAAGCAGAGATTTAGAACTGTAGAGTTGGAAGGGACCACGAGGGTCATCTAGTCCAACTGCCTGCAATGCAGGAATATTTTGCCCAACGTGGGGCTTGAACCCACAATCCTAATATTAAGAGTCTCATGCTTTACCAAGTGAGCATATAAAAAGCAGAGGGCACCGACACTATAAGTAGATGAGACGAATGCTCTCATATTGCTCTTAAGATGCCTACAGAGAAACATTGCAAAGCAGAGCCACTGTTCGGGTGGTCAAAATTAGGTAAATCCATGACTATGATTTCCTACCATGTGTTGGGTACTAAGGTCTATTCCACCAGTGAAAGCCCTGATTATCATCCCATATATGGATTTGCATCTTAATGAAGCATGTGCCCATGAGTGAATTTAAACTATAAGCCTTGTTTGCAAATGCAGCACCAACCATACATTTATTATTATTATTATTATTATTATTATTATTATTATTATTGATTTACTTTGCAAACTGTTTAAACCACTTAAATATGAAAATATCCAAGCAATGTTCCGGGGGTGGGGTGACAAGAGCCTTGTGCCTTAAAGGTGCTTTCAAAATAAATAAATAAATAAATCCTTCTAGTAGCACCTTAGAGACCAACTAAGTTTGTTATTGGTATGAGCTTTCGTGTGCATGCACACTTCACAAAAGCTCATACCAATGACAAACTTAGTTGGTCTCTAAGGTGCTACTGGAAGGAATTTTTAAATTTTGTTCTGACTACAGCAGACCAACACGGCTGGCTACCTACCTGTAACTAGAACTATGGAAGGTGCTTTCAATGTATTGTGAATTTACAGACAACTTCCTTTCTAGCACTGCTTCAACCAAAACAATCAACCTTTCTTTTCAAAGTGTAGCAGATTAGAAAATGAAACCTAATCTTCATAGTTTGATAGGGTTGCCAGACTCAATAGAGGACAGGACTTCTGTGCCTTTAATTGCCCTGCTCTTTTTTGAGTCTGGAAACCTTAAAGAGAAAAGAGAGCAGGGCAATTAAAGGCACAGAAGTCCTGTCCTCTATTGAGTCTGGCAAACCTATAGTTTGATCTTGATTCTTTAAAAGTGAAGTCCTAATACAGCACTTAGCAGGTGATAGTGGTTTAGATTCAGGGAAAGTCATTGATCAAAGCAGAGAAGAGATGCCAACTGACCAGGGCATAATGTCTTGGTCTGTTTGATATGTCTTGGCCTGCTCCTGTGCCGTCAACAGCAACCAGATTTGTAGAAATCTGCAAGATAAACTTTTTTAATGGTATGGAGACATTCAAGGTCCTGTTAAAGAAACGGAAGCAAGAGCCAACTCTGAAACCTAGACTTATCACTGGCTTTGACTTCCTGACTTCCACCTACTGTTTGTGTCTGTGGTTTTGCTTCAGGCCCATCTGTTTTGGCTCAGCTACGTTGCTTTTGTTTGCTACTCTGCGGTGTGGAAGTGCAGTCTGAAAGCCTGAGTTCATCCCCACAGAGGATGCAGCCAGCCTGCATGTATAACATATACTAAAATTAACCTCCTGCATGAACAGGGCCCCCCACATATATTTTTTTAAAGAGTGAAATATACAAGTATTTGCTTACACAGGGCAAAACAGCTGCTCAAAGCAAGTAGGGGAAATTGGGATTACTATGGAGCAGGGAGCAACGGGGGGGGGGGGGAGCTTAACTCTCCCAGTGCTGCGGCCCTGGTCTAAAATCAGGGTCTTCAGTTGCAGTATTAACCTTTTTTTAAAAAAAAAAAACCATCCACCAAAACGTGGTAGGTGTAAGCAACAAATAATCTCCTGCTATCACATTTGAGGTAGGAACTGGAGAGAAATACAATTTTGTTTGTGTTGTAATGAGAGACTACTCAACTTGAACCAAGGAAGGGTGGCACTGCTGACCTGATCTCCCAGCACCACTTATCAAGATGGTATAGGGTATTGCAGGCCAGTAGCAAGTTTGGTGCGGTGTGGGTGCACTAGCAGAAACAATATGGTGCTGCTTCCAGTGCATGTGCACCACCCAGACCTCACTGCTGCTCTGCATCCGCACTGTCTCAGTATGCAGCAGTAAAATGGCAGCAGGAGGCTAAGTCCATGGCGGGACAGCCCCCATACTTCCTGACTGCTCCTGCCTGGAGGGGAGATAGGATATAAATGTAAATAATGGTTGAGTTGGATCAGACTTAGTCATAGATGGTATTGAAATCAGTGGGACTTAAGATACATAGCTGCCAAGTTATCCCTTTTTTAAAGGGATTTTCCCTTATGCTGAATAGGCTTCCTCGCGAGAAAAGGGAAAACTTGGCAGCTATGTTAAGATAACCATGTCTAATTTAAGCCCCACTGATTTTAATGGATCTGTACTTCAATATGGCTAAGTCTGGATCTGACCCATTATACTGGATTTCTTGCTAAGAGCAGTGTGTGTATGAAGCAGTGGCAGTTCTGAGGCTTGAATTTGGCGACTTAGGAGGCAGAAGCTTCCACTTCATACATAGGGTTGCCAGACTCAATAGAGGACAGGACTTCTGTGCCTTTAATTGCCCTGCTCTCTTTTGAGTCTGGAAACCTTAAAAGAGAAACCAGCAGACCCTTTGTTTAATTTCCAAGCAAAGGGTCTGCTGGTTTCTCTTTAAGGTTTCCAGACTCAAAAGAGAGAAGGGCAATTAAAGGCACAGGTGTCCTGTCCTCTATTGACGCCTGGCAACCCTATACCTCTACCGGTAGGAGTTCAATGAAACTATGAAAGTTCAGGAATTTTAAGGCGGTGTTGTCACAAAATGGCCTCTGGCCTTTGTTGGCTGTAATCAAGGTAATCCTTGACTCATCAGTCTTTAGCGGCCCAAACCCTGTTCATTTTGTTTCTTCTGTTCCTGTCCATTTAAGTCCATTTCCATGTTCTGTGCTATTGGCTGCCTTCTGGATACTGACCTTTGCCTGACCATGGTGCAATTGCTTAGAGAGCCTTTAGGAATGATAATTAAATAGACCCCTCAGGCATTACTCAGATCCTGGCCTGCGACTCCTCACGCCTGAGTGCATTCCCAATCAACAGCCAAGTTTCTGGCAGTGCACTACAATCTGATCCAGTCCTATATAAATAAAAGGCAAACGCCGTTGGTTTGCTGCCGGGTGAGAAATTTAAACCAGCCACCACTTTTATCTAAAGTTCCAATTGCAAAAGGTTGATAGTGTATTACCATATAGAACTGGCTTAGAACAATCACACAAGCGAGGGTGTTCCCGGTTAGGAGACTGTGGGTATTTCTCAAAAAGTTAAGCAGTGGCTATTTCCCCCTGGAATTTCTGGCCTGCACTAAGTTGCCACATAATGCAAAAAAACTAATTTTCTTTCTTTATACAAAAAAAAATGTTCACATACCGCTGCAACATGAAGCTATATCACAGCGGTTTACAACATAAAACCAAACAATATAACCAGAAAAAGTTAAAAGTAATTTAAAAGCAAAACAAATTGAAAACAGTCAACATTAGATCATTGTGTGTGGGTGTACTCTGAATTGCCTGCATACCCAGTGGTACAGGAAGTTTTCAGCAGGCCTTTAAAAGTTGGCACAGAAGGTGCCTGCTGAATCTCTATTGGCAGGGAGTTCCACAGGACTGGGTTAATGACACCAAAGGCTTGGTTTCTCGTTGTCGAACGAGCCTCACCAACACAGGAAAGATGCTCCTGCAGATCATCTCAGTGATTGAGCTGGGATAGAAGTGTTCAGGTGATCTCTGAGGTGTCCTGAACCCAGCTTGTTCAGGGCTTTGTAAATCAATACACCAACCCTGAATGTGGCTCGGTAGCAGATAGGCGATTGTGACATAGGTTGTTAATGTTTACCTCAGTTAATAGTTTTCTGAAAGACCTCCTCCCTCCTCCCTGTGGCTTCCACGGTGTACTTAAACAGTCACGTATAGCACACCCTGCTCTTATTTGCAACATGCTTAAGGCATTGTTTAATTGTTTTACATAGGAAATCTGGGGCCTGGGGTAAGCATTGCATTTGCTAGGTGATCAGCATAGAGAATTTTGTCATCCCTTTTGGAAGCAATCACTGATATGCAGCAGGGGCAGAAAACCTCCCTCTGGCTTGGATTCAAATATTCTACTGTGCAGAGGGTGGGGGGCACTCCCCCCTAAAAACTGGCCACGAAGGGTCAGGGGACACTCTAGAGCAGTGGTTTTCAACCAGTGTGCCATGGCACCCTGGGGTGCCTTGATGATGGTCTGGGGTGCCGCGGGCAACACTAGCCTCTGTCCCTCTTTCCTTCTCTCTCTCCTCTGATGCCCTCTCTCATCTCTGCTTCCCAAAGGCTTGCACAGTTGTTTGTTGTAGCAGCCCTGGCTACAAGCTCCCCAGGGAAATAGTGCCTCTGGGGCTGGCCAGGGGGTGCTTCCCAGGCCCCTGTGGGGCAGTGTGAGGAGGCCCCTCTCTTTGGGGTGGGGTGGGGGGGGACAGCTCAGAAACGAATGGAAGCAGCTGTGGATGCCCAGAGGACTCTCAAGGAGAGGGGAGAGGAGGCTGAGAGAACACTCCCCAAGGGGTGAGGGTGTTCAAAAAGGGGTGAGGGGGTGCCAGCTCTGCAGGCAAGGGGTGACATAACTGGGCTCCTGAGCCCCACAGGGGTGCCACAGAAAGAATGTAGTTGGTCAAGGGAGCCGTGGACCCAAAAAGGTTGAAAACCTCTGCTCTAGAGTGTTTGGGGGGGGGAAACCTTTCTTTTGTTGGGGGGGGTATGGCCACACACATGCATAAGTGCAGCTTTGGATAAAAGCATATGTAATTAGCTCTGACTCATATGGTGAACTGAGAGTTGCATTAAACTTTCTAGATGGGAGGATAGAAGCAGATCCCTCTAGCAAATATATTATGTAGGCCAATGCTAGTCATACTCCGATGAGGCCCATTGAAATTAAGGACTAACTTAGGCTCATTATTTGGTCTACTCTGAGTAGTGCTAGCATTATATACAGCCCATTGTCTACAAATTGTTGTGAAAACCCTGGGAGTATTATCTATGTACGACCTCCGATACTAACATGTTTCAAAAACCAACAATCTAAACCTTCTATTCTCTGTCATCTCCCTAGCTGATCACAACCCCCAAGGTTGACAGCACCATGTATGTGCAACAGAGAGATGAGTATCTGGAGAGCTTTTGCAAAATGGCAACTAGAAAAATCTCAGTGATCACCATCTCTGGCACCGTGAACAACAGCCGCATGAAGATCGACCACTTCCAGCTAGGTTGAAATTTTGTTCCTTTCATTTCTTTCTGGTAGAGGCATGAAACTAGTGGTGGTTTTTGTTATTGTTGTTGTTTTTATATCAAAACCTTGAGAGTCCCTTTGTGGTAATATGGTTCTTCCCTCCCCCACCCTTTGTATTTGCATAGTTGGTATTTCCCCCGTTTGGTTTCCCACGGCAAAAAGTTCAAATAATTGGAGCATCACTGCGCTAGTCTATCAAGTCAATGAAACAGCAGAAAGTAGAGAATTGTGACCTGACCATGCCATAAGCTAGGAAGTCATTTGGTTCAATACTAGGAATATCTCTTGTCTCCAGATCTTTGTATACTACCCCCTTTCAGGTGTTTATTTATTCCTGGAGCGGCTACTGGGCTGTCCCCTCCACCTCTGACTTTGTCATGAGTGGAAAGTTCTGAAGAGGGATTATAAATGCATTCAACTAAACATGGCATTTGGCTTTCCTCTGACCAAGAGCCCTCTGTGATGTAGGTTCCCAGCCACAGGGAGGACCATAAGCCCATTCAGAAGAATGTGCTTACAACCCCCTTCAGACCTCCCCACTCTCAGTTGAGGAAGCGGGTGGCATGTGTGACCCATGGGCAGAATAAAGATGAACACCTAAATAGGGTTTTTTTATTATGCTCAGTGTCCAGCTTATTTTGCAGGTCTTTGTTTATAGGGTCATATTATCTAACACACACAAAGCTGACTGGCTAGTGTTAAAAAAAGAAGTAATTGACCTTTGTCCTTGTGTTCACATTTGTCATTCCGTGAACCTTACATTCTTGCTAAAACAATGACAATTTTATAACGTTTGATTGGTTTTGTATAAAACCAATGCAACAATAACGATAAACTAATAAAATTCACACCAAGGCAAAGTTCATTCGTCATGAGTCCTTTGAAAGTTTGATAGTTTAATTGCAGTATAACCTCATTTATCAGAATAGTTTAGATGGTAACCTAAAGATTCACGTGCTCTTAAGTGTTTCTGTTTACAGAGGAGTGCATGAAACGATGCAGAAATAGATATTTAGCTGTAAAAGATCAGATTTGGGCTACCGTTGAATGCTTCTGAAATTGCATTCATGTAGGCTGTCACAGATGCAGCCTTTTTTCGTAATCATAATGTTTCAAAACACACTGATTTCCTAATGTTTCCAAGTACAGTGGTACCTCTACTTACGAATAACTCTACTTACAAATGTTTCTACTTATGAATGGAGCTCCGCCCGCCATCTTGGATGCAGTTTAGATAGGATTTTTTCTACTTACGAATTTTTAGATAGGGTTGGTTCGACACAAATTTTTTCTCCCAATGCATTCCTATGGGATTCGACTTTAAAAAAAATTGACTTACAAATGTGCGTTCAGAACGCATTAAATTCGTAAGTAGGGGTACCACTGTACTGGATTTGGGCAGCTCTTTGGGTGTTCCTCTCTGCAGGGGAGAATTGCACCACTGGAGTTCTTTTTTCAGGCTGTGAGGGTCTGAGAAAGAATGAATAATGAGGACTCTTTATACAGATAAAAAGTTTTTTGAGATCTTATTCATGGGCAAGAGCTGCACTGCTGTGTAAACATAAACAAACAAGCATACTTGGCCTCAATTAGTTTAAAGTGTCGAAATACCAACTTTGAATAGGGAACAACAGGAGTTTAAAATAGATCCTGGAATTTAGCACCCCCAATCCATGAAATCTCTCAACAGTTCTCCCCCACCCCCATGGCATTTCTGGTTGGCTTTTTGACCTACTCTGTTTGGTTTCAGCTTGTGGTATGAACTTGAATATTGTACAGAAGCCTTATAAAAGTGATTTGTGTAGTCTAGCCTTCTTGGACTTACACACTCTAAAGAAACCAAAACCTTAAGGAAGTAAACACATTATAAAGGTAAAGGTTCAGGTACCCCTGACCATTAGGTCCAGTTGCAGACGACTCTGGGGTTGCGGCGCTCATCTCGCTCTATAGGTCGAGGGAGCCGCTGTTTGTCCGCCGACAGTTTTTCCGGGTCATGTGGCCAGCATGACAAAGCCGCTTCTGGCAAACCAGAGCAGTGCACGGAAACGCTGTTTATCCTCCCGCCGGAGTGGTACCCATTTATCTACTTGCACTTTGACGTGCTTTTGAACTGCTAGGTGGGCAGGAGCTGGGACCGAGCAACGAGAGCTCACTCAGTTGCGGGGATTCGAACCACCGACCTTCTGATCAGCAAGCCCTAGGTTCTGTGGTTTAGACCACAGCGCCACCCACGTCCCTAAAACACATTATACACCCTTGATTGATGTAAGTGTTGCACTGACAAACAGCGCAATTCTATACAAATCAATTCAGAAATAAGATCCATTGAGTTCAGTGGCACCAAACCCCAGGATAATGGGTACAGGGCTGCAACCTAAGTATCATTATGTCTCTGGGTTGGTGGTGTCAAAGTTCTCACTGGTCTCCTTTCTATTATTTGTGCTGTTTTGCAGTAGCAGCTTCATATATGAACTAGTGTATTTCAGCCCGTTCAATAAACGGGCGCTAGAGAGAGAGAGAGAGAGAGAGAAGCGAGCGGGGCTTCTCCGGGACGCGCTGCCTGCGCGAGCGAAGGGGAAAAGAATCAGCCGTGAGAGGGGCGAAGGGAAAAAGCAGCAGACGTGAGAGGGGAAAGTTGCGGCTGCGTTTCCCTCCAGTGACCGCCTGAGGTGGTTTGCTGTGGCGGCAGACGGGCGGTTTGTGTGTGTGTGTGCGCGAGAGAGAGAGAGAAAGAGAAAGAAAGAGAGAGAAGCGCACGGGTCTATCTTGCAGCCTCCTCCTCCTCGCACTGCTGCTTAGAAGCGAGTGGTTGGCGGCCGCAGGTAGGTAAACGGTAGGCAGAGGGGTTGGGGGGGAGAGCGCGTGCGTGTGCGTTCCAAGTCTCTGGTCCAATCCCTGTGTCCGTGGGGCACATGCGCAGTAGCGCGGAAACGGGACACAGGGAATCTGGACGCAGAGACACAGGGACGTTATTATATAGGATGGTGCTCAAAATGTTTGTTTAGGAAGAAGTGATGTTTTTTAAAAACTTCACTCACTTCCCCGTTGAAAAGACTAAATCAGTATGATTTGGTGGGTACGTCTGAACAGGAGGTGAACTGAATAACTTTACCCCCTCTTCCTTGCTGTTCAAACGTGATTTAGCCTTGTTTGGCACTAATCTCCATGTTGTTTTCCTTTAAAGACAATGAGAAGCCCATGAAAGCGATAGAGGATGAAGACCTCGTGGACCAGCGTCTCATCAATGAGCTGAGGAGAGAATATGGAATGACATACAATGACTTCTTCATGGTGCTAACTGACACTGATATGAGGGCCAAGGTAGGGAGAAGTATATTAGCCTGGGGCAGGAGAGATGCAGGAGTGAGGATGAATCAGGGCAGAGTGGAGCGAAAAACTGTGCTAGTTAGTACCTGAAGAGGCAAAAGAAGTTGCAGATGGTAGGAATCATGGAACCCAAATCCAGATGGTAGGAATCAGGGATTTTGGTGGGGAAATGCTCACTTGTATGCTTACAGTTCGTGGCATTAGAATGGAGGAATAATTTGATTTTGGTTGCACTTTAACGTGAAACTTTACCTAATTCACACTTACTGAACCAATATAAAGGCCCAACATAAGAATCCTTCAAAACCTGCGCTTCTCCGAATATTGTAATGCAGTTCCTCAACCAAAACATGTTTACAAAAGTGCATATCTTTGGAGAAAGTCTGCACAAAAATGCATAAATTAGGGGAAATAACATACAATAGTGCTTTATATTATCAGGAAATGCTTGCAAAAATGCAGTCGAAACTGGACACACACACACACACACGGAGAAATCGACACTAATATGCTGAGGAATTTCATGAAGATTTTCTAAAATGCAAGTTGCTACAGAAATGTGGAGAATTGAATTAAAGATTGGATGAACAAGAAACCAAAACTGACATATTCATCCATTCCTTCATGGCATTCAGCTCCTACCACAGAATGATTCTGCAAAGTGACAGAAAGCACTTACTATAAAAATCTTCAGTGGCATGAACATGACTTTATTTGCATGTGATATTTAATTTATAAGGTAAAGGTAAAGGGACCCCTGACCATTAGGTCCAGTCGTGACCGACTCTGGGGTTGCGCGCTCATCTCGCATTATTGGCCGAGGGAGCCGGCATATAGCTTCCAGGTCATGTGGCCAGCATGACAAAGCCGCTTCTGGCAAACCAGAGCAGCACATGGAAACGCCGTTTACCTTCCCGCTGTAGCGGTTCCTATTTATCTACTTGCATTTTTACGTGCTTTCGAACTGCTAGGTCGGCAGGAGCTGGGACCAAGCAACGGGAGCTCACCCCGTCGCAGGGATTCGAACCGCTGACCTTCTGATTGGCAAGCCCTAGGCTCTGTGGTTTAACCACAGCGCCACCTGGGTTTATACTCGACCTTTATTTCATCATGGAATTCTAAATGGCAGACACAGAATTCCCCGACCAGAACCAGACCTGCTTCGCTCATATGCTTTCAACCATGCCTGAGACCCATCAGTATTAATCTGTCAGGAAGAATGAAGATGACAGTATAATGACATTGGCCATTAACTTTCCATGGGAAAGCAGATGCTAAGAGATTTGTTTGTAATCAAACCGTTTCTCAATGTTTCATTTTACAGCAATACTATGAAGTGCCCATAGCAATGAAGTCTGTTTTTGATTTGATTGACACCTTCCAATCACGTCTCAAAGATATGGAAAAGCAGAAACGTGACGGCATTACCTGCAAAGATGACAAGAAACAGTCCCTGGAAAACTTTTTGTCCAGGTATTTCCCAAAGCCTACCTGTGGCTATGCCAGAGCTCTTTAGTAATACAAATTGGTTTAATATTAATCACTTGTTGAACTCACATATTTTCCATTAACTGATTACTCTGTTCAAAAACTAGCAATCATCTTCGTAGTAGTTAATTCCAAAACAGAGAGGTGGTTGAGTTCAGACCTGTTTATTGTTTCCAAGGAATATCCACTGAAATAAATAGACCTAAGTCAAGTTCATTCACTTCAGTATGTTTCTTCTTAGTAAGACTAGCATTGGATACAACTCTATGTTTCTGCCAATGGGGAAACCGCACAATTTTGTTTGCAATTAAATATCTAGTAATTAAAGTTATCATGATGAGTAGATACCTAATCATTAAAATCAAGCACAGAGTGAGGGAAGTACATTTAGAAATAACCACTTATAAGAACACTTATAAAAGGAAATATCTCCAAACATCATGTTTATTATTCTCACCCCCACCCCTACAAAATGGGCATTCACTGATTGTAATGGAGAGAGTCCGCTCATTTCTATGAGCGTTGGCAGTACTAATTTGTTTTCTATAATTACCTCTCCCCCTGAATGAAACAGCAGGCAGCAGCATAATTTCTGAGCCATTGCTTCTCTGGGGAAAGCATTCAAAATAATGATGTTGATTGTTCTTAATTTGCATGTCAAGCCCCAGCAAAGTGAACAACCGGTGGTGGTGGGGAGAGAAAACCCTCTAGATTCAGAGAGGCAGGCTCCTAATTTGTCTCAAGTTAGAGAACCCAGTCTCAGACTCCAGTTCTAAACACACATGCTTGGGAGCACGTACCATTGATTTCGGTGGGATTTACTACTGAGTAACCATGCATAGGACTACATGGTAAAAACTAATAAAATGACTAAGGGATTGTCAAGTTTAATGAATTGGGGAAGGAAGGAGAGGGAGCACACATACTGTTAAAGAAGGAAAATGGAAAGTTCAGGAAGATAGGTATAAACAGGAGCACAGAGTTTCCATTTGTAAGACAACATCTGTAGCTGTTTAAGATACCATTTCCTGCTTTGAAACGGCACATGTTACTCTGTACATTTCTCTATATCTAGTTAGCTTTGGCTCTTCTGTTTTTTAATGTACAAAATAACCCACACTCATTCACTTTCCTGAATAAAGCAATGGAAGGTGATCTTCAAAGGAGAGGTGGAAAGCTCAAATGGAAAAAGTATTTCGTTTACATTAGTTCTGCCTGCCTAGGGGAAAAAAACTTGAGATTTTGACAGCACAACAGAATAACCTGAAACCTAAAATGGCATTTCAAAGACATTTGAGCACAATTGCTTCCTCATGTTTGCAGTCGGTTTGATCCACACAAGTTAAACCCGATTCCTGCTAGAACCAACAGGGACTAAATTTGGTTTGAAATAATCTTTGTGAATAGATTTTCTCCACCTATTCTCATTCCAGATTCCGATGGAGGAGAAGGTTGCTAGTGATATCTGCTGCCAACGATGAAGACTGGGCATATTCACAGCAGCTTGCAGCCCTTACAGGGCAAGCCTGCAATTTTGGTAAGTCTCCATATGTTTGCTTTCAAGCTATTAACTACTCTTGGTTTTGTTTGTTTTTGAAGTCCTTTGCACCAGCATGAGGACCTTCAAGCACATGGGTCAGATTTAGCTTATTAACTACACATAACCCTATACATTTGGATAGTACCATTTGCTACAGCAATCCTGTTCTTTTCATGGGATGTATAGTGGGCGGGGGGTGCATCTAAGAGTAATTTAACCCATGGCAGCCTGGATGTGGAGGCTGCCAAAAATTGCTTGTGTGTACTCTGTGCAAGGTTTGGAACATGTACCAGTCTGATCATTGGAAGGGCCTTGCATGCCAGCAAAAATGTCTAGTGCTGGTTTGGAGAGATTGTCTATGTGATCAAGTAGAAGAGTAAAGGCATTGCCTTGCAGAGCTGCTTTTTGCCAGCCTCCACATGCATAGTGCATGAGAACTGGGCATACAATCGCAGACCTAATTCAGTGGCATTCAGCATTTCATTACCTACAAGAGCCTTTGCCAACCTGGTGTCCTCTAGATGTTTTGGGGCTGATGGTGGTTGTAGTCTAAAGCAGACATCGGGCTATCCTCCAACATCTGTTTCACCAAAACATAGCAGGGAACGAGCCTCCTCAAATCTTTCTGGACTGCTTGAATCAAATGATTCTTTAGTACCTTCTTTGATTGCTGTAAAATAACAGTTTCTAAGTTTAGAATCTGTGCTCAAATTATTGGGAGTGGGGGAGGTAGGAGGAAATCCATAACCTCCCCTCAATTTTAGCCTGATCATGGTTCCTCTGTAGCCTTCTAAAACCATTAGCAAAGAGCATCTTCCATCCAAAGATTTGGGGAAATCTATGCAATGTTCCTAAAGAAACTGCATATCAGCCTCCTGTGTTTTGAGCTCATAGAATTGTGGGTGGGTGTACATCTGAGAATGCATTGAAATTTTGCAGTACATTAATGTTTGCCTTTCACTTAGTAGAAAAAGCTTGCACCAGTCTTTGACACCCTTCTTGTTTTAACAGGTCTGCGTCACATAACTGTCCTCAAGCTGTTAGGTGTGGGAGAAGATATTGGTGGAATGCTGGAATTGTATCCAATCAACGGTGAGAAATTATTTTGAGTTTGTAAGACAGCTCTGTGTGTTCCAGTCATTCTGAGCCATATACCTGCATGATGTATCACAATTATTATTATTATTTTAAAAAGTAGAATGCATATTATTGTAAGTTTACTTTCAGAAGTTGTTCTCAAATGGGTCTTGAGTTGTGGCTGCAAGGAAGGCCATAGAAGGTGGATGAGAGTCACACGTGAAGCTACAGCACAGTCCTATCTTGCGCAAATCGTGGAACATGCAGTATCCGAGTAACAACACTTGAGAAATTGTTTTAAGGAACTTCCCAATGTGGAACTTCCCATGGCCCTAGTTTGTTTTAGTGGGCAAAGAGACGTATGAAAAGCATGCCCCTACAGTGATTGTTTAAACTTAGTTACAGGTAGGTAGCCGTGTTGGTCTGAGTTGAAGCAAAATAAAAAAATTCATTCAGTAGCACCTTAAAGACCAACTAAGTTTTTATTTTGGTATGAGCTTTCGTGTGCATGCACACTTCGTCAGATACACTTGAAACAGAAGCAACCAGACCCTTATATATATTCAGAGGGGGGGTGATGGGAATGGGTGATGGGCTGTAAGAGTGGTAAACCTGTTGATGGCTGTTAACGACTGCTGATTACTGCAATAGGTCCTGCAGGGGAAAAACAAGGGCTGAGGCTAAAGAAAGCTTGATCATGCATAATGAGATAAGAATCCTATGTCTTTATTCATCCCAGGTGGCTCCGTGGTTTTAAGCTTGGTAATGATTTCCAATTCAGCAATTTCTCTTTCCAGTCTGTTTCTGAAATTTTTCTGTAATAAAACAGCTGCTTTGAGATCTTGTATAGAATGTCCTGGGAGATTGAAGTGTTCTCCTACTGGTTTCTTTGTCTTGTGGTTCCTGGTGTCAGATTTATGTCCATACATAAATCTATACATCTCATTATGCATGATGAAGCTTTCTTTAGCCTCAGCCCTTGTTTTTTCCCCGCAGGACCTATTGCAGTAATCAGTAGTCGTTAACAGCCATCAACAGGTTTACCACTCTTACAACCCATCACCCATTCCCATCACCCCCCCACCCTCTGAATATATATAAGGGTCTGGTTGCTTCTGTTTCAAGTGTATCTGACGAAGTGTGCATGCACACGAAAGCTCATACCAAAATAAAAACTTAGTTGGTCTTTAAGGTGCTACTTAAGGAATTTTTTTATTTTGTTTAAACTTAATTTACTATGTTCCGTATTTATCCAACATTATTATTAAGTTGCCTTGGGAGTTTCCTGAAGCCAGGAGGACAAAAAACAAACAGCCTTCATCAGTTGTAGTCTTCTTCAGGCATTGTGCCCAAACAGGAAATAGGACACATAGGTCTGTGCACGCTGACCTCGCTGCCAAAGTCCCTATCCCACTTGCTTGGTCCCTAACCTTCCTATGTTGAGCCAGGAAGAACTGAAGAGGGCTTGTGGCTGCATTTGGTTTAACATGAGTAGAAGACTCAATGTGATTGGGTGCTAGTGTGGTCAGCATGCATAGGGATGATGAGGCAGGGCCCCCATGACTTCTGCGTAGGTTGATATTTCCTGTTCAAACGTAACACCTCAAAACCTCTGGAGAAACACACACACACACACACACACACACACTGTATATTTAAAGTTACCAGCTAGATTAACAATATTTAACAACTGAAAAAACGGGCAACATACAAAATTATCGTACTTCCCCAAGTCTTTCATGCTATAATTCAACATAAGGAGAAAATAATTCAGGGCAGTACATGCAGTGAAAGGGGTTGGGGGCAGGAATGAGATGCCACAAGCTGGCACAATTCTCTCCCAGTTGGAAAAACTCAGTTACATAAACACAAGTAATTCAATTGAACGAGAGGAGCTCAATGGCACTCCCTTTTAAACCAAAAACACACGTTCCCCTTATTAACCTGCATCCCACAGATATCCAAGAATAGAAATGAAGCCCCGTTTGCTTCCAAAGGACATTGGAAAGCCAAAGAATTTGAGCATTGAGGAAACGAGCTCCTAGTGGATACACTTTCAGTCCACAGTGAGGTTAATGTGTCAGGCAAACCTGACTATTTTCCAACAAAAGGCACCTTGCTTTTTATTGCTGTGGGCAGGAAATGATGCTCACTTGGCTGCCCAGAGTCCAGCCTGTTCTACTGCAGCTGCATATACAGTATGCTTGAATATACATTTTGCTTTTAAGCATGACTTGCCTGTGTGTCATAAGATGCTGACGCTATTCCCGATCTCTGTCTCCTCCTAGGGAGCTCCAGCGTGGACAGGGAAGAGCTCCCTGCTCATTTGGTGAAAGACATCCGCAATTATTTCCAGATCAGCCCCGAATATTTCTCTATGCTTCTGGTTGGAAAAGATGGGAACGTCAAATCGTGGTACCCTTCCCCAATGTGGTCCATGGTGATTGTGTACGATTTAATTGACTCTATGCAACTTCGACGGCAGGAGATGGCCATCCAGCAGTCTCTTGGCATGCGGTGCCCAGAAGACGAATACGCCGGGTATGGATACCATGGTTATCACCAAGGGTACCAGGAAGGCTACCAAGATGATTACCGTCATCATGAAAGTTACCACCATGGATACCCCTATTGAAATTAGGAACTTAACCTTTCTCTGCACCCTGCTTTCATCTTAGTAGCCATTCAGACCACAAGCAGCCAGACGTGGGGACCATTTTATGGTCACCTGACCATGTTTCTTTTCTTCCCTCGTTCAGTCAAGGGACTACTAAAGTATCGGACTTTGGCCTTCTCTATAACACGCATGATGTGAAATAGGTCAAACCAGTATCATTGGTGCCTTATGGAATAAAGACTCCTTTATATTCTGGAGCCCTTCTAATCTGAAGGTATATCTTGGTGCTATGTATGTATGTATGTATAGAAACACACCCCCTGACTCCAGTGATGGGCATTGTACTGTAGGCAGACTATAAACTGTAAAATAAGACACTAACACTCCTATAGCTTCCTGTTTCCCCGTCCCGAGGGAGGAAATATTTATTAGAAAATGTTGTGAATTTTTGCTGAAGAAGAGGAATGGAATGGTGGATCATATTACAAAATTTGCCACTCAAAAGAAATCCTTTTAGAAAAACTAATGTTAAAGGGTTGTTGTTGTTTTTAATTAAAACAATGTTTTGGGTAGAATGATTTATTTTGTAACATGCCAGCTCTGTAGTATAATGGTTTCGCCTGTTACGGAAAACTTGAGATTGTTAAAGGTTTGAAATAATACAGTGAGAGATAATTTGTGCCAACCATGTTGCTGCTTTAGCTATGCCTCTTTATCTTGCTAAGAGTTTTTCTCCCTTTGAAGGCAGCTCAGGGAAGGTCCTGCCTGTGAGACAGCAGAGGTAGAATAACAACACTTTCCAAGGAGGAAGACATCTTCTCCCTATCCTAAGTTATCCTCCTGCCTTGGCAAGGAAAGCGGAGTCATTCTCAGAGAGCTCTTTAAGGAAACTGAGACATGCATCCTAGAAACCTAAACAAAACAACAATAACCAGAAATCAGCAGTAGATTAGCAGATTAACAAAAGGGCTCAAAGACTAGTGAAAATTGTGCCAGCTTCTGCTAGCACAATGAGTTAGCCCACAATATGTGGTGTGAAAGTCTAACTATTCCTGTTTAATGTCAATCTTCAGACTGTGTTAGGCAAATTTATATGTGCAGACCTTTTATGGGAGGAAATTTCTCTGGGAATGTTTAAGTAAAAGTTTCTCTGCCTCTTGCTTCTTTAACTGAAATGTAATCTGAAGCTAATGGCCTCACAAATGCTTTCTGGAAACATACTAGCAAGGACAGTTGTAATTGTGGTCAAAGTGAGGAGACCCAAGCGATTAAAATGCACATTCCATGCAGTGGAAAGCACTAAAAGTAAACTGCACAACAGTAGTCCAAGCTCTAACTCTTTTGGTGGGTTTTATTTTTTATTTTTTTTGTTACTAGGAGTTTCCTTTGCAAAGCAAGCTACCTACAGTGGTACATTGGTTCCCAAACGGCTTAGCTGACAAACAAATTGGCTCCTGAACGCCGCAAACCCGGAAGTAGGTGTTCTGGTTTGTGAACGTTTTCCGGAAGCCGGCCATCTGTTTTGGCTGTCGGCATTGTTTCCAGAGCCAATCAGCCAATCATAAGCTGCATCTTGTTTGGGAACATTTTGGAAGTCGAACAGACTTCTAGAACGGATTGAGTTTGAGAACCAAAGTACCACTGTAGTATTAATTAAAATAAGCACCTAGAATCTTTATCTGGAAATATTTTTAACAAAATCAAATTTCACACAAGCCAAACAAAGCAGAGTTTCCTCTTTCCTAGGGCAAAACTACATGTCACACTGACAAAAATGTGCTTTCTCAACATGTCTGCATTTAATATGAATGGAGGAGCAGGGGGGCACATATGAAGGGGACTGACTGAAAAGCAGGAGAAACTTAAGCCTTCCAGCACCTCCCCAAAATTATCCTAGGTAGTTTTTTTGCTGCAGCTTGGTTTCTTTCCAATCATGGCAACAAAAGTACTCTATCCCACCCCACATAGCCCACCCCACATAGCCGTGCAGGGATTTGCAGGGGAGATTTGGGCACAGGAAAGGTTAAGCATCACCCTCTCACTTGGCAATTTTCTATTACCATGAAACCTCTGGTCCTATATTAGTATTCTTAGAGAAATATTTGTTTTCCCTGTGTTGTATTATTCTTGGCTAATAGGGGGCTGTTATAAAATGTGGGTTGGTCTACAGGTTAAGCTGTTTTTCAGTATTTTTCCTTTCTTTGGGCTGTGTCCTGGATTGAAATAAAGGGACAACTAAGGAGGGTGGCGCTGTGGGTTAAACCACAGAGCCTAGGGCTTGCCAATCAGAAGGTCGGCGGTTTGAATCCCCGCAATGGGGTGAGCTCCCATTGCTCGGTACCAACTCCTGCCAACCTAGCAGTTCAAAAGTACATCAAAGTGCAATTAGATAAATAGGTACTGCTCCGGCGGGAAGGTAAACAGCATTTCCGTGTGCTGCTCTGGTTCGCCAGAAGCGGCTTAGTCATGCTGGCCACATGACCTGGAAGCTGTACGCCGGCTCCCTCGGCCAATAACACGAGATGAGTGCCACAACCCCAGAGTCGGTCACGACTGGACCTAATGGTCAGGGGTTCCTTTACCTTTAAGGGCATTCTTTGTTTGGGCAAGTCGCCACAGGCTTTACTCCTCTTTTGCCCCAGAAGATTCCAGAGTAGTAGTAGTAGTAGTAGTAGTAATTTATTTATACCCCACCCATCTGGCTGAGTTTCCCCGGCCACTCTGGGCGGCTTCCAACAGAACAGAACATTAAAATAAAATACAATAATCGATTAAACATTAAAAGCTTCCCTAAACAGGGCTGCCTTCAGATGTCTTCTAAAAGTCTGGTAGTTGTTTTTCTCTTTGCCATCTGGTGGGAGGGCGTTCCACAGGGCAGGTGCCACTACCGAGAAGGCCCTCTGCCTGGTTCCCTGTAACTTGGCTTCTCGTAGTGAGGGAACCACCAGAAGGCCTTCAGCACTGGACCTCAGTGTCCGGGCAGAATGATGGGGGTGGAGACGCTCCTTCAAGTATACTGGACGGAGGCCGTTTAGGGCTTTAAAGGTCAGCACCAACACTTTGAATTGTGCTCGGAAACGTACTGGGAGCCAATGTAGGTCTTTCAAGACCGGTGTTATGTGGTCTTGGCGGCCGCTCCCAGTCACCAGTCTAGCTGCCGCATTCTGGATTAGTTGTAGTTTCCGGGTCACCTTCAAAGGTAGCCCCACATAGAGCGCATTGCAGTAGTCCAAGCGAGAGAGAACTAGAGCATGCACCACTCTGGTGAGACAGTCTGTGGGCAGGTAGGGTCTCAGCCTGAGTACCAGATGGAGCTGACAGACAGCTACCCTGGACACAGAATTGACCTGCGCCTCCATGGGCAGCTGTGAGTCCAGAATGAGTATCCAAGGTATTAATAATACCTTGGATAAAGTGGATACCCAACTTGTGAGTTGCATGCAATTTGTGGATCAATTTGATGTGGTTCACAAAACTCCATTAACAGAACAGTCCGTATTCATACGCAGTTACTGGCAGCATATATACCCATTCATATTATTAAAGATAAAGGGACCCCTGACCATTAGGTCCAGTCGTGACCGACTCTGGGGTTGCACGCTCATCTCGCATTATTGGCTGAGGGAGCCGGCGTACAGCTTCCAGGTCATGTGGCCAGCATGACAAACCCGCTTCTGGCGAACCAGAGCAGCACACAGAAACGCCATTTACCTTCCCGCTGTAGCGGTTCCTATTTATCTACTTGCACTTTTGATATGCTTTCCTAGGTTGGCAGGAGCTGGGACCGAGCAACGGGAGCTCACCCCGTCACAGGGATTCGAACCGCCGACCTTCTGATCAGCAAGCCCTAGGCTCTGTGGTTTAACCCACAGCGCCACCTGCGTCCCTATTCATGTTATTACCACTTTGTAAAAAATAACCTTAGGATTTCTGCTTCATCATCCATAAATGTCTTCTTTCCTCATGTATCTTCTAGCCTTACAAACACACAAAAATCCAAGATCCATTTATGCTGTAGTTTATTTGGCCATGTGGGCTGTAAAACAATGGAAACACCACAAAGAGGTCCCACATTTTGGTTAACACCAGGCACTATAACGGATTCAGGCAGAGTTCCTTAATGAATGCACTTGAATAGCAACATCGAAAGAGTGGACACCAGGAAGCTCCTGTTCTGTTACACTAGCAAACAATGGAACAGATGTCTTACTAGCAAGGCTATCCCAAATGCAAATGAGGAGCTAAAGCACAATCAAAACCACTGTCCGCATAAACCACACCTGCTTCAAAGCTACTCTTGGGAACAATTAACTCCTTATTTCAAACTCTGTTCAAATAAATAAGCCAGGTTCAAAGGAATGCTCCATTTAGACTTGTTCCAATATACTTCTGAGTTCTAGGAGTGTCATAAAACAGTCTGAGAAACCCACAGAGGCTGCACCTTTCCATCAACAGACACAAAAATGAGTTGTTATCTGTGCAATAAGAAGAAGAAGCTTATATGATCAGATCACCACTTCCTGGAGCATTTATCTACTTCTGCAAGATAGGTGCCTGTATTTCTGCCCATCCCACTGCTTTGTTGCTGGGTTTGTTTGTTTTTTTGGCAAGTAGGGACTTGGCCTGGAAGTGTAAAACTGAAGCTGTGACAGTTCAAGTATTACCAAGATTTTCAAATTATATTGTAGCCCCCTACCAACCAAAAATACAAGAGAAAAGAAATCAGAAACACTTGACCTCCTCACCCCATTTCTAGTCATACTATTTCCTTTATACACAGTCTCATCCCTGATTGAACCCTAGTTAAATTACAAAACATGCATTTCCTTGAATCATACTTAAGAAAAGGGTTGCAGGCATTGTTAAAAGTTCTAAGCCTACATCCATAACATTGTTCTTTGTTACTTTTTATTTTATCCTTCAGATTTTTGTCCCTGTGCTGCACTTTTACACAGTTGTAGTACACAGAAAAGTTGTACTGTACACAGAGACAGGCATTAAAGAGGACAAGAGATAAAACTAAGGGACAAAAGGCAGAGTGGGCACTTATTCCCAAATCAAATATGGAGAGGCACTGCAGCTTGCCATTTCAAGTGGCAAGAATAGGCCAGCAAATGCACAAGTTGATTTCATCTGTGTGCAGCCCTTTTACACGAGCTGTGAAACAAACCAGGAAGTTTCAGTTAATATATCATCTTCCTGATACATTCAAACTAGGAAAATATAGTTAGTGACTTCTAAAGAAGAAAGGATACGAAACCATAGTTTAAAGTTGGCTTTGGAATCCTGGCTGATTTGGAAACTGTTAACTATAGTCAGTGAGATGGAATCGTCATGGGAAATGATGATTAAGTGCACTTTCCTGGTTTGTTTCACAGCTCGTGTAAAAGGGCTGCACACAGATGAAATCAACTTGTGCATACCCTGTGCTCCTTTTTTCCTTTCAATATATTTTTATTTTTGCAATAACAAACACATACATTTAGAACACATACTTTCCATTTTACAAATCAACACAAATGCAAATCAATACCGGCACAAGTACAAATGAATACTGATACTCCGCCGAGCCTGTGACTTCCTTCCATCACTACTCTTGGTTTTACATTCAAAACTCAGTTTACTGCTTTCCTAGGACCATCTCTGGCCATTATGTATACTATAAGCCTCTCCTATTTAAGGTCAGAGACTCTAAGCTTTGAATTAATATATTACAACTGCATCCACCCCTGAACCCCACTTCACACAGTACCAGAGGTATCCAATGCTACTCCTATCTAAGAGCAGAACCACTGAAATGAATGGCTATGACTAGTTTTATGTCCAGTAATTTCAGTGGGTCTACTCCGGGTAGGACTAGCACTGTGGACAGCCCAATACTTTAAAGCTGCTCCTGTAAAGCAGTTTAAATATACATCTAAAAGCATAGTTGTGCGTCTGACAAATGCACTTCTTCAACTGTGCAAATCACAGAAATGTGTGCCAGGAACCGTCAGTGGCAACAGCATACACACATGGTGGTCAAGACACATTTGACATTGTTTCAAGTACCCCTGAAATATGAGTAAATCCTTAGATGTTGGTGGCATACAATTGCGAATAGTTTGACAGCTCGTGTCTCCAGAATACTGTAAGATGAACAGCCTCTATGGCTCCATCTATTGATTCTTCATTTACTGTACATTTGCTCTGAACCAAGGTACCTCGGTTAACTTCAGTAGCATTAATGCTTTCTTACATTCATGTGAAAGAACCAAGTGAGAAAGTTCCAAGTGATGCTTCCAGTTCTACGTCTCTTCATCCAAAGCATTCTGAACTAGCAACCATTGCCGACCGCTCTCTTTCTGCAGGAATTATTCACTCTCGTGAACTACAGAAGTCAAGGACATAAGAGCAGCTGTGCTGGATCAGACCAAAAGAGCAGCATCCCACTTCTCACCGTGGCCAACCTGATGACTATGAGAAGCCCATGAACAGGACATGAAGGCTGCTAATCCCCAACAACAGGTATTCAGAGGCATCTGTATTTGATCCTGGAGTCCTCATTAAGAGCCAACTATGGCATTATCCTCATCCTCTATGAATAGGTCCCTTCCCTTGTCAAGATCCCTTCACAGTAGTTAATATATTACCTTGCACAGCTTTATGAAAACACAATTTAAAATCCCACCTTAGCGAAAAAGAAAGAAGAAACTTCCACCTGTTGGTCATGGTCCGAACCTCCCCACCACTCCCCAGAGTAAAACTTCATTTTCTTAAATAAGAATGTCTCTGTACTTCAAAAATCCAAAGCCAGGCTATAAGGCCTCTTCTTCTGAATCATGGTCACTGTCTTGCTTCGTAAGTCTCTCAAGTTCTTCTCCATCCTACAGAAAGGGGAAAGAGAGCAAAAAGGCAACATTTGTTTATGCTTGGTTAACATTTTCAATTGATAATAAACAACGTTTTAAAGTAAGCACTAAATATTTCAGCTTTGTGAAGTGACAGCAATTTATAGAATATTCTTGTTACAGGTCCCACAATCATGGGCTTCACTTGACCTGGGTATATTTTGGAACTGCTGCAAGATCTTTTCATTTCAGCTGGGGGTTTTTATGGCCAAGAACCAAGGGTGGGTGACTGGGGAAAAGAGAGAGAACTCCAGAGTTAGCAGACTGGTTTTATAGGATAATTCATATGTATCTATGTCGAGGCTGGAGAACCTTGGGCCTGCAGGCCTCATGCTGTCCTTCAAGGCCTCTCTATCCAGTCCTTGGGACTCTCTCCAGGTCACATTCCTCCCCAAGCCACACTTCTTACTGGCCTGCCTCTGCACTCTCCTTGAGAGCTTTTGCCTGGCTGGAATGTGTCCTTGAGCTGCAATAATGCCTTGTTTGCCAGGAAGGAAATATGTGGGTCTAGAACAGGCATCCCCAAACATCGGCCCTCCAGATGTTTTGGACTACAATTACCATCTTCCCTGACCACTGGTCCTGTTAGCTAGGGATCATGGGAGTTGTAGGCCAAAACATCTGGAGGGCCGCAGTTTGGGGATGCCTGGTCTAGAAACCCCTGGCTTTTGCATGGCTTGATTGAAGCCTACTGTACAAAGGCAAGAGCCACACCTGCTGCTCCACCCACTTGGTGCCTCTGGTCATGCCCACCCCTGGTATGGGGCCTCCAGAAGGTTGCCCAGGACAGACTGTGGCTCTTGGGGTGATCAGTGTCCCCCACCTTCACCTGTGCGCATTATATGGCATAAAGGCCCTTTGCTAGTGCCAAAAGCTATGCTTCAGTGTGTCTCTTTCGAAGCATGTTCTTTCCCAAGTCACTATAAAATCATGTTCTGAACTATCCATTCATCGTAGTTCAAGTTAATCCCCCTAGGATGAATCAGATTAAATGCTGAAACAAATATTTACTGGACTAGGACACAAAAAGTCCAGGTGCCTAGTCATCCAAATATGTGGTGCTGGCTCTATGGATGCCTATGAATTAAGAACACTTCATGAGCCTAAAATATCTATAAATATTTGTTGTTACAAGCCATTTATTAAGAATTAGGAGCTGAACTGCAAGTAGGAAGGCTGAATGGAAACAGGCAGCAGGTGGCAGCTCAAGCAGCAGCCTGTGAAGGTTGCATAGCAAAACTTTACTGCCATCCTGAGCAAATAATCAGAGTGAAGATCATGCAAGGTCAGTTGTAACAAATGGTTACTTTGAAACAATCAAGTGAAAGTGATAAAACCGAGCAGCTGGGTTTTAATTCTCTTTTGGATGCTAAGGCTGCAATTCTATGCATGCTGACCTCAATAAATACAGTGGGAAATACATCTGAGTGCACCCTGGAGCACGGATCCTACATATTTTCCACGTGTCCTACCACGCCTATCTTAGATCTCTACTGAAACTTTTGCTCTCGTATGTATTAATAGGTAAGACTGTTTACTCCTCTCTTTTTGTATCAATTGAATAATATTTTTATGGGCTACTGCTGATGAATTTAACATGCACTGATATATCCAGAATTTGATTTCAGCAACAGGACAATAAAATTTTACTGTATTCCATATTATTCTGCTAAGGTACCACACAGATGCATCCAGCAGGAGCAGGACAAGCTCTGACTTGACAGTCATGAAACAATTTGTTAATGGAAACATTTAATCACCTGCACAGGTTTGGGGGAGCTGCATCTGCGAACCAAACCCAGCAGAAATCCAAGATCCTGTTTATGGATGCAGATGTGAAAGCTCCCTCTTCCTATACGTCTTCCAAGTTATCACTGTAAAGCAGTCATCCCCAAACTGCGGCCCTCCAGATGTTTTGGCCTACAACTCCCATGATCCCTAGCTAACAGGACCAGTGGTCAGGGATGATAGGAATTGCAGTCCAAAACATCTGGAGGACCAAAGTTTGGGGATGCCAAGCTTGCAGAAATGTTACCTAAGAGCAGCTTTAACTGTCAACAGCGCCCTCTGGTGCCCACCTGCACAAAGAAGCGGCTATAATTCAACACCGCACTAAGCCCATGGAAATCAATAGCCGTAAGCACAGTTAACTTTGGGTCAGATTGCCTGCTTACTGCCAGCACATTTTGTCACTTCTCGTCTCTACAGATGTCTATTACAATGACACCAAGCCAACATTCTTGGGTGGCTGGGAAATGTCTACAATGGCATCAGGTGCCTCACAAAGGCATGGGTTTACAGCACTGCAAGCAAGTGAAGCAGAGCCCCTCATTTGCAAAGGGGTAGACCTGCAGCTTAACCACTGAGGCCTAAACCTCTGCTTATGTCAAAACAACTACAGTGGTGGCGGGATGGCATCAGCCGGCCCACTCAATGGACTCAAAACAAACCCCTTCCCAAGCCGTACCCCATTGGAGCGCTCCCAGGGCCCTCCACCGACTTTGCTCCTCTCCCACTGAGCGGTGTACTCCACGCATCGAGGGCTGCTGGAATGGTAGATGAATATGGACAAGAGCACCACAGGAGCTTGCAGGAAGAACTCCAGGGAAGGCTTGAAGTCAAAAACAAAGAGAGACACCGTGGTGATGATCACGGTGGTGACCTGGGCAGACAGGACGTGAAACATGTTGTCTCGGAACTTCAAGATGAAAGCCACAGAGAGCCCCAGGAAGGCAGTGACAAAAATAAGGGCGACGGAGAACGCATTGTGGCCATAGAAGAACCCACAGTGTTCTATCCTGCGCCTGTTTTCGGGGCGCAAGCTCAGAATCAGGGCGTTGAACATGGCTCCGAAGAGGTACAGCTTGGTGTTCTGTACAAAGATGTTTTCACTGAACTGGCCTCCTTCTTTCAATATCTTTTCATTGTAGATGTTGGCCAGGGCAGAGATGAAGCACTGCACCAGTATGAGCAGGTGTCCTAGCCCAAAGGGAATGGTTCTCAGGGCTCCAGTAGCAGCAGTGATGTTCCAGCTTAAGCTGGGTAAAAGCCACGTTCTCGAGCAGTTCTCGCTTCCCGAGCACTCTTCCTCCAGGCTGGCATACTGCAGGCAGCTGTTAGAGTGGCTGAAATAGATGTCGTGATGGAACCCATGCATGGCCAAGGTATGCTTGTGGCTTCCTGTCCCGACCGTCAGGGCGACAATAGACAGGAACAAAATCAGCAGGGACGCCCACTGCACCCAGGAGAGTTGCCGCCTGTATGTAGACAAAAAGAGACCCTCAGTGTATACAGACAGGTACGAAGCAACCCAGCAAGTCAATCCCAAACGGAACAAGTCGTGGGTAGAAATATGCTGCCCGTCTTCTTTGCCGAGGTAGCTGCACGGATAAGATCTCTTCTCGGCTCCCTAAAGTAACATTCTCAATGCTACAATACATAAACCAGGAGAGAGAAAACTGCAGGTATGCTGTACTGAAGGACCTGGATTGCAATCAGCAGTTTAAAACACACATCTCTCCCACCTAATATAAAGACTGAATTATTTTGTATTTGTTGAAACTGTATGAAGGTGGACATAAGGATGTCAGGGAATCCATCCCTATCTAGAATATGGCTCAACTAGAATATCATGACAAGACTACTAAAGCCATCATTTCGGGGACTCTAAATGCAAGTCAACACAAAAGGGCTACCTGAAACACTGAGGACTATCTCTTACAGCCTGGGTAAATGCAAGCCAGAAACTCTGCCATTGGTGCAAACAGCACTCAAAATCCTGAAGGAAACTGAATACATAGGACAGGAGGCTTAACGGTGCTTGGCTTCAAATTAATCTGTGATGTTGGTGATGGAATTTGTACCTGCTGCATAGGCTTATTAAAAGTCCAGTCCTAAGCAAGTTGACTCAAATGAAATTCTGTCTCATTCATTGGGACCAAAGCACGTGTCTTTTGCAAAGCAAAAGAACCAAGCTCAGTCAGCATCAATAGCATGCTCATTAATACATAAAGACATAATACATTACTGAATTTATTTTGACTTGCTTTAACATTTCAAACACCTTTATACTCTTGTTTATAACTGATTTAAAGAGATATTGGCGAATTCTAATACCAACACTAGAAAGAAAGACTAATGAAAACATGCTTCCATTGCTACTTACTTCAGCACAATTCTGAACAGGAGAGCAGTTGTTATAATGACAAAATTTGAGAAAAGCACAGCCATGGCCTAGAGAAAAAGAAATTGAGGAGCAATGTTACAGCCTAGCAATGGAATAACCACCAGTCTGCAATGCCCTTTTATCAGGAAGGTCAGCACCAATCTTTACAACATAACTGAGGCTTCTTAGTCCAAACATAACTTGCAACGGCAAAAAGAACATCTAAAAACCTTCTCATCCGACTTAAGAACAGCTGAGAACTTGTTCTGAAAAACTTTTTGTCCTGCTCTTTGTCTTATAAACCCCAGGGCAGTTTTTGTATTTTAGAATTTCTGTTTTTTTGGAAGCCGCCCAGAGTGGCTGGGGGAACCCGGCCAGATGGGCGGGGTATAAATAATATATTATTATTATTATTATTATTATTATTATGTTAAAAGATGAGACAATTGACAAAAAGGCGTAACATACAGTGTTTTTCATTCCATAAGACGCACTTTTTCCCTCCTAAAAAGTAAGAGGAAATGTCTGTGCGTCTTATGGAGCGAGTGCGTGGTCCCTGGAGCCGAATTGCCCAGGGGCTAAAGGCAGATCATGCTTTTTTTTAAAGAAAAAAAGAAAGAGCTAAAGGCTAACAAGAGGGAATGAGCCTGTTGAAAGGAATCCGCTCAGCAGCTGATTGCAAGAGATTGGGGAGGGAGATAAGAGAGCTAGCTCCCTTCCCGGCCCCTCCTGGCCCCTTGCCTAGGCCTCAATTGTTGTCTGCAGAGGGAGACACGTGACTGGCTGATTGGATTATCTGTCTGGAAACTGTAGAAATGGGTCCCTTTCCTAGAGAAGCTGCAGAACTGTGAGTTGAATCCCATAAAAACAGGATTTTTTTCCCTTTGCAAGGAAACTCAGCAACTTTGAGCTGATCCTTAAAAATGGAGCTTTCCCCCTTTGCAAAAATGATGCACAACTCTGAGCTGGACCCCCCCCCAAAAAAGGGGGCTTTTCCTTTTTGCAAAAAAGCTGCACAACTTTGAGCTGATCCTAAAAAAAATGGAGCTTTCCCCCTTTGCAAAAGAAGCTTCCTCAAATATTTAATTGGGGGGGGGGGCCGCAAAGGCACCTAGGCCTCTAGGACCCTGATGGCGAACCTATGACACGCGTGTCAGCAGTGACACGCAGAGCCATTTTCAGTGACACGCAGAAGGGGCGTCAAACAACTGATGTCAGAGGCAGGCAGCAGCAGAAGCAGGGAGAGGCGCCGCTCCTAACCGCGGCTAGCAAGCCTGTCCCACTTGCTTTGCTGCGAGCCGGGCAGTGGGTGAAGAAAGGGTTAACTTTCAGGGAAGGAAATCAATTGTCCCCTCCCCCCCACAATAAAGCTCCTTGAAATTAACCCACTGCGCTCTCCCAAAGCAAGCAAAAGCGCCTCACAGCTTATCTTGGGGCTGAAGCAGGGATCCCAGCAGCCCGATCTCACTACCATCGCAGCGCTTTCCCTCCGCTTGCTTTGCCCTCGCTCTCTCTCCCCCCTCCCCTTCCTTCCTTTCTTTTCCCCTTCCTTCTCTCTCTCTCACCCACCCACCCCTTCCTTTCCTCCTTTCCTCCTTCCTTCCTTCTCTCTCTTCCCGTCTCTTGCCCCCCCCCGCCCTAGTTTTGATGCTGGTATTACCTTCCTCCTTCTCTCGTAGCTAAGTATTGGCTTGGTAGCTGTTGTGAGAGAAGCTCAGTGTGTGGGGTGTGTGTGTTAATTTTTATTATTGCTCTGCAGTCTTTGCCCTATCTCCGCAGAATATTGTGTGCTGGCTGCTTGCTTTCGTTGGAGAACAGAGCACATGGCCAGTCGCTGTCTCGTCTACTGCCTCTTTTGTTTACTGGGGGATTCCCTGCCTGGGGGGATTCCTTGCCAGCAGTTGCCCTGTTCTCTGGGTCATTGCTGGGGGTGGGGGTGGGAGTGTTGGAGCTATTGAGGAACGCTAGTATTTCAGCCTCCTTTATTTTTTTACTCCTACAACTTTTAAGCAACTGTGCACATATTCAGAACTGGCAATTCATTGGGAAGAGGGTCTCTCCACCTTGTTAATTTCTAAGTTGCTATTGGAGTTTAAGTTGATTTTGGTTTTTTCCTAACCTTGAAGCATCTTTTTTTTTTCTCCCCTTTAGCTATACTTTTTACCGTTTAAAATTTTTCTTCCCATAATTTTGTTACCATTACAGTATTATTCTTACTTTTACTTTTTAACTTCATTAAAAGAAAAAACCCTATTATCTAAAACTATTATCACCCCATCTCCCACTTGTAAGATATAGACTCCCCCCCTTCATTTTATACACCAAATCCCCCCCTTTTCTCATCTCCTCCTTATCATCCTCACCTACCCCACGTCTCACCCCCCCTCCCATTTTTGTCACTGTTGTTTGACTGCTGGTTGGCCTGCCTTTAAATTGAAACCTGCTTGTCTGACTGTTTTTGAGAGGGGAGCCTTTTCCCTCCCCCTTCCCCCCTTTTCTTTTAAAAAATAAATAAATTAAAATACTGCGGTAGAAGGCTGGGTGGAACAAAGCCGGGAAGCTGTTAAAAATCTGGGAGACTGAAGCAGGAGACCGTGGTGGGCGCAAAAAAAAAGCACAAGGGGAAGAGGGGGTCAACCCCAATGCATTTTAAACCTCCTCTCAAGGAGTGGGAGTGAGGGGAGAGGTGGGCTGAAGAGGGCCACGAGGAGGCACAGGCCCAACCTGTGGAGGAAGGCCTGAGCCCAGAGTCCCACTGGGAAAGAGCTCTGGGTTTTGCCTTATTTTTTCCCCTTTTTAAATATTTTTTAATTTTTTTTTAAAAAGTTAAATAATTAGTTTTTGGTTTATTAAATACAGTTATATATTACAATTATACATTTTTGTTATTTAAACTATAAATATCATGAAATTATGGTTTTTTTCTCGAAGTGACACACCACCCGAGTTATGCTCATTTTTTTGGTCGAATTTTGATACACCAAGCTCAAAAGGTTGCCCATCACTGCTCTAGGAGTTGGTTGCTATGCCTAGGACAATTCAAGAAAGCAAAATATTTTTTTCTTGTTTTCCTCCTCTAAAAACTAGGTGCGTCCTATGGTCAGGTGCGTCCTATGGAGCGAAAAATATGGTGCTATATAAGCAGAAGTGTGATGTTTGTGCCAATGTGCTTCCCCACCTCCTTTCACTATCTTCTTGCATCATGGTTATTTGAAACCATAATTTCCTCTTACACCTGAGACGGAAAACTATGGTTTCATGTTGTCTCATTTTGAATATTTATAGAGTGTTTTTGACAGTAAGTTCTCCAAGTGGTTTACATAGTACAAGTGTGGCTCTTTAGAAGGAGTTAGCACATTTTTGATTGCTAAGAACTGGAAACTACAAACATTACCAACGATTGACGACTGGCAGATGAAGATGATGGAATTTATGGAATTGGCTGAGATGACCGGAAGAATCCGCAACCAGGGAGAGGAGGCGATGGAGGAAGAATGGAAAGATTTTAAACTGTATCTAAAAAAACATGCTAAAGTAATTTATTAGATCAGAAATTAAGTGGTAAATAGACTGTGGAATTTGTGAATATGTTATATCAAAGAAAGAAAATAAGATTTTATAAGGTGATTAATTTGGTATAGAATTTGCTAAATACAAATGTGCTAAAGAACCACAGGAAGGGGAACCCGAGGAGGTCCCAATATACAATGTGAAGAGATATAAGATTTTGTGTTTTATATGTATTTGTCTTTTTCTTGTTCTTGTTTTTTCTGTTTTATTCTTTTTCGTATTATTGTTGTATTTTTGAAAATCGTAATAAAATATTTATATATATATATATATATATATATATATATATATATATATATATATATATGAAGGAGTTAGCACATTGTTTCTCAAACTTTGGTCTCCAGCTATTGTTGCACTACAACTCCCATCAGCCCTGACCACTGGTCCTGCTAGCAAGGGATGATGAAAGTTGTAGTCCAACAACAGCTGGAGATCCAGGGTTTTTTGGGGGGGGGGATGTGTTAGCACGATGCTTATTTCCAACCCAATGAACCACTGTTACGTTTGAACCAGTCTTACCCTTTCTAGAACATTGCTCTTTTCCTTATGACTAATATATCATATGGAATTTTTTCACCATGGCTCAATTAAATGAGGAAGATAGCCCATCCTTGAACTTGTAGGTTTGAAAGACATGCTACTGTCCCCATTTAAAAACAAAAACAAACCTAGGTTATACATACCCTTTGAACCTGCCCTGTAGCGCTGGGTCATAACTGGGCACAATACTCCAGATAAGACTGGTGTCAATTCCCTTAAGATGAATTACTAGCTATTAGATCTTGCATACAAGTTTTTGTTAAACCAAGTGAAAAACACATTTCCTTATCCATCCCTTCCTGTACTGTAGCTCTGGCAGAGCCTACCCTAAGCATCCAGTTCAGCTACTGAGATATTGTTAGTTCATCTCAACAGGTTAAACAGTGAAAAAAGAGGTTCCCTGCAGTCTCGTTGACTTGACCATAACTTGGTACAAGTTAATAGTAAGTATGGTATGGGGCACATTCTCTGTTTAAAAAAACCTTGAGCATAAAGCACACATTGAATTTCTAAAGTGTTACTTACTGGCTGGAGATAGGACAAGACATAGAAGACAATCAGGTTATCCAGAAAATAGAGAAAGGCAGGAATTGACCACTTAATGTAGCTATTCAATTGCCTCCATGAGCTGCAGCCAAATCCACTATGAGAATAACCTCCTAAAAAAGGAGTAAATAGGGAAGAAAGGGGGGAAATCAGATAAACATTTGCTTCATATCTACACCAGGGTTTTGACTAAATGCTTGCAGTCATGTTCTTTGAAATCCAGTCTCTAGTCACTGGGTTCTTGATCTTGCTAAGATTGATTTCCCGATGTGCTAAAGGCATTTAAATGGCAACCACATATATTTAGCATTTTGAGGCGTTTGTGTGAAATAGCTTGCCTCAGGGAAAAGGCTACTTTGCAAGTGTTCTCTCTGTTGTGGCAATCTTCAAGTTTTTCAAAGAACTGTTTCAAACAAACCTTCACCCAAAAATGACTCCACGTGAAAAGTCACAATGTATGCACTTTTATCATATGATGAAACATGAATTCGGCCCAGAAGGCAAGTAATAGCTTTGAATGCTACACAGCTTTAAAGGGGAATTAGTAGAATTCATGAAGAATAGGTTTATCAATGGCTTTATAGAACTCCTAAGTTCAAAGGCAGCATGTGACTAACTACTAATGGTAAGAGGGCTGCCTTATACAAAGTCAAACCATTGGTTCATCAAGCTCATTATTGTTCACACTGACTAGTTATGCCACTCCATGATTTTATACAGCAGGCATTCCCAGTCCTACCTGCCGATGCCAGGAACTGAACATAGAACCATCTGCATGCAAAACAGATCCCACACCACTTGAGCTGGAACACTTCCCAAAACAGTACTTTTCAGCAGAGCAACACTGCATCATCACAGATCCATATTTTGTGAGTACAGACAATGCAAGACAGATTCATCTTATAGCTGCCTAAATTCCACTGATACATAGCAAGCAACTACCGGTAGGGAGGACATTTTTGCAGCTAAATATTGTGTAAGAACCCAACCGTAACAGCTTACCTTTCCTGGTGACCCAGAGTGCCATTACCAGACAGAGCACCAGCTTAACTAATTCCGAGCACACATTCACAGTTGCAGGAAGATAATCATACTGGTTATCTGAGAAAACAGAGGGTATACAGTATGTTACAAATATCTACACTGAAGAACAAAAAAACTAACAACAGGCAGCTGCAACACAGATGCAGATGTAGGATTTGGAACACCAGCAACTGCTGCCTTCATTTTTATGCAGCCACCAAGTTTTCAGGCCATACAGCTGTGAAGAATGCATGAAAATATTCATGCTGCTGCTGTTAGAAAGCTTGGTAGATTTTAAAAAAGGGCTCTGAGGTTCAAGGGGCAAGGCTTCTGTATTCTACACATTGCCCTGCCTCCCCCAAATCACTATTACCATGCATCTCATGCTCTTTTACCGTTTTCCTCACAAGGAGCTGGTAAATATATCAAGTGACATAAAAGAAATGCTGGTCGTTCTGCTTGATGTCACAGAAAAGTTATCTGACTACACAGAAGGCTTATTACAACTGGTCTTCATGGCTTTGAAGAAAGAAAGCAGATTGCCAGGTAATTCTGATTAAAAAATCAGGACTATTTACATTCCCTGATAATATTGTAGCCTCGTGCTAGTAGAGAGCATGAAAACAGACAGCATGCTGATCAACCATGTTGTTATCCGTATAGAATTAAATATTCAAGCATACCTTCATTGGCAGAGTATTTCATTAGAAGAATACGACTTGATCCCAAGGTAATAAAGGTACCTCCTAGAAGGAATGTATACATGGCTGGCTTGGCCGACCGAGCAGGCTGACTACAGCACCTGGACTCCATTCCACTGCCTTGTTGTCAGTGCCCTTTGAACAGCAAAGCAAAAAAACTTATCAAGTAGATCCTTTCAGAAAAACAGCAGCATATGTTTTATTACTATTGAACATTACAGCACCCAATAGGCTAATAGTGCTTTGCTTTACGTAACCTGCATGAAATTGTGTTTTTTCCGTACATGCTTGAACAATATTCTGGAGGCCCTAATGTAATCTTCTTGCATTGCTATTCTAAATAAAACTATTAAAGTGCCTGCAGAACTGAATGGCGCACACATTCTAAACTAAGATCCTAAGAACATAAGAAGAGCTTCCTGGAACAGGCCAATGGCCCATTTGGTCCAGCATCCTTTCCCACAGTGGGAAGCCCCTAGCAGGACCTGAGAGTAACAGCACTCTTTCCACTTGTGATTCCCAGGAACTGGTGCATACTGCCTTTGAGAGCAGAGGCAGGAGATAGCCATTCTCTCTAGTAGTCATTATTAGCCTTATTCTCCATGTATTTGTCTAATCCTCTTTCAAAGCTTTCCATGTTGGTGGCATCACCCTATCTTCTGGGAATCAATTTCATAGTTTAACTATGTGCTCTGTGAAAACAAATGCTTTTTTTTGGCCAGTCCTGAATCTTCCAACGTTCACCTTCACTGGATATGTCAGGGTTCAGGTCTTACAGGAGGAGAGTAACTCCTACCCACCCACGCTTCATCCCATAGAAGGTTTATTAAGAAACTTCCCTTGTCTCAGCTGAATAAGCTGAAAGCATCTGAAGCATTTTGAGACAAGAGCTCCAAATTATGCAATAATAATTTAAAGAGTATGAAAAGTTTAGAATTTTTCCTTCTTCTATGTAAGTAATGTTTTATTTTGTGCATAGCTGCCAAGTTTTCCCTTTTCTCGCGAGGAAGCCTATTCAGCATAAGGGAAAATCCCTGTAAAAAAGGGATAATCATAACTTGGCAGCTATGATTTTGTGATTGACAAAATCAACAATACAAACGCACACAACAGCCCACCTAAGCATTTGTAAATCATTTGCAAATAAACAAAATTGGACAATAAAAACATAGGTGTAGCAAAAGGGTATTTTTCTCTGCCCCTCCCACCTTCTTCCCTGGCTAGCAAGAGTGGCAGGGCTCTGGAAGTGGCATCAGCTATGTTATACCCCAAACAATTGCATTTTGCATAGGAAGAAAGGGAAACTCAACACAATATTTTAACAGATATAACTCCGCGTCCTCCAAATTCCCGCTGTTGTTCTCCATTTCTCCCTCTTGCACACAGTTGTGTATTTCCTCCTGAAAACTAAGCTGAAATCAAAACTGCAACATCGGACCGATTGTTTCATGAATTGATTGAAATGAACAAATTGGCCAATCTTGTGCAAGTGTGTGTAATAGAATAATGTGTAATTATCCTTTATATGGCACAGGTCAAGTGTTGAAAGAGCTTTAGATACCCTATCTCTGTTATCCGTACAACCTTCTAACAAGGATTGGTGTTATTATCAACGTATTGCAAAGAGTTTGTCGGGTAGGCCTTTTATAAGCAGTCCATAGTTTCTGGCATAGCTTTCTCTTCAATTGAGGAAAATCTTCACCTGTTACATTTTTGTATATGTAGCTGCTGTTAAAGGCACAGAAGACAAGCCAGCAGCCTCAACAGGCATCTTGAGGCTACAGGAAATCACAGCTTCCCTCCCCCGAATGATTATTATGTTTTTATATGTGTTGGAAGCCGCCCAGAGTGGCTGGGGCAACCCAGCCAAATGGGCGGGTATGAATAATAATAATAAATTATTACTATTATTATTATTATTATTATTCTGCAGCTGCGGTGAGATTTGAACTCAGGACCCTGGGTCTTCCTAGCCCACCTCTCGCACCTTCAGCCTCCCAGAGGTGTCGTTGTCTGACAGCTGATGCTTTTCTCCCTTCATACATCCCTTTCCTCGCCGACTCCAGCCTCTGGCCGCTCGCCCCTGACGCACGCGCACAGAGCGCTCACCCGCCGCCACTTCCTGTTCGATCACCTGATACGAGCGACGTCGGAGGGGGAGGTGGTGCCATAGAGAAAGGAAAGTGTAGAGTAGCACACATATTGAGGGGGACGGAATAGGGCAATACCGTTTTGGAGGGGAAGGGCCATATTATTGATTCCTCCTAAATAAAGGTATTGCCCCACTGTGGGTTTTAAAACACACCAAAGCTGCTGTATGTATTGGGACCGAGAGCGTCAATTGAGGTGCTACCGACGTGTGTGACCTGACAAAGGGAAGAAATAAAGTAGTCCGACTCTTTTTTCCTATCTCTACGGGCGACTGTCTCCGCCCGCAGCCGGGAACCTTTTCTTCCCCGCCCCCTCTTCGCGCAGGCGCAAGAGATACCTTTCAGGGCGCGGGAGAAGGGTCGGGCTCTGCTTCTGCCTCAGAACAGGAGGGAGGAGGAGGAGGAAGTGTGTTGAGCGAATCCCGTGTCCAGGGGCCCCCCTCACGTGATTCCCTCCTCCGACCCTCATTGGAGGCACCGGGGGTAGGGGGCGGAGTCCTTGGTGGCGGCGATCGCCCTGAAGGAAGGCAGGAAGCGGGGCGAGCAGTTGGGCTGGCTTTGCGGTTCGGTGGCCGGCGGCGGCGGCGGCGACAGGCGCCCACCTGCACCCGCCCGCCCCCGCCCGCAGCACAGGCAGGATGCAGAACGTCATTAACACGGTGAAGGGGAAGGCGCTGGAGGTGGCCGAGTACCTGACTCCGGTGCTGAAGGTGAGGCCCCTCCCAGAGCCTCCGGAATGGAGTGCGCGGGGCGACAGGCAGATGGAAGGGCGGGGAGGGTCCCCGTTGTCGAGGCTCCTTCCCATGGCGGGGGGCGCTTTCTCTCTCCCCACCCCCCTCGCCAAAATAGCATTTCTGTCGGTGAGAAACACAGAAGTAGCCCTCAAATAGAGACGGCGGAAGGAAAGCAACCAAGAGCCTTGTGGAACCCTGAAGACTTGCGCGTTTTATTTATTTATTTTCAATTTTACGTTGTTGTGGGCTAGAAGGAGCCCATGAAAGCTTTATGCCACAACGGCGACAACAAATCGGGAGTGCCAAGGCACCCTTTTCTGTTTCCCCTCGCCACTGTTTTTTGCTCTCCCTGGAAAATGGCTACAGTGGAAGCAGGCACCCTCCTCTGTTATATTCCCCCTTAGGAGGAATGGCCCCGTGTGACCCATAAAACCGTGCAGGCTATATGTTGCCCCTGCAGGAGCTGTCAAAGGTGGCCTGTCCTGCTCTCTGAAGGTTGTGCGGCCTTGTTCTGTATGTCATGTGGTAACAATGTGCTTACAATGCACATTTTCTGTGCTGGTGGTGGGATATTTTGCAATGGGTAACGGGTTATGTCATAACTGCCAAGTTTTCCCTTTTCTCGCGAGGAAGCCTATTCAGCATAAGGGAAAATCCCTTTAAAAAAGGGATAACTTGGCAGCTATGGTTATGTGCTTTGATGTGTTTCACTGGTCTGTGAATAGGTGTCCTGCAAAAGAACTGGTGCAGCACAAACTTAAATATGTTTGCTAAATATAGTACAAAGGTCTTTAGTTACTGCTTCAGGTTTCTGAGGAATAAATGCACTCCAAAGCCATACAGAATGGATGTTCCCCTGCTCTTACAGAACTGTATATGACAGCTTCTTTTGATAAGTGGTGCTGCTGTGTTGCATTGATGAGAAGGAAGGATACTTCTGTCTCGTTTAGAAGAGACACTGTCCTTGGAGAGAACAGTAGAATAAGCATAATTTATTCAGGAGCCAGAGAAAGAATGGAAAAAATCCAGGTGGTGTGTGTATATGGAGCCTAGAAATTGTAACTTTCGTGAATGGCTCTGCCCATAGTTGGCATTTTTAAAAGCTGATGTGGACTCACTCCCAGCAGCTCTCCAAATGATTGTCATTGCTTACAGTTCTTGTTTAAACAGATGACAGATGGGAGTTTGTGATAATGTGGAACCAAGCAAATTAAAAGTTGAACATATGTAAAGGTCAAGCTGCATGTTACACTGAATGCATCACAAGCAGCTATGCTTCTGTTTATTATTTACTTAATCACTGGTGCTCACACTACTGTTATTGGAAGCATAGCAGATGGAAAATGGAATTTATCCCTTCCCTTCTTTGCTGTGACTCTGCTCCCAAAATGGACACCCTTCCTCAGTGGCAAAAAGGAGCAGTAAATAATTATAATAATTAATAATAATAATTTATTTTTACCCCGCCCATCTGGCTGGGTCTCCCCAGCCACTCTGGCTGGCTTCCAATTTTTTTAAAAATACAGTACATTAAAATGTCACATATTAAAAACTTCCCTGAACTCTTGGCACCAATGGGAACTTTTTTAAGTAGCATTTGTACCCATGTTGGGGGGCAGTTTTGTGATGGTCACAGCTGGGGTGGGAGTATAAACTGTGTGTTTTAAGACTTAAAATCTATGTATATAAGAAATATGCTAGACCACTTTTAGGAACAGAAGTTTAAGGATCCTAACTCAAAATTTGTCTTCATGAGCAGAAATGGAAATAACTCTGGCACCCTTGAGCTACGTATTACAGAATCCGCCTTTTTTTGCTCATCTAAAGCTTCTAAAGGGACGCAGGTGGCGCTGTGGGTTAAACCACAGAGCCTAGGGCTTGCTGATCAGAAGGTTGGCGGTTCGAATCCCTGTGACGGGGTGAGCTCCCGTTGCTCGGTCCCAGCTCCTGCCAACCTAGCAGTTTGAAAGCACGTCAAAGTGCAAGTAGATAAATAGGTACCGCTATAGTGGGAAGGTAAACGGCATTTCTGTGCACTACTCTGGTTTGCCAGAAGCAGCTTTGTTATGCTGGCCACATGACCTGGAAGCTGTACACCGGCTCCCTCGGCCAATAACGCAAGATGAGCGCCGCAACCCCAGAGTCGGTCACAACTGGACCTAATGGTCAGGGGTACCTTTACCTTTACCTAAAGCTTCTATGGCTTCATCTGAATTTCCACTTGGATGTCCACTTTAGGATGTCCTAAAAAAGAAGATAGAAAAATCACAAAATTTTGTATTTGTGTGTTTCCTGATTGTATTCTTAAATATGGGTCAAATTTTATACTTGCTGCAGATGATTGAGGGATTTAAAATGTGAATGGAAAGCAAGAGGTATAAGAAACGACCCTGGTCAAAGTTTGTAGTTCTATAGCAGAGCAAAGTTTTTAGTGAATTTCTCTTTCTACAGCAATTTTTTATTTCCCCCTTCCCCACCCCATTTCTGGGCATTTTTCCCAACAAGACCGCAAAACTTGTCAGTGTTTGTTTTGTTAATTTGGGGCAGTATTCTATTAAACACTTATCCTAGTGCAGTGACTTTTAGCTGTGCAATGTACCTCCCCCTCCTCACTCCCCATGAGTCCCCTAAATCTGCTCCAGAGGCTGGGGGAACTCTAGGACAGATTTAGGGGGTGCATGGAGGGCACATGGGGAGAGGAGAGCGGAGGATGGGAAAGTTACATTGCATAGCTAAAAGTTAGTGTTTAGTTGAATACTGCCCATTATGTGCTGCCTTCAAGGATCTCAGGGTAGTATACACAAGGATATCTAACACTATCGTCATTTTATGAGGTAGATTAGAAGCTTAGTAATATTGACTTTCCTGGCAGTATAGTTTGTCTTTATCCAGAGACCATTACTTTCAAATCTAAAAAGTCATCTTTATTTTTCTTCTCTATTTTGACTATAGGAATCAAAGTTTAAAGAAACTGGAGTTATCACTCCTGAAGAGGTATGTATACACTTGTCGGCTTGTTTTTCAAAGTAACTTTTTGAAAGTAGTAAAACAAGAAGTTCCTGTTGCAGAGTTTTCTAGTTCCTCTTAATGCAAACTACAATTGTGACATGATGCTCGCATTTAGTCCATATTTTCTTGGAAAAGGCATTCACAATTGTGAACACACCAACCAGATCTCTGCACCCACTACGACTGAAATTGCATGTGCACGCTGGATTTTCCTCTGTAAAAATGCATTGGATTGGGCTGCAAAACAGGTCCCTTTTCTGGCTATTCTAAAATGGACGGTATTTGTAAGCTGCTTTGAGGGATGCTACAGGTAAAAAGCTGAAATTTGTACACTTCTTAGATTAGTGCATCAGCTGTTCAAAAATGATTTTAAGAGGAAATGTGGAAATATTACAAAATTTGTAACTGCTTCCTCTTCCTGGGAGGTCTGCAACAGTAAACACAAGAATATTTTCAAGTACTTGTTTAGCATCTATTTCAATCAATATTTTCCTTGGCGTTCTTCTACTATGTTCTAGAGTTTTCTCAGTATGTTGGTGCTCTTGTCTATGCAGCTTTCCTTGTAAATGAGGGACATTGTGTCTCCCTCACTAGTCTAGCTGTGGACTGTGTCTAAATACCTGCATGTACCTTCCAATTTGGGTCATGCTGTTGTTTTATTTAAAGATTTATATGCTGCTTTTGAAACCAAACATTTCCCTAAGCAACTTACAAACCCTTTAATTCCAGTAGCTTCAAATATTGAACTAAAACCAGCAGCATAAAGAGATCCCAAACTATTACTATCACAAAACAGCTTTACCATGGAAAATCCAGTCCACACCATTTTACTTAAAGACAGATTGAAATTAAAAGGTCTATCAGAGTCGTCTGAAAGCAAATGGGTGAGGAGCAAAATGTAACTTCTAAGGAGGGAGTTCTAAGATGTGGGACCTGAAAAGGCTCTGTCTATTGTACTCACCAATCTAATATATATTTAATGGGGGCCCTGCAAGTATGTACTTGTATCTGATCTTATGGCAAACAGTACTTCCAAGTACAGTGGTACCTTGGTAGTTGAACGGCTTGGTTTCCGAACAAATCGGCTCCAGAATGCTGCAAACCCGGAAGAGAGTGTTCCAGTTTGCGAACGTTTTTTGGAAGCCGAATGTCCGACGCGGCTTCCGATTGAGTGCAGGAAGCTCCTGCAGTCAATCGGAAGCTGCGCCTTGGTTTTCAAACTGTTTTGGGAGTTGAACGGATTCCTGGAACGGATTGAATTCAAGAACCAAACAATTTACGGCTTTAAAGCTCAATATCAGCATCTTAAATTGGGCCCAGAAGTGAACTATCAAACAGACTTCAGATTGTGTGATCTAGGTCTAGTCTTTTACTTTGGGACACTACTTATTTGAAAGGTGCTTGCAAAGTAAGTGGGTAAGATTTGTGGAGCATGTGAAAGAAGGAGAAGACACAAGAGGTGGGGTTTAGAATTTTTATAGAAATAAATTAGGCATGCTCAAGGTGCACATCTCTGTTTGGCCCCTACCTTGTTGTTGTTTAGTCGTTTAGTCGTGTCCGACTCTTCGTGACCCCATGGACCATAGCACGCCAGGCACTCCTGTCTTGCACTGCCTCCCGCAGTTTGGTCAAACTCATGTCCGTAGCTTCGAGAACACTGTCCAACCATCTTGTCCTCTGTCGTCCCCTTCTCCTAGTGCCCTCAATCTTTCCCAACATCAGGGTCTTTTCCAGGGAGTCTTCTCTTCTCATGAGGTGGCCAAAGTATTGGAGCCTCAGCTTCACGATCTGCACTTCCAGTGAGCACTCAGGGCTGATTTCCTTCAGAATGGATAGGTTTGATCTTCTTGCAGTCCATGGGACTCTCAAGAGTCTCCTCCAGCACCATAATTCAAAAGCATCAATTCTTCGGCGATCAGCCTTCTTTATGGTCCAGCTCTCACTTCCATACATCACTACTGGGAAAACCATACCTTTAACTATACGGACCTTTGTAGGCAAGGTGATGTCTCTGCTTTTTAAGATGCTGTCTAGGTTTGTCATTGCTTTTCTCCCAAGAAGCAGGCGTCTTTTAATTTCGTGACTGCTGTCACCATCTGCAGTGATCAAGGAGCCCAAGAAGGTAAAATCTCTCACTGCCTCCATTTCTTCCCCTTCTATTTGCCAGGAGGTGATGGGACCAGTGGCCATGATCTTGGGTTTTTTTGATGTTGAGCTTCAGACCATATTTTGCGCTCTCCTCTTTCACCCTCATTAAAAGGTTCTTTAATCCCTCCTCACTTTCTGCCATCAAGGTTGTGTCATCTGCATATCTGAGGTTGTTGATATTTCTTCCGGCAATCTTAATTCCGGCTTGGGATTCATCTAGTCCAGCCTTTCGCATGATGAATTCTGCATATAAGTTAAATAAGCAGGGAGACAATATACAACCTTGTCGTACTCCTTTCCCAATTTTGAACCAATCAGTTGTTCCATATCCAGTTCTAACTGTAGCTTCTTGTCCCACATAGAGATTTCTCAGGAGACAGATGAGGTGATCAGGTGATCAGATTTCTTTAAGAACTTGCCATAGTTTGCTGTGGTCGACACAGTCAAAGGCTTTTGCATAGTCAATGAAGCAGAAGTAGACGTTTTTCTGGAACCCTCTAGCTTTCTCCATAATCCAGCGCATGTTTGCTATTTGGTCTCTGGTTCCTCTGCCCCTTCGAAATCCAGCTTGCACTTCTGGGAGTTCTCGGTCCACATGCTGCCTAAGCCTGCCTTGTAGAATTTTAAGCATAACCTTGCTAGCGTGTGAAATGAGTGCACTTGTGCGGTAGTTGGAGCATTCTTTGGCACTGCCCTTCTTTGGAATTGGGATGTAGACTGATCTTCTCCAATCCTCTGGCCATTGCTGAGTTTTCCAAACTTGCTGGCATAATGGGTGTAGCACCTTAACAGCAGCATCTTTTAAAATTTTAAATAGTTCAGCTGGAATATCATCACTTCCACTGGCCTTGTTATTAGCAGTGCTTTCTAAGGCCCATTTGACTTCATTCTCCAAGATGTCTGGCTCAAGTTCAGCAACCACACTACCTGGGGTGTACGAGACCTCCATATCTTTCTGGTATAATTCCTCTGTGTATTCTTGCCACCTCTTCTTAAGGCCCCTATCTTACATACCACAAAATGGGTGAGGCGGAACTCATGTTTTTTACTGTTGCATGGTCAGTTGCAAATGCAGAAGAAAGTATTTGCTCATGACTGTGATCTAGAACATTTCTAATGATGTTACAAATAGCAGGAATACAGAAGTTTGCACTGAACTTAAGAGGCCTTCCCTGTTTTCTTTCCCCCTTTAAAAAAGAAAACTGATTAGTCCAGTTTTGATACACAGTAACATTTCTTTCTATTACAATTCTTATCAAAGGAACACCAGTACCTGATGCTTATGGGAGATCTTGCAAACCTTTTTCTGCCACCCAAAATAGCAACTTGTTAAGCAAAAAAATTAACATCTAAAAATTGAATGCCAGCAATTAAGGCTAGATTATTTGACCTTAATTCCTAAATGTCGATGGAGTGGCAGATTTTTTCTGCAGAGGGATTCACTGATAAGAATTTAATCTTTGATGGCAGTGTTTATGAGTTCTGTCTTCAAGTTATTATATGAATCTGTCTTCAGGTTATTATATGAAGCCACTGAATACTTACGTTCCATGCTGGCCTAACCAGCAAACTTGCATCAAAATAATAATTTATCTCCCTCTGCTTGCCTGATTATTTGACTGGATCTTTGCTGCTTTGAACTTAACACAGTGTACATAGCGGAAAACACATCCTAACAGTAACAGAATTCTCCCCTCTTTGTCTTGTTGTTTCAGCAAGATGTAAAGATATAGGGTTATATTGAGTGCTGCTGTTCTGTTAGCACAGCAGACTTCTGCTTGTGCAGTGGGACTTCCCACTCCTCCACTGCCATCCATACACCCTCAAAATCTGCTCCAAGGTGTTGAAGGATCCCCCAAAGCATATTTGGGGAGCATGTAGGGGAGGAAGGGAAGGGAAAGTCCTGCACTACTTGAGATACAACCTGAAGACTTGTTTAGAGATTGATCAGTTAACTAATGTGGTTAGCTAAGCATTTCTACTTCTAGTGGACTGTCAGAACAGAGGAGATTTTCCTAGTAGTTGTTTATTTGGTACAGATATAAGTGGCTGTTGCTCACTGTCCCAAGAAGTTGATACTACAATAAATATTTAATATATTAAAGATGGTTTTTCTGTCATTCTGTCTCTAGAAAGAGAAGACAGAACCTTGCTTAGATGTGACTGTTTGTGATGGTGATTATTTAGTGCATGGTTCTTTTTTGGCTTTCATCACTATATTTTTGGAGCATGTATCGTGGCTATATACCTTTAAAATATTTAGTGTGTGTGTGTATGTATCTATATCTATATCTATATCTATATCTATATCTATATCTATATCTATACACACACACACACACACACACACACACACACACGCCAGCTGTTGCACTTGGCTTGTAGATCATCCCATTAACAATCTATCCAGGAATCCCATTCCAGTTTGCAAGTTAATTGCGTGATTGTCCCATTCAGACAAAATATTTTCCTGTATATGCATCCTTGAAATTGTTCAAGGAGCAATTGTCTGTGAATTGGGAAAGACAAATTATTGAGCTGGTATGAGTAGGATTTGATCTCACACTTATTCTGTACATATACAGTGGTACCTCAGTTTATGAACACAATTGGTTCCGGAAGTCTGTTCATAAACTGAAGCGTTCATAAACTGAAGCAAACTTTCCCATTGGAAGTAATGGAAAGTGAATTAATCCGTTCCAGATGGTCCGCGGAGTAAGCGTTCATAAACTGAAGCAAACTTTCCCATTGAAAGTAATGGAAAGTGGATTAATCCGTTCCAGACGGGTCCGCGGAGTACTTAAACTGAAGCGTTCATAAACTGAAGCATGGGTGTAATTGGTTCCGGAAGTCTGTTCATAAACTGAAGCGTTCATAAACTGAAGCAAACTTTCCCATTGAAAGTAATGGAAAATGAATTAATCCGTTCCAGATGGGTCCGCAGCATTCATAAACCGAAAATTCATAAACCGAGGTGTTCATAAACCGAGGTTCCACTGTATAAGTAATGATGTTAAGGCTACTGAGGTTGTTTAAACTCTGTATATATCAGATATTTTTCAGCCTTCTTCTGTTTTGTGTTTGGCAGTTTGTTGCAGCAGGAGACCATTTAGTTCACCACTGTCCTACTTGGCAATGGTAAGTAAGATTCTACAGAAACCACCTCAAAAGGATACATAGGGATGGGTAGCACATTCACTGTCTGGGGATTATGAATGTGCACGTATTTCGCACTGCGTGTGAGAGAGAAACTATACAAAGACGCCTATTTTGTATAATTCTTCCCCCACCCCACCCACTTTTTTTGAGAGGGTGTTGCAGAATGTACTTGAGCATATGTGGCTGTATTTCTCAGTTGTAAACCATTACTTGAGTGTATCTGCTCTGAAGACCTTTGACTTCTGAACATAAAACATGGACACTTGAAATTGCTCAAGACATGTGTTGTATTTTTTGTGAGCTTGTACTGACTTCATTTTCAATTTAGCTTTCAAGATTTATCAGAATACAAAGACAGGATACCAAAAGAGGGTTTTGTATGTATAGTTAGTGAAACATTTTGGATTAGCTGCAGTCTAAAGGTGTTTTTTTAGGATTTGAACAATGGTAGGATTGAAAAATGCCTATCTGTCTACAACTTGTTACAGGCTTTGAGCAGTTCCTTTGGTTTGAGCTCAAAGAAGCCCCTTGTCTCCTTCTTGCAACAGATAAAAGAAGCTTGATGCATTGCATGTTGTAAAAGGGGAAGCAGAAGAAATGCAATTCTGAGAATGCTCTTATCATTTAACAGAAGTGGAAATGCAGACTGGGATTCCATGCACTAGACCAGGGGTAGGCAACCTCAGATCCGTGGGCTGGATGCAGCCCAATCGCCTTCTCAATCCAGCCCACAGACGGTCCAGGAATCAGCATGTTTTTACACGAGTAGAATGTGTCCTTTTATTTAAAAGGCATCTCTGGGTTATTTGTGGGGCATAGGAATTCATTCATTCCCCCCCCCCAAAAAAATAGTCCGGCCCACCACATGATCTGAGGGATGGTGGACCAGCCCACGGCTCAAAAAGGTTGCTGACCCCTGCACTAGACAACTAGGTCTGTCTTCCAAAGGGGAAAAACTACTTGGGTAGTTTTCTCTTTTCTCCCCCCTCCCCCCTTTCTGTGCCCCAGGGCAAATAATCTTTGAAACTGGTCAGAGTGTTTTTGTTTCTGCTTTAGCAGAAATATGATTCTGTTGCATAAGAGCCAGAATTGGTCTCTGATTGTCCGCAGCTTATCACAGCCTTACTTCATATTTTTAAGGGCTACAGGAGAAGAATTAAAGGTCAAGGCATATCTCCCAACAGACAAACAGTTCTTGGTCACTAAAAATGGTAAGTTTGGCACCAGTGTTGTGATTGTGACTGAATATGCACCAGCCACAGCCCTGCAGATGTATCTTTACTTTCATACTTGTTGTTGAACCAACTTTGATAGGTGTGCACAGTTCTATATCTTGAGAGTCACAATGTGAACTTTTGAGATCCTTAACATGGGTAAGCAAACTGTGCTTGTGGTATGGATTACTTGTATGAGTAATTTGGTGCTGTTCTGTAAACATCTTTATGCAATGCATAATGTAGTCCAGATGTGTTGGACTACAGCTCCATCATCCCTGACCATCAGGAGGGCACCACTATGGGGTAGGTTGGCTTGGGTGACTCAGTTGGTGAGGGGTGTAGGGCAGACAGGTGTTCTTATCCCACAGCAGCAGGTTAGACTAGAGGCCTGAACAATTCTTTCAATATCTGCTTCTGTCTTGATCGAAAACAACAAAACTGAATGAAGCTGATAAACATGTACTTTATGCAAAACTGAGAGAACATTCAAATACTGTGCCAGTTCTTTATGATTATGCCATACCTAGGAAATAGTATAAAAGGGCTTTACCCACCTTACAATACATATATATGCTGATCCTTAGGTCTTTTGCTTTTAAGCAGCAGTTCCTCTATGTGATGCTGAATCAAATGCTTCAATAAAATTCAGGAAGGCACTTGGCCTTAGTGCATATAAGTTTCAAGTGACATCTGCATTGCTTGCTAAATGCTTTCAGTCCGCTTTAGCTCCTAGCTACGTTAGTGTCCTTTTTGTACCTGGACACATTTGGATGCCCCAGAGCGGTAAGCTTTGCTTAAGACTAAACCCATGCTCCAAAAATGTGTGCTGATATTTGTGAAGTATATACATCAACCTCCAGTTCTGAAAACACTGGGATAATTTATCTCCAGCTGATTTTGTGAATGAACAGTGTTTGCTGTTTTTTGTAGTGCCATGCTATAAGCGATGTAAACAAATGGAGTATTCGGATGAACTGGAAGCCATTATAGAAGAAGATGATGGGGATGGAGGATGGGTGGACACATATCACAATGCAGGTATTGTATATTTCTCTTGTACATTAAATTTACAAATGCCCAGCTTGGGGCCTCTATTCTCGTGTACTCTGAATAATGCTCCACAACACATGTGTCCAAACCTGGAGACCATCTTCAGATTTTAGGTTACCTCACTGAATCTGAATCCTTAACCATTTGAAAAAGCAGCCGTTGAAAATTGTGAGTCACAGTTGCCATCACCCAGGGTTTGGGGTGGGGAGCAGCTGTTTGTAGAATCAAAATATTAGCAGGTTTCTCACTAGTTCTGACTATATCTGTGCTCTCTACAGGCATTACAGGAGTGACAGAATCCATTAAGGAGATCACACTGGAGAGCAAGGTATTAACTTGTGAATCTGTGATTAATATGCTGATGGGTAATACAAAGTGAACCCAGGGCTTTTTTCAGCCAGAACTTGCTGGAACCCACTTCTGGCACCTCTCAATGGGCACCCTTGCCATTTTAAGAGAACAAGGGAGGTGTTCACGGTGAGTTCCGGCACCTCTTTTTCTAGAAAAATAGCACAGAGTAAGCCTAACAACTTGGTATGCTTGCTGGAGTAACTGCTCTCCCTGAAGAAAAAATATTTCCCCATTTATGTCTCCAATGGATTGGAACAGTAGGTTAGATGCCTAATATGAACCACAGCAGTAAATCCACTGCATACTTGTGGATTGAGGGAGGCACTCTTCTGTAGATTAAATGCAAGCATATTTGTGAAAACAATTTCAGGAAAGTTTTTGAAGCCCATAGGTAACAGAGCCATGTTATTTAGGTTGGCTAATTTGAAGGTAGCCAGCCTGAGCAGTGCAGAGATTTAAAGCACATTTTTGTCCTTTTGTTTTGGCGGCTGGTTTAGATAGGAGAGCAGCTAATTTGTGGCTAGATTGCAGCCCCCCAACTGCTGGTTACCTAGAGCAGGGATGGGACTCCTGTGGCTGTCCAAGTGCTTTTATTTATTCATTAAATTTCTATACCACCCTTCGTCCGAGAATCACAGGGTGGTTTACAATATAAGGGCACAAACATACATAGCATAGTAACAAACAAAAGCGACCAACCCTCCCTCCTTCAATTTAAAAGGCCATAGATTGGCCTGGGAGAAGAGGAGAGGAATGTTTTCACCTGGCACCAAAAGATATGCAATGAAAACGCCAAGCAAGCCTCCCTGGGGAAGGCATTTCACAAACGGGGAGCCACCACAAAAAAGGCCTGTTCTCACGTTGTCACTCTCTGGATATGTCATGGAGGAGGCATATGGACACAAGTTGCTGGCCTGCAACTGCCCTTATCCCTGACCGTGGGCTGTGTTGGCTGGTGGGAAGAGAATCCACAAGTTTCCCATCCTTGACGTAGACTGCTCAGGTGAGAGGATGGGTAGGTTTACCCTTGTTCCATCTTACCTACAAATGACTGAACTGAGTTGTGCTTATGCTTGGCAAAAATGCTTCATTCTTAAGCAAAACATTTCTAATTTTCCCAAAGGGGAAAATATATTTAAGAGGGGTATAGTTTGCATGCATTGTGGTTGCTGTCTTCAGTTTTATCCCAGCCAGGGTGTGCAGTCTCTGATGCAGCATAGGAATGTGAGGCCACCACTTTTAAAAAGACACCGCATGCTTTGAGAGGGCTGTACAATTTGGATTTTTATTGAAAAACTAGCCATAACTCGTTGCATTGGATTTCATTTAGAGCAGGGCTTTACTGCCATACAATGTTTTCATATACCTTCATGCAGGGGCGGAGGAAGGGGGTGCAGTGGGAGTGGGCAGCCCCAGGTGTCACCACTGAGGGGAGTGACAAAATGCCGGGTTGCCCCAAACGGTCTGCCGGCCGCCTCCCCCTCAGCTGTAGGGCAGCTGAATGGGAGGAGACAGACAGACTCCTTGAAGGCCCCACGGAGCGTCCTGCCCCTGGGCGCCATCCCAGGCACCCGATCGGCTTGTTCCGCCGCTGCCTTCATGATGATCAAGAAACAAGCTTCATTGACACATTTATTGGTTCCTTTTTTGGTCCTTGTGTTTTGGTACCACAGTGAGTGGCCGGTTTGCAAGTTGGTAGAGTGATTCAGTCTCCCCATTCATGGAATTGCTGAGTGAACTCTTAAATTTGATGCATGAAAGCTCTAGTCAGGAACACTGAAATGGTGCATTGCTTTTTCTTGTCTTCAAAGGACAATACAAAGTTACCAGAGCGCCCAGGGTCTTGTGACGATGAAGATGATGATGAGGGAGAGGCAGCAGATATGGAAGGTAATGGCCAGTCACTTGAAGGAATGCTTCACTAGATCATGTTGTTGTTAGGTATGTAGCAGAAGCAAAACAGTAATGTTGTCATCATTGCACTTTTGAGTCCATTTTGTACATGGAATTTTTTCTGCAAAAGATTCCTTCCTGCGTAGCGTTGCAAACTTCACGGCAGTTATTTAAATTCGTGAAACGGTCCCTTGATGTCAACGGGGATTGGTCGCTGCTCTTGTGGACACGAAGCAATGAATTCAAACTGCGCCTCCAAAGATGATAAGCTAGGAAGAATTTTGTAAACATTGGGACCCAGTTGAGAAAGGAGAAAGTTCTGGGGAAACTTTCTTAATGGAGGTCTTAGATGAGAAGAAGGTTAGATGAATTTTTAATGGGATCCATCTATATAGATTTAATTCTGATGCAAGAGGTTTGATTAGGAGTTACTCATCACTTCCAGTGAGGTGTAGAGACTACTAGAGCAGGGGTCGGCAAGGTTTACCTCGCCTGGGCCGGTTCACTCCAGCGGAGAGCCCTCTGGGCCAGATTGCACGTGAGCACATGCACCTGTGATTTCTGGCACCTGCGCACCCGCAATTTCCAGCATTGCACAGACGTGATTTCCGGCGCCGCAGAAGCAAATCCCCGCGCTGCGCTGTGCTGGTATAGCGCAGCGGGCAGGGACTCACTGAGCAGGTGGCTCGGTTCGGGGGCAGCTTGTGGGCCGGTTAAACGACCCTCGTGGGCCGCTTGTGGCCCATGGGCCTTAGGTTGCCGAACCCTGGACTAGAGTATTGGACTCAAATGTAGGAAATCAGATTCAAATACCTGCACAGTTGTGAAGCTCCCAGATCAGTAACTCTGTTACTTCATCACAGGGTTGTGGTGAAGTTAAAATGCCTCTTGGAACCCCTTGGAGGAAAGAGTTACAGTACTTCCTTCATGGAGTAATAAATTTAAAAGTAATATATTCAAGGAGTCACTCACTGGAGTTGAGAGTACATGGAAGAAATTTGTGTTTCTACATTGTGTTATGTAAGATAGAATGTAAGTGATACAAAACTAGTTTCTGACTATCGGTCGAATAAAGTATATTGATTGATTGATACAAAACTAGCCCAAGATTATTTTTGTCTTGTTCCATCCAAATAGTCATGATTCTACTAGCCATCCTGAGTGTCTTGAGGAAAGGTGGGATGCAAGTGTGAAACACTGATACTTTCTTCTTATTTTTAAAATTTCTCTACCAGTAGTCTAACGAATCAATAAGAGGAACTTAAAAGACGTAGTCTTAAATAACTATAATCACACAACTGGCCTAACACCTCAGGAGCATTCTCATGAGTAGGGCACAATACTTCCAAGGGACAGATTAGGTGAAAAGAGGCTAAGAAAGCCATCCTAGTAGAAAGGATGATACCAAGGTAAATTAAAATAATAACAATTACACTGTAGTCTTAAGAGAGACAAATGACATGCCATTTGGGGTGCCCTCTGAAGCAGATTTTGGAGGCACATGAAGATGAGGGTGAAGTGCCTCGAGCTTAAATCTGCTCACACAAATTTGGATTCCACTTAATCTCTACTAATCACTTGTCTGTGGTCATTAACAAACATGAAAAAGGTGCCAAGAGGACACAATTGCCCCCTTTTAAGTTTTGAAAGTATATGCTCCTAAATAAAAGAACTAATTCAAGAAGTAATTGTAGGTGAACTGCTAGGAAATACAATCAAATTCATAATCTTCATACAGGAAAAAAAGGTAAAATTCCACCATAGAATATATTTATTTTTACAGGGGGAGCTATACCATAAAGCTCCTTGAACCATGCGTGGTTTTTCAACCACACTTTCCCTTCTTTCCCTTTTCTCAACTCTATAGTTTGCTTGGGCTCCTCTATCTTAACCTACACTGCTCCTTTTCTTCCATCCTGATTTTGCTTGCCTCTTGGGCACTCTGCCCAGCCCTCAGCATGCCTCCTTTTTCCTACCACCCTAACACACAGAATGTTTGTGAGCGTTCTGTGACAACACAGCAGCTTATCCCGTGGGTGGGGTGACAACTGGTTAACAACATAGCATGTGCACCTCAATAAAATTTAAGACTTATATTGAAGAATGCATTCTTTGTTACAGCATACACTGCAAAGTATATATATTTTTTAAACTTGATAACTTCATTCTTAATCTGCATCTTCCTTGAACACCCTGAGCACGCATAAATATTTAACAAAAGCAGTAAATAGTAACATGATAATTTTATATCCTTTCAGATTATGAAGAGAGTGGGCTGTTGGAGACAGATGATGTAAGTGCACTGTGTTCATTGGGCAGCAGCAATGTCTCTTCTGACTTCAATGTATGTCCAGTAGCATATTATTTTTAAAACTGCACGTGGACTTCATATGTATATTTTCATTAAAAACTAACCACCAATGAAAAGAGTTTATACCACCACCTAATGCCTGTAGTCATTGAATTTGGTGGGGAGTGGGCAACATTTTAAAGCTATCAATTTATTTCTTAAAATCTCGAGCAGGCAACATTGGATACAAGAAAAATAGTGGAAGCTGCCAAGGCAAAAGCTGATGTTGGAGGAGGAGGTGGAGGAGAAGAAGAAATCCTACAGACTAGGACGTATGACCTTTACATCACATATGACAAATACTACCAAACACCAAGGCTCTGGTTATTTGGTTATGATGAGGTACAACATTCTTTTTTCCTTATTTGAATCTATTCAGAGCTCAGTAGAGCAGTAAATTGGTAATATGGTATGGGGCCTCAGACATACTGTGTCAAAGACACAGCCCTCTGCAATTATATTCAATTATATGCAATTATATGTGATTTTGGCTGTAGGCACAATCTGCAGAATGTAACCCCCACCTAAGTTGCAGGCTTACTGTAAGGTTTGCAAAGCAAGTTCTGCTTTTATGTTAATATTTTTGTTATTAATTTCATTTTTATACTGCTTTACTTTTTATGGGGGGGGAATCAAATTAGTTAATGATGATGATAATAATTTTATTATTTGTACCCTGCCTATCTGACTTGATTGCCCCTGCCACTCTAGATGGTTTCCAACAGATTTAAAAACATAATAAAACACCAAACATTAAAACTTCCCTATACAAGGTTGCCTTCAGGTGTCTTCTACAAGTTGTATAATTATTTATCTCCTTGGCATCTGATGTGAGGGCGTTCCACAGGGCAGGCACCACTACTGAGAAGACCCTCTGCCTGGTTCAGTGTAACTTCTTGCTGTGAGGGAAGTGCCAGAAGGCCCTTGGAGCTGGACCTCACTGTCAGGCTGAACAATGGGGGTGGAGATGCTCCTTCGGGTATACAGGGCCAAGGTGCTTTAGGGCTTTAAATTGTGCTCGGAAATGTACGGGGAGCCAATATTGATCCTTTAAGACCAGTGTTACATGGTCCTAGCGGCCACTCCGAGTCACCAGTCTGGCAGCTGCGTTCTGAATTAGTTACAGTTTCTGAGTCACCTTCAAAGGTAGCCCCACACAGAGTAGTCGAAACAGGAGATAACCAGAGCACACTAAAACAACACGCTAAAACATCAAATAAAGCAATCCAGAATAAAACACTTATTTGCTTGGCTGAAATTCTTTGTTTAATTACAGAGAAGGAATCTATGCAATTTGTCTTTACTTCTCTATCTCTCCTCTCTCTCTAGCAACGACAGCCATTAACTGTAGACTATATGTATGAAGATATTAGTCAAGACCATGTCAAAAAGACTGTGACAATTGAAAACCATCCCCATCTTCCTCCACCTCCAATGTGTTCAGTTCATCCGTGCAGGTATACTTCAGTCTGCATTCTAACAGCATGTGAATTTACTAACAGCATATGAAAATATTCATGAAAAAAGTTTTGGTGGATGAAATGGGTTTTGTATTCTGGCCACTTTTTAGCATCTTTGTATTCTTTATTGTACAGTCATACCTCATGTTGCGTCCACTTCAGGTTACGTTTTTTCAAGTTGCGTCCTGTGGCAACCCAGAAGTACCGGAACGGTTACTTCTGGGTTTCGCTGTTCACGCATGCACAGAAGCGCTAAATCGCGCTGTGTACGTGCGCAGACGCGGCACTTCTGGATGCGAACGCTTCCAAGTTGCGGATGTGCCTCTGGGACGGATTACGTCCGCAACTCGAGGTTCCACTGTATTCTTTATTGGTCTTAAACTCTGAAACCCTTTCCCCCAGCACTCAGTTGAAACTGCTCTCATTCTAATTTATTGGGTCTGTTACGTAGTGCACAGTGTCATTTGAGCAGACTTCCACTCATGCAATGGGAAGTCCTCTTTTCCCCTTTCCCCCTCCCCTGGAACTCTCTAGCCCATCCTGCATGTGTACTTAAAGGCTCCCCCAATCTTGGGTGTTTTAGGGAACTGTTAGGGAGCTGTATGGAGACAGGAAATCTGTTCTGCCAGTGGTGTCCTACTAGTGGGTGGATGCTGCTGGATTTTGCCCATTGGACTTTGATGGCCACTGTGAAGTCAGACTGCTGGGGTCTTGCCAAGTAAAAGTAAATTCTCTGGTTTGTTTCCACTTTTCAAACTCTCCAGAAGGTGTCAGGCAATTGTCCTGGAAATGGGAACAGTTGTCATGCTTCAAGCTGCAGTCTCGGGCTCTGCTACTTGGGGTTCTTTGTTTTATTTTTTAAAAAAACTTTTCAGGCTGTCTGTTTACACAAAACGCCACACTTTGCTGTATAGACAGAACATGCATTTGTCTTCACTCTAAAGCCCTAATCTTGTTGAACTCTTGAAATACAGTGTTACCTGCTTAAAGCATTGAAATTAAATGTTCTGCTTAGGCTGTTTACTTCCATCATACTGTTTTTGCAGTTTAAAAAGGTGGGAAGATTTGGGGATTCTCCTTCATTTTAATAACAGGAGCATGCTAACTTTTAAAACTCATTTTAAAAGTCCGGTTCTGTGTTCTGCCGGAACAGGTGAACACCTTTCGCCCTTTCTCTGGCAAAGTCCCTTTGACTTTGTAGTCAAAAGGACAGTTTAGCATCTCTGGCAAAAGAGACTGAACAACGCTGAATGGAAATCTCTGGGAATAACAGCATGAATGCAAGAATAATATGAAACCAATGTTTGCTCAGAGTTTCCCAATATTGTGTTATGCTGAGTTTTGTTTTGCTCATTCTGCTGCACAACATCTGTTCTCAAAAATGTGGCAATCATTTCCTTAGTAGGATTCATGATGAACACACTAAGAGGGTTAATAAACTGGCACAGTTTTCACTTCTGCAACTTGAAGTAAAATCTGGTGTCCCTTGAGTTCTTGTGCTGTTGGCGGAATCCTTTTTTTTTTTCATTTTCTGAATTGTTTAAAAACAGCAGTTTTCCATCCATGCTGTTTAGCTTTCTTAAAGTATTTCATTAGTTAATTAACATGCAAAGTTGTGTTCAGCATCAGCATCCTCCCAAGTTTTCAGCATGTTGTATTGGAATAGACTTCCAATAGTTATTGGCTCATGATGGTGTTGGGCTTCTTGTCCTGCTCTCATCACTGTCTCCCTTTTACTTTTCCAGCTTCAGCAGTTGCGTGAGGGTATGTTATGGGAAAGAGTTACTGGCAATTGGTTGTAAAATACTCACCACTTGGGACTGTTCTGAGTGCTTAATAAGGTTCATCGCAAAGGCTGCAACCCTAGTTGATGCAGCACTGCTGTTTCCTTCCTTGTTGTGATTCTGTTGGAAATGAAGTCCTTGAATAGGGTGATTGCGATAGATGGTGGAAGAAATTCTGGTTTGAGTAATGTTTTAAGCAACCGTTAAATACTATACTACCTCCAAGTAGTGATTTCTGCTTTGGATGCCTATGTGCGTTTACGTTAGAAGGCCTACCCATTAGCTGTAGCCATTCAGTCCCTGATAAGCTCCCTGGTCCTGTTCAGTCTGCATTGGATTGAGAGGAAGTTTTAATACCAGCCTTGTTGGCAGTTCTCCCATGCTGCCACATTATCTCTGCCAGTTCTACTAATAACAATGATAAAATAGGAGTAGAGTGAATACTAGTGCAGACATGCCTTGAAGTAGCTATTTAAACTTTATTTTTAAATTCTCATTGCTTGCTTCTGCTGCCATGAACTACCTTGCATACAAACTGTAATCAAATAACTTACTGTATTATATAATAATGCAATAGATGTATATTTCAAGATATTCACAATTTGCTTTCAGACATGCGGAAGTGATGAAGAAAATCATTGAAACTGTGGCAGAAGGTGGGGGAGAACTCGGAGTTCATATGTATCCTTTTATCTAACTGCCTAAAATAGGTTTTTGGTTTTAAAAAGGGCTCTGCACTGATTGCTTGTCTGTTTTTTCAGAGTGTGTTCTCCCACTTTCCCCTCCCAGTCCTTGCTCAAGCACACATTCAAGTTTCAGGGGGCACTGTTACACTTAGCCATGCTAAGGCACTCAGAGTGACTGCCTTATAAGAATGGCCCACTTTGGGTGACTATCGCTATGTGATGTGAATCTAAAAGATACTTATAATTAATCCATGGTTCACACATGGCTAAGCCTAAAAATGAGTGGTATCCAGGGAAGTAGTTCTATTAGTGCAAGGACGTATGGCTGTGCAGTGGAACATCTCCTCTATCTCCTCCCTTCTCTTCTGTGTGCCCCCTGAATCTGTTCTGGGGGTTCACCCATATTTGGGGAGAGTGCATAGGGTGTGGAGAGGCAGGAGTTCTGTTGCACCTCCAGAAGTGTACATTGTTGGATACCATCCAATGTCATTTTCCTTAATGCAGTGCTATTGGTGATATCCATCTAAGTTAGAGAGTATGAATGATAAAACTGATCAATTACGTAATACTAGCTATAATGGCTACAATGGTTGGAGCCTGTATGTCTCTGAATACTCGTCACTGGTGAGCACAAGTGGGAAGAATACCGCTGTACTTGTATACTGCATACAGGCTTCCCATAGACACCTGTTAGGCCACTGGATGGATGCTTGACCTGATCCAGCAGATTACTTAAGTCCGTTGTTCCCAATGGGCCTAGTTTGCATAGGCCATATTGAATTACAGTAGAAATCGGAGTTCTTGGGAAAGTCCAGAAATAAACGATAAATTGCAAGAACTCAGGCCAAAATAAGATGGCTTTCAAATAAATCTTCACAAGGTTTTATTGATGTGATGTGGAGTTTAAATGGGAATCAATCCCAATGTTGAAGGCAATTAAAGGTAAATTCCAGTAAATTCCATTTGGTACACTTTGACCTGTGAATCTTTGCTGACGAAGAATAGTCGAAACAGGGCCTTGTCCTGATTTTTACTGGAATTTACCTTTATTTGCCTTCAACATTCGGATTGATTCCCATTTAAACTCCGCATCACATCAATAAAACCTTGTGAAGATTTATTTGAAATCCATCTTATTTTGGCCTGAGTTCTTGCAATTTATCGTTTATTTCTAGTTTGCATAGGCAGCAATAACTATAATAAAAACTAATTTTTCAGTCGTCTTTATGCAAGTGGGAGACACTCCCTGGCCATTAAAACTGTTCCACTAGACTAGACTGGTAGCCTTATCTATCTCTTTCCAAAGAGTTACATTGGTGCTTGACTATAGAGGAAGGTTGAATTGTTAAAACTAGTGGTTTTTACTTGGCTGCTTTGAGGTTAAAAACTTGTTTCTCCTTGTGGAACTACTGGGTTGATTTTCCTTAATTAAATATTCAGGTACCTTCTAATTTTTTTGAAATTTGTACAAGCAGTCATTCCAACAATAGAATATGACTACACGAGGCACTTTACGATGTAATTAGGGGAAAGAATGTTTATGCTAATTATTGATTCTAATTTTTAAAAAGAATAACCCATACCTGTGACTGACTTGTTTATCCACCATGGTATACAATTTCTGTAATGTACAACTTCTATCAAGTTTATGCATCAAAATAAAATTCCACTACCAGCCTTACTTTTTAATAAAGACCTTTATGTGTAAAAATAAATAATAAAACACTTTTTTTTTCATTCCTGTGCTGTGGGTACATAGAGGGGCTTTGTTTCTCTTTGACATACAGTACTGTGAAGACTGGGGGGGGGGGAGAAAAGCTCAAACCAAGATCCCAATTCATGTTTGTTTTTAATTAAATTTCTGAGAAATTTTTAAAGTAAGATTGTAGCAAGACATGAGTGTTAACACACCTGATAGTGGAAAATAAATGTGTGATTTCTGACTAGTGGCATTTCAGAGTAAATTGACCAAATCACTTAGGTAGATCTTAATATGTATCTAAGGCACATCTGATTTTCCAAGTGCACATTAGTCTAGGTCCTTATTTGATGCTAGAAACCCAACTCTTCTCATGTTCCTTTGAACATCAGATGGAAATGAAAGCATGACTGGGTGTGAAGACTAGGAAAAGATGTGATCACTTCTTTCGGTTGAATGCTAATGTACTGAAGAAAAGCATGTGCAGCTAGTGAAAAGTTGCATTCGGAACTACACCTGGCATATGCTTTTCTATCTGGAATACTAAATTTCTGTCTGCAAAGATAGTACTCAAACCTTGTTTTCAGAAGGTTCAGCTTAAGTTGCACCAATCTCCTTAATGACATGGTTGCCTTCCCTTTTTATGTCACTTGTAGATGAATGCCCTCTTACGCAGTAAAGATATAGATACCCTTTCTCTACTTTCTACACCGTGTGTTCTTTTAACTAGGAAGTGAGATCAGAAATGTCAAGTGTCAAGGAGGATTCAAGGAAATTGGCCTCTTCTTGCCATCGTTGCAGTTGGAAGGAATAGGAAGCAGCTGTCTTCCACCCAGCAGTCAACTTGCGTCAACAGAAAAAATGTTCTCAATAAGTAAAAATAATAATGGCTTTTTGCATACCTTCTGATGGGATGGTGGGAGAACCTTATTGGCTCCATTTCTACCATGGAAGAAAAAGGGTAAGATTCATAAAAATAGAGTGTGGAAACTACAACATATAGTTCAGTTAGAACCTATTCTTTTCTTCTATGAAGGTTGGCAAGTGGATATCCCTATTATGGCCATAATTTTTACATAGGAGTTGTGAATTTAAGATTTAAATCTGATGTTTCATCCACTAAATTTCTGCTGCAAAAAACGTAACACTGTTCAACTTGTGTTTCAGATGACTTCATGTTTCCCGAAGTATCTTAAATAGTGCTCACTTTAGACTGTAAATGCTTACAAGCTACTTCTAATCTGTTTTTGAACATTTTAATAATCTCTTTTATAGCAATAACAGAAATGCATGTTTTTTAATGCAACCTTTTGCAAGTCAAATGGAAATATAACACAACCCAAAGATTTGGACAGACTCTTTTGTGTTCTGGACATGGGCTGGGGGTAAGGGTGAAATCTGCAGATCACGACCGTCATTCTGTTCCGTATTCTGCTATTAAATAAGTAAAATCACGTGCCCCATCCCTTTTCTAGCAACAACTTGTGTTCCAAAACTCTGCTTTCTCTCTTAAATCTCAGCACATGTTTTAATTGCCTCCCCCACTTCAGGGAAAAAAAACAACCCAAAGGACTATTTTATAGGTTCCTATGGCACTAATCTCATTATTGTAATACAGAAGTTATAAAACAATAGCATAATCCAGAGGTAAACATGGCTTCTTTTTCTGTGACGTAGAAAATGATAGCAGTGGTTGGTTTGCCGCCCCTAGTTCAGAATCCTCTGGAGGCAACCTGCCAAGTAGCAGTCTCCCACATGTATTCCCCAAAAAGGACCTGATTGTTTGCTGCTGGTAAATATTAACTTCCCTCTGTTTGCAAACTAGGGAGAAGAAATAAAATAACACTTCTGTGCTCACGGCATGCATGGTCTGGACTTATTTTCTGGGCACCATTAGAAAAGCATTGCATGGCTGTCTTTTCCATTTTTAAGCTGACCTCGGAGCAAAAAAGGTGGTTCATCTAGTAATGTTTACCCTGGCTACGATGCTAAAAGTCCTGTTGTCACAAATATGTGCCCAGGCTAGCTCCAACGGCACTTGAGAATTTAGGTCTCTAAAAATTGATCAGTGTTTCCCAACCTTTTTTTATAATTTATATTTTTTTTATAATTTATACAAAATACAATTACATGTTGTATGTTCTTGAAGCAGGAAAAAACAGAATCACAGAGCTGGAAGGGACCCCAAGGGTCATCTTTCTAGTGCAACCCCTTGCAATGTAGGAACTCAGCTAAAGCATCCATGACAAATGGCCATCCAACCTCTGCTTAGAAACCTCCAAGGAAGGAGAGTCCAGAGCCTCCCAAGGGAGATCCATCTTCCATGTATTATAAAAAGTAAACAACACTTAATTTGACCCCAGTTATTTGACAAAGGGTTGGAAAACATACAGATACAGTGGTGCCTCGACTTATGAATTTAATCTGTTCCGAAGGCACCTTCGTAGGTCAAAAAATTCGTAAGTCGAAAAGCGCCATTGGAAACGCCATTTCCCATAGGAATGCATTGGAAATGGAAAAATTCGTAAGTCGAAGCAACCCTATCTAAAAATTCGTAAGTCGAAAAATCCCTATCTAAAACCGCTGCGGTTTCCTTTCGGACGTCGAGACATTCGTAAGCACGCGGCCATTACCCCCATTCGTAAGTCAAAAAATTTGGTTGTTGAGTCGTTCGTAAGACGACGTACCACTGTACAGTCCAAAAGGCACACAGAGTTCTGTATATATGGGAGAATTTTAAAAAGCAAGTCCTCACTGACCTGGTGAAAAAAGATCTTGACATGTGGAGCAGCCCTGGCTGCCTAGATAAAACACCTTGGCACACACACCATTATGTGGGAATAAGGTCCACTGATACCAGTTTCTCAATGTCTGGTTCCAAATGTCTCAAGTCAGCAGGAGTCTTAAATCACTGCATTTAGTACACTATATGTTGGTGTTCTGACATAATACAAGCTGCTAAGACAAGTTTTCAAGTTGTGTTATTCCACCTACAAAATAGTATAAGTTGCCACATAGATTTAACACTACAGTATAAAGTTCAGCAACTCTGGGCTGGGTTAGTGGCCCAATGGGCTCTGAGCTCCAATATACCTGTGTGTATATTGTGTGTGTGGTTTCCCTCTCTTTAATACAGGTGGGCTTGATGATGATGATGATGATGATGATGTTTTATTACATAATTTTATTATTTATACCCATCTGGCTGGGTTTTCTCAGCTACTCTGGGCGGCTTCCAAAACATATAAAAACACAATAAAAGTAAAACTCCCCGATACAGGGCTGCCTTCAGATGTCTTCTACAAGTAGTGTAGTTCTTTTATATCCTAGACATCTGATAGGAGGGTGTTCCACAGGGAGAGCACCACTACTGAGAAGGTCCTCTGCTCTGCCAGTTTACAGCTTAAAGCTCCAATCATTGCTGGCTGGGGCTGAAGGGAATTGTAGTCCCCAAATCTGGAGGATTCCATATTAGCTAGTTCAAGTTCATATCTTGCTTAGCCATGAAGCTTGTGGGTTGGATGACCATATGCCCATCAATCGACTCACGAAGAGTCGGAAACGACTAAACAATAACAACAACATGCCCATCAAGTGAGGAGAAAATGAGGGAACAACCAGGCATGTTGCCTTGAATTCTTTGGGGAAAGAGTCAGGGTTCCACAGGCCCCTACTGTTCTAGCAGGCCTTTGACTACTAACTCTTTGTTGTGGCAGGGTTTTCTGAGGGTTACTTATTCATTTTCTTGGAAATATTTATCGTGGGTTTTTAGTTCTATCTGCTTTAATTTATGTTGTGATCCTGCACCAGGAGAAAGGCGGGATATAAACAGAATAATGAAATAACTACAGGTATTTATGTAGTGAAATGGTGTTCTGGCCTTCGAGGTAGTGCTCTTCCCTCTTCCCCAAATTGGCCAACCTTGGGCTACTATTGGCCATAGCTTTCACAAGGTGTTCTCCACATGGACTGGATAGCCCTGCTATCATGCCTGAATTTCTTGCTACCGCCCTGATACACTCCTGCCCTAGTGGGCAACAACACAAATAAACCATATTCTCCTCTGTGTGAAGTGGAATCCGCTTCCTTGCAATTTGGTTTCCTTGGAGGAGAAGGTGCTTGTGGAGGAGGAAGAGGGGAAGAACAAGGCAAATTCAGCAGCTGCTTATCTCGACTACAATCCTTTCAGCAATGAGAGAGAGAGGAGGAGGAGGAGGAGGAGGAAAAGAGCAATGACCTAGGCGTCATGAATGCCAGTATCCCTTGCAACACCAGCCGCAGCGAAAGCATTTTCCTGGGGAAGTTGCACTCTGCAGCACTAAAAGTACGGCCTGTACCTCATGTGTCTCTCAAGAAATCTGCATCAATGGGAACTCGTGCCATGGCCCTTGTCTACAAACATCTTCTCTTAATGCTGCTGGGCGTAGGCTGGCCAGGTCTGGGGAATCCCAGTGCGGAAGCAGCTCGGGTCCGAGAGCACTATATAGTGGCTCAGGTCGCTAACTGGAGCTACAGTTCCCAGGCAGAAGACCTGTCCAGGTAATTAAATGTGTGTAGGTTATTGGGGGGGGTGTAATGGGAAGGCGAGGTTCCCCGACCCCTGAAGAATGGGCTGCTAGGTTAACCAAGATAAATGTTAGTTCTAAGTTCCTTTCAATGGTGTGACTTCTAAATTTCTGTGATTTTTGGACAGGTTTTCTGCTAGTGTTACTCATTATTATTTTCTTCTATTGTTGGCTTTCAGCATTTTGCTGCTTATTCACTTTTTACCACTTTAGCATAATGAAATTTGCTCACATGAGGTTTCTTTCTCTCTGATATACTAGTTGTTGTTTCCATGCAAGCTAGAAAAGATTCAGACCTCAAAAAAGATTCAGATCTCAAACGTCACACCCAGCTGCAGCCTGAGTTGTTAAAATGTTGTTCTTCAACTTTGTGATATATTTTCTTATTTGGTTTTAAGTAGCTTTATGGTTTTGACTGTCTATGTTCATAATTTCTGTGTGCCATATCGGAAATACAGTACTACCTATTAAACGGGGAGAAGGAGAGGAGATGTGGAGGCCATCACATGTCTGCTGTCCTAATCTAGCTTCAGCCTTAGACTGGTTTGCAATGCAGATATAAACCAGTGCTGGTGAGAATGTCCATTTGATCGCGTGTCCACGCTTATATGCCAACAAAAGGAAAGAGAGTGCTTCAAGGGCACCTTTTAACTTTTTTTATGTAAAAATGTCCTTGATTGAGAATCCAAAATGAAGCTCTGCTAGCTTCTTAGGCAAGTGGAGATTTTTATTTTTATTTATAAGCCTCCTTCATGGGCTTATCCAGGATTTTTGTTAAGGGGGTGCAGGACTTGGTGGGGGGGGACTTTTTTGGGGGGGGAGGTCAGAACTGACGTGATTGGTCATTTAAGTATTTCTATTGTTTTACTTGATCTAGGGTGGGCAGTTGCCGCCTCCACCCCACCTTGGATAGGCCCATAGCCTCCTTAAAAATATTTGCAGCCTCACATTCTCAAATCTTTGTCTTGTAGGCTAAACCCACAGATCAGTCATTTACCTTTGTAACTTGCCTTTTGGACTAATTTCCTAAGCCAGAATGTCATACGCACTCGGATGCACCTATGGGGCTCCCACACATTCTGGGCTCACTCTTGAATGGCTAGTTGAAAAAATGCACTCAGTCGTGTTGAATCTCTGGGGCAGGTTCTGCCATTGGCCACTGTGAGAACAGGACTAGATAGGTTCTATCTTCTTAAAAAAAAAACCTCAGCTTTTCTTTTGAAACAGAGAGCAATGTTAAATCTGAGTGTGTTGTGCAGGCATCCCCAAACTTCGGCCTTCCAGATGTTTTGGACTACAATTCCCATCATCCCTGACCACTGGTCCTGTTAGCTAGGGATCATGGGAGTTGTAGGCCAAAACACCTGGAGGGCCACAGTTTGGGGATGCCTGGTGTTGTGGCAGCTTTTTATAAAGGCTCAGGAATTTGAGGGGTCTCAGTAAAGCTTCTAATGAAGCTCATATACCTACCTTCCTGATTTGCTCCTATTGATCCTCCACACATTCTTGCTTTTGTGTACATCTCTGAGGCTTATTCCATTCAAGCCGGCCTAACACAGAGTTGGAATAGATTAGGATATAGTAAATTCTGAAAAATAACCTTATAGTTTATTTAGTGGTATTATTGCCCACTCTTCAGCAATGCTCTTAGAGCAATTAACAATAAACTAATAACTTCAAAATTGCAATCAAGCACAGCAAAACAATGTAGTGTAAAATTGGGCAACAGATATTGGTTATAATATAGTTATGGAAGCGTGGGAACTATTATGGAATACGGATATAAAATTTACAGCATGCAATGGTTTAAGAGAAAATTGTATGAACTGTATGAACCTGGCTTGAGAGCAGTGCATGTGAAAAGGATCTAGGAGTCTTGGTAGACCACAAACTTGACATGAGTCAACAGTGTGATGCAGCAGCTAAAAAAGCCAATGCAATTCTGGGCTGCATCAATAGGAGTATAGCATCTAGATCAAGGGAAGTAATAGTACCACCACTGTATTCTGCTCTGGTCAGACCTCACCTGGAATACTGTGTCCAGTTCTGGGCACCACAGTTCAAGAAGGATACTGGCAAGCTGGAACGTGTCCAGAAGAGGGCAACCAAAATGGTCAAAGGCCTGGAAACGATGCCTTATGAGGAACGGCTTAGGGAGCTGGGTATGTTTAGCCTGGAGAAGAGAAGGTTAAGGGGTGATGTGATAGCCATGTTCAAATATATAAAAGGATGCTATATAGAGGAGGGAGAAAGGTTGTTTTCTGCTGCATCAGAGAAGCGGACACGGAGCAATGGATTCAAACTACAAGAAAGAAGATTCCACCTAAACATTAGGAAGAACTTCCTGACAGTAAGAGCTGTTTGACAGTGGAATTTGCTACCAAGGAGTGTGGTGGAGTCTCCTTCTTTGGACGTCTTTAAGCAGAGGCTTGACAGGCATATGTCAAGAATGCTTTGATGGTGTTTCCTGTTTCCTGCTTGGCAGGGGGTTGGACTGGATGGCCCTTGTGGTCTCTTCCAACTCTATGATTCTATGATTCTATGTTATATAGATGGTATCTAACACCGAGTAAACTGGAAAAAATGTATAAATAAAAAATGAATAAGTGTTGGAAATGCAAGAGAAAGAAGGTACTTTCTATCATACATGGTGGTCTTGCAGTAAGGTTAAAGCTTACGGGGAAATGATGAATTGAAAACAATGTTTATAATAACATTTGTAAAACAAAACCCGGAAGTTTCCTGCGAATTATAGGGGTAGAACTACCAAAACAGTATAAAAATTTATTCATGTATACGACTATAGCAGCAAGAATATTATTTGCCCAAAAAAGGAAAGAAGTCATCCCGACAAAAGAAGATTTGATTAAAAAAAACTCATGGACTATGCAGAAATGGCGAAACTTACCAGAAAAATAAGAAATCAAGACAACAAACTTTTTATAAAAAATGGAAATGGTTTATTGAATAGGTACAAATAAATTGTAAACAGATAAGGACATTGACAGGATTATTGTAATAACCTGCAGTTTCATAAGAGTAAATAATTAAAGTAGATGAATAAAAGAATAAGTTAAGTTAATTTAGAATATGCAGCAAATGATAAATATACATATAAGGAACCGCAGAAAGAGGAGGAAGGAAGTCGAGTTTTGAAATGTTAAAATGACTGTAAACTTATTGAAATGTATATGACTAAAAACCACAATTTTTTAAAAAACAACAACAATGTAGTGTAAAACGCCCATGTAAAACCTCTTCACACATTTTTTAAAGACCAGAGCAAAATAACAAAAAAAAGTGCTCACATGGTGCCAAAAAGAAAATGAGAATTGTGCCAGGCATACTTTTTGGGAGAAAAAATTCCAGAGATTGGGTGCCTTTACAAAAAAGGCCCTGTCTCCTGTCTTTGTTTCAGCAGGTGGCTCTGCTGAGAATACAAGATGTGTTTGGTACACAAGTTGATTTCTGCAGCTGTGCTCAACTTGCATAATGTATTTTACAGCATAGCGGTCTTGTACGTATCTTCCACACGGAAGCTATTTCCTGTGATAGTTTTAAGACTCTTCTATTTCAGATTACCAAAATCAGATCATCTATTTAAGAAAATTATCTACAGCGAGTATGAAGCAGATTTCAAAAAAGAAAAACCAAGAAATGCCCTATCAGGTAAACACAGCATCATTTTCAGATATTGCAGGTGAAATTTTCACAGTATGGTATAATCTCTCTGCTGTCATGAATCCAAATTAACAACATTTTAAACCACTACAAGTTTATTTACCCATTTAGGTCACAATCCAATGGGTGTTCCTGAGGTTAGAGGATAAAGTGGATTTCCCCCCTCCCCTCGGCCTGCAGTAAGGCAGGTCTGCAGACAGAGGCGGGACATCCTATTTGGAAGCCACCCCACCATGAGCAGAGAAACCACTGCTATCCTTGCCACTCAGCTATTGGTACTCTGGTGGTGGGGTGGGTCAAGGGAGGTTTAGAAGCCAAACTCCTCTTATTCCCTAGACATGGCCCCAAAACAGCATAGGTGGGGAGAGTACATCTGCCCTGGAGTTGGCACACTGATGTGGGACAAATGGGTCTCTCCCTTCCTATGGGTCTACTCTACCCTCTTTGAGCGCCTGACTCAGCTGCTTCTTACCATATTTTTCGCTCCATAAGACGCACCTGACCATAAGATGCACCTAGTTTTTTAGAGGAGGAAAACAAGAAAAAAATATTCTGAATCAATGCCGCTATTGGCGGCGGAGGCGGGAGCAGCCCGTTTTCAGGCTGCTCGTCTCTTCCCCCGCCCCTCCATCCAGTGCCTTTGCTCCATAAGATGCACAGACATTTCCCCTTCATTTTTAGGAGGGAAAAAGTACATCTTATGGAGCGAAAATACGGTACTTAGCTGGATGGAGAGACGGGTGGGGTGGGGGGGCACCTTTTAGAAACTTCTGACTTTTGCCTGGCTGGAATGCAGCCTAGTGTTCAAGACATGGGTCACATCTGCTATGACCCTGCCCACCTTTTGCCCCTGGCCACACCTAATACTGGCATACGGCCCCTGGAAGCGTCTCCATGAGGAATGTGGCCCTTAGCATGAAAATGTTCCACATTCTTTATCTAAGGTGTAGAGGTAGAGGCAGGTGGATCCTGCTGCTCTTTCATATCCCTGGCCACCTGCTTGCAGAAGGCAGGTGAACAGGAAGCAATAGCAATGCGAAGGAGCATGGCCAGGAGACGGTCAGTAGTCATTTTTTTGGCAAATTTATTCTGTTCTTCTCCTTGCACTGATAATTAGATACCGTAGTTTCCATTGTACCATTAATGAACCCAGAATTCTGTGGAACAGCTAACTAGAAAGTGACTAATCATTTCAGTAACTAGTGTCGTATCGCTGACTCAAAATATACAAAGGATGCCTAGCTGTTGTTCCTTTGAATGTTATTTTGCACGTTGCCACAAAGGCTGAGTTGTGGCTTCCTTCTTTCACTTCCACATTGTTCCAGAATTTCCTGCATGACACATGAAGTCTCCTACAAATTTTAATGATAAATGAGTGTAAGTATAGTGGAGTGGCTGGGTATTTGCTTCACCCCACTGAAACATATAGGAAAAAAAGAATGAGTTTACAAGGTGGGTTTTGCATATCATTTCCCACTGAAACTACAGATTCATACAGTGGTGTTTCAGTGGGAGAAAGGGTCTTGCAAAACATGCCACCCTGTTGCATGCCCCTGTGCTTTCTCTTCCTAATGGTTTGCCTGATACGATAAAACAGAACCAATGCCAACAGGTCATTATTGTAGTTTCTAACAATAAATAAGACAGTGTACACCCACCTATTTGCTCTGCACATGTATGGCCCCACTGCTGGTGTGGGAAGCAGCGTACACATAGCATTAGTCAGAATCTTTCCTGTATCTATTCTGTCATTTCTTATGAAATACTGTATTTTGATGCTCTTCGCCCCTCCCCAGTCTCAATCTAAACTGAAAAAATAACAACCCAGCTGTGTGTCAAGTCAGTAATGCGGCCCAAATACAAAGTTTCCTACCATGCTGACAGAGTGGTCTAATATTGTTAGTTGCTTGTACCTCTGTTTTGTATGCAATTTTCCTTGTTTTTAAGTGACTAGATTTTTCAGGCATTCCTTCAATGTGTTGGTAGGGTGGAGTGGAGAGAATTGTGCTGGAAGTCTAAGCCCCCTGCCTGGCCATATTCATTAACATATTAACTCTTCAGATCTTCCCTCACCATAATACCATGTGATTACATATAATCATTTTTCAATGTCTTTCTTTATGAAGACTTTGATTAATTTTCCTATTCATTAAATGTCTTCCAATATCTTCTTTCATCTACCTGCAAAACAATTCAAGATTAAGCACAATTGCCACGCCTAGCCGATTCTCTTTTCATGCATAGGCTACAGCGGTCACAATGCATTCTAACGGTTTATTCTTTTAAGTGTTCCGGAATGAGTATCTGCTACATAAGGAACAAATACTTGTTCTATATACCAGAGCTTTCCAGAACTTTCCAAACTGTGTGTCGCGACACATTAGTGTGTGGGCTGCAATGTGTAAGTTTGTCACACGAAGGAGTTAGTTTAACTTCCGGTTTGATAGTAAAACTGAATTACTGTGTCACGAAATGATGCAAAAACTGAATTACTGTGTCACAAAATGATGCATGCCTAAAAAGCGTGTCACCAACATGAAACGTTTGGAAAGCTCAGTTCTATATAGCAAAATTTAGGCACAGGCCTTTTGAATTTAGCTAGGCCATAGGATCAAAAAAAAAATGGAATCATCAAAATCATACCATCCAACTTTTACTAACCAAAATGTGGGACCCCTCCACCATGCCGTGGCTGCATGCCCGCCACCTCCCTTGCCTGCCCAGGCTGCCTCGGCCCGCTGCCACCACTGCCATAGCTCCACCTGCACTGCTCGTCCTCCCTGCCCTCTCTCTCTGCTCACCCTCCCCACCTGTGCCACTCAAAAATGACCCTAAAAGAGAGCAGAAACAGCAGAAATAGCGTCTAGCAATTCCACAAGCTTTTGCAAGCACAATCCTAGGAGTCCTTGCGCTGACCGTTGAAGCCTGTGGAGAGTTGGAATTTGAGCAAGGAGGTTTGGAGGGAGCAATTGTGGTGGAGTTTGGTGGATTTTTGTTTTTAAGGGTTTTCCAATGGTTTCCAGAGGTTTGGATGGTGTTTGCAGGCTTTTTCAATGGTGTTCCCAACAGTGAAACTACCATTGTTGTAGGCACATTTCTGCGGCAGGGAATTTCATTAGCATGAGCAGTTTCTGAGCTCTGGGTGCAGTACTGCACCTAAGATTTCAGATTAAAACTGCAGAGTGGAAGGAAAGGAGGACCTTTTTCTGCCTCCCCACTTGCAGCCTCTCTTCTGAAGACTGGAGAAGAGACTCTCTTAAGAATAATAGGGGGCTGGACAGGGGAAAGACCAGACCATGTGAAAAACGAACATAATATTTTAATTGCAGTTCATTCATTTTTCAGCTTTGTATTCTTTTTATTAAAAAAAACCCTGCACCTAGACTTTCCGTTGTTGCGCCCATAACCTAGATTTAAGGTGCCATTTAGCTCCTAGCTTTCATATCTCAGTTTATAACACTGGTTCCCAATATAAGCGATTTCACTTAAACGTCTGCTGCCTTGGAATGAAACCCCCATGTAAATGGGGAGTTGCTTGTATAAGCATAGCTATCATCTTCTCCTTCTAACGTCGCAGGCGAGCATAAAGCTCAATTGCCGCTCTGAACTTCTTGGAGGAAGGTTGGTGTGTGTTAACAAATAATAAAATTCCTGCCCTAAGGAATGATGATGCATTCTAATAGCCACTTGTGTGTGCAAGTTTGTCTCTCAGTCAAAACAAAAGTCTCTTTTTCCATGTTGTGTATTTTAGGGATTTCTCTTTCTCTCCTTAAAAAATATTTTAATTTTGATAGGGCTTCTGGGTCCAACACTACGTGCTGAAGTGGGAGATACACTTGTCATTCATTTTAAGAACCTGGCTAATAAACCACTGAGTATTCACCCACAAGGCATAGCATACAGCAAACATTCAGAAGGTAAGTGCTGGTAATGTGACTGTTGTCAGATCTCCCAGTGATGATCCTTTCATATTCCTGGCTTCGTCAGCCATCAGGACCAGCCAACCAGAGCTCCCATTAGTGGAAATATGACTGTAATGGAAAACTTAAAAGACACACCAGTCAGGAAGCTAGACGAGAACTTTATTATTTATTTTAAATGAGCAGATCCATAACAAGAAGCTTCAGCCTCCAACCCAGATATAATGAAGTCAAATGCCACCTAGTGACTAAACTATATAACAACATCAGAAAAGCTAAGGTCTGCCTCAGATTTTGATCTGATCCCCAGCTCTTAGAAGGAAAAGGAAAAGTGGATACTGTATACTTTAACCTGGTTTAGGGGTAAACTGCAAGTGCAAGAAATATCAACATTTTAAACAATGTGATATATTTTGTTGGGCTTCATGCCGCTTTTCCTGATGAGGAATGTTAGATCTGTGCCCTCCTGTATTTTGTACTAGGCATCAGCCAGTGACGGACACAAGTTGTTGTTTGGATTGCAAGGGATAATGATACCAAATTGGTGTACCTGACCCCCAGAAATATATTGTCATGCCTCTAATATTTAAATAGCGGCATATTAAATAGAATTCATTCTTCTAGAATGAGCTGAGAAGGCATATCCATATGCCATTTGCACGAGTAAATGGAAATATGTTCTTCCAAGTAATTTCTGCAATAGCGTCCTCTGTATATAATGGTAGAGGAGAATGGTAAACTGAAAAAAGCTGGCAACTTTCAGTTTGCACAGCAATAGCAAATAGTGCAGAGCTTGTCCCCAGATGACTGGGAAGCACGGGGTGTTCTTGGTATGACAGCCAAGTCCAGCAGGCCTCTGGCTCCCCTCCCTTCCAGCTGGCTTAGCCCTCCGAAGCCCAGGGCAAGTGTACCCAGCTGCACCTCCCCCGCCCCCACTGCACGTCCATGGGCCTATGTAGGGCTATCTGGAAAAAGTACCTGTTCTCCTGTACCGTATGTGCATGTACAGTCCCCATGCAGGGCTGTATAAGAAAGGGGAATAGATTGGAGGAACCTGTGACCCTCCAGATTTTATTGGACTGCAACTCCCATCACTCCCAGCTCGCATGGCCCATGGGCAGGGAGTGATGCAAATTATAGTTTAACAGCATCTGAAAAGACACAGATTCTCCATGCCTGGTATAAAGAGGACATTAGACTCAGCGTGTATATGGATAGGTGGGTGCATGTACATTTATTTATTCGTTGCTTCGTAAGGGCCCTGTTGGTATTATTATGTATGAATAATACATGGTGAATCCTTGTTTCCCTGCCACTGAAGGTTCCTCATATTCTGACAATACATTGCCTATCGAAAAACTCGATGATGCTGTGCCTCCTGGAAAAAGTTATAAATATGTGTGGAAGGCGTCTGCAGGAACTGGACCACGGGAGGCTGATCCTCATTGCCTCACCTATGCCTACTACTCACATGAAAACATGGTGCAAGACTTCAATTCTGGCCTTATCGGTGCCTTGCTGATATGTAAAAACGGTAATAAAACATTTAGGTTGAAGAAACCAGCAAGTGTTTGTTGGGGTTTATCTGTAATGTCCCTTCTTCCCACACATGCATTCCTGTTTATCATCTGCCTCAGCTCCTTGGCCTCTGACAAACTAGGCCCTTTTGACAGGAATAATTTCTCTTCTAGCAGGCCCAGCTCTTCAAGGTTGGGGGGCACAGCCCTGTCCCAACATACTTTGGTGGGGCTGAGGTGTCCTCAGCCCCATAGAGTTGGTGCCTATGCTGGGAGAGAAACCCTATAGAGCTGCTGCCAATCAGTGTCAACAGTAATGAACTTGATGGGCAGCTTCCTAGGGGTCCTTCATTATCTATGTATTGTTTGATAAAACACTTTGTCCCCCCCCCCCCGATGTCTGTGACAGCCTTTTCTTTTTCTAGGAAGCCTGCATGAAAATGGAACACAGAAATTTTTTGACAGGGAATATGTGCTGATGTTTGCTGTGTTTGATGAAAGCAAAAGCTGGCAAAAAGGACCCTCCCTCATGTACACCATTAATGGCTACACTAACGGAACACTACCAGGTACTGTACTGTATATCCTGTTAACCTAGACAGATTTGCTTGACTGACTGCCATTACGGTACAGGGATTTTGAAACAAAAGTTCCCAACTGCTGTTCTTTTGCGTTTCAGATGTACAAGCCTGTGCTTACCATCACATTAGTTGGCATTTGATAGGGATGAGTTCTGCGCCTGAGATCTTCTCGGTCCATTTCAATGGGCAAACCTTGGAGCAAAACCACTATAAAATGTCAACGATCAATCTTGTCGCAGGAGCATCAGCAACAGCAAATATGTCCGTGAGCAAGACAGGAAAGTGGCTCATATCATCACTTGTTGAAAAGCATTTGCAAGGCAAGGAGATCTTTCTTCAGCAGGCATTGGTGCAACTGCAGCCTTCATTACCTTCTCTCATATAGCAGTTGTACAAAACATGCAAAATCATCTTAACTATGGCAGCACGTGTTCTGGGGAAGGTGGGGCCCCAGAAGGGAGGAGGAAATGATGAAAATCTCTCTCCCTTCTGTTAGTGCAGGGTAACCACTGTATCATATACTCATGGATGCATGGATGCATATACAAATGGATTCCACACACTGAGTGGGTGTTTCAACATGCATTAACATGGCTTTGTTATTTATATCTTAAGAGAGTAATGAATGGCCCACAGATTCTTTTTGCTGGCTAATGTGGAGGAGATTTTGATCATGGCAGGAGACAAATGTACATCTTTCAGAGGTCTCTAATAAAATAATATACAGTGGTGCCTCGACTTACAAATTTAATCCTTTCCGAAGGCACCTTCGTAGGTCGAAAAATTCGTAAGTCGAAAAACGCCATTGGAAACGCGATTTCCCATAGGAATGCATTGGAAACGGAAAAATTTGTAAGTTGAAGCAACCCTATCTAAAAATTCGTAAGTTGAAAAATCCCTATCTAAAACCGCCGCGGTTTCCTTTTGGATGTTGAGATATTTGTAAGCGCGTGGCCATTAGCCCCATTTGTAAGTCGAAAAATTCGGCTGCCGAGTCGTTCGTAAGTCGAGGTACCACTGAATATATATAATAAAATCCTTAACTTCTATCTGGTTTGGCTGAAGGGAAACAAGAAAAGCACTTGGGCATGCACATTCCTTTACATCTAACAGTCATGATCTGTCTTTCCAGCTGGAATGCATGGTTACCTCAAGATAGAAGACTGTGGAAATCCAGACACTTTAACAAGGAAATTATCCTATAAAGAATTACGGATGATTAAGAATTGGGACTATTACATCGCTGCTGAGGAAGTAATCTGGGATTATGCTCCGGAAATCCCTGACAGTGTTGATAGGTAACATGGTAGAATATGTTGGTTGGGGGGGGTGTAGACCAGGCATCCCCAAACTGCGGCCCTCCAGATGTTTTGGCCTACAACTCCCATGATCCCTAGCTAACAGGACCAATGGTTGGGAAAGATGGGAATTGTAGTCCAAAACATCTGGAGGGCCGAAGTTTGGGGATGCCTGGTGTAGACTGAATAAGGTTCTCAGTTCTTAGGCTTCATACACACTAAACATTTAAAACAGTCTCACACCACTTTAAACAACCCTGGCTTCTCCCAAAGAATCCCGGGAAATGTAATTTGTTTAAGTGTGCTGAGAGTTGTTTTACTGTTTCCCTCATGGAGCTACAGTTCCCAGGGTGGCCAATCCCTCTTCCCAGGAAACTGGGAATTGTAGCTCTGTGAGGGGAATAGGGGCCTCCTAACAACTCTTAGCACCCTTAACAAATCACACTTTTAAGGATTCCTTGTGGAGGGGAGCCATGACTGTTTAAAGCAATACTTTTTTTCCCAACCGGAACTCATCAGAACTCGGTTCTGGCACCTCTCAGGTAGATGCCATTTCTACTATTATAGGAGAACAAGGGAGGCATTCATAGTGAGTTCCAGCGCCTCTTTTTTTCTAGAAAAATAGCACTGGTTCAAAGTATACATTTATTGTATAGAGTAGATAAGACTTTAAAGGTAAAGGTACCCCTGACCATTAGGTCCAGTTGTGGACGACTCTGGGGTTGTGTGCTCATCTCACTCTATAGGTCGAGGGAGCTGGCGTTTGTCCACAGACAGCTTCCAGGTCATGTGGCCAGCATGACTAAGCCGCTTCTAGCGAACCAGAGCAGTGCATGGAAACGCCGTTTACCTTCCTACCAGAGCAGTACCTATTTATCTACTTGCACTTGACATGCTTTTGAACTGCTAGGTGGGCAGGAGCTGGGACCAAACAACAGGAGCTCACCCCGTCGCGGGGATTCAAATTGCCGACCTTCTGATCAGCAAGCCCTAGGCTCTGTGGTTTAGACCACAGCGCCACCCACGTCCCTAGATAAGACCTTAGAACACTTAAATTCTAATCTGCTTGTTAATTTTAAATGCTCAGGTTCCACCACAATTCATCTCCTTGACAGGTGAGATAACTAGTTTGTGAGGTAGCTTGAGGGGAAATTGGAGCGGCAATGGCAGTTCTGTGGGAAACTTGGTCAATAAATAGCTTCTATTTAACTTGAATCAGTATCAGACCACTGCGGATATAGCTCCATCGGTACAGCATGAGACTCTTGATCTCAGGGTTATGGGTTTTTGAGCCTCATTGGCTCAAAATATTCCTGCATTGGAATGAATTGGACCAAAACATATTTAGTGGTTTTACTCTAAATTGATCCCCTGAAATTAAGGAACATGACTAAGTCTGCATTCACACAACAATTTATTCTTTTCTCCTTATGTATCCCTGGCTGTTGATTGTTACATTGTGTCTGAGCTTTCACAGGATATAAAAGCCATTTCCAGAAATACAGCAGAATATACAGCAAGTTCAGCACTCATTTTGGTATTATTTGCAAAAAGATTTCTTTCTCGAAGTAATACCGAAATGGTGCTACCATATATCCAGAGGTGGCTTTTTTGTTATTTGAAAGCTCAAATATAATGTGGAAATAGCAGTTTGGTAACACATGCAGAAGAACCCTTTCATTACTCTACTTACTCCTGCCTTTACTGGGGTTTCGTTGGGTTGCTACAATGCATATACGTAATCATTTGTGTTAATGTGTATTTTTTTAAATAAACATTTCCACCTACATACTGTAGATGTACTCTGAAAAGAAATAGATGCCTATCTCCCCATTTAAGGATCTTCTTTCTTTCCCCAATTTTAAAGGAAATATAAAACTCAGTATCTGGAAGCATTTTCCAATCATATTGGCAAGAAGTATAAAAAGGCCATATTCAGACAATATAAAGATGCCAGCTTCACCAAACGCACAGACAATATATGGGCCAAACAACGTGGAATTCTGGGGCCTGTTATCAGAGCTGAGGTCAGAGATAACATAAAGGTAAGTACTGAGCAACAGGTATAAGGACAGAATCTAAAATTTCATTTTATTTTATTTATACATAGGACTTACACTATATGCATTTTGACTATCCAAAATTTAACATTTATCTGTATTTCTATTGTGTTGGGTCCAACCGAAGCTAATTGTACTCAGGACCTGTTGAAATCTATGGATCTTAACTTACCGTAGTCATGACCAACTTTTCACAATGATTTCGGTGGAGCTTAAAAGTGCCACTAATTTAGGCTGGACCCAACCCACTGTCTCTCCTATGCAGTTGTTAGGCTGACAGCGGTCCTGTGTTGATGACAACCCTATGCATAAAACATGTTCCTCCATGAGTCTTATTAGCCAAATAATTTATCCTGCACACACAGTTGCTTCTAGAAATTATTTATTAGCTGCATTCCTCCAATTGGTTTTATGTCAACAACAACAACAACTTATTATTTATACCCCGCCCATCTGGCTGGGCTTCCCCAGCCACTCTGGGCAGCTTCCAACAGAAAAATAAAATACAATCTATTAAACATTAAAGGCCTCCCTAAACAGGGCTGCCTTCAGATGTCTTCTATCTGATGGGAGGGCGTTCCACAGGGCGGGCGCCACTACCGATACATCCCTCTGGGTACAGCTAGTAGAAGAGTACTTTTTTGTTTTTAAAAACCTATTATCATTGCTTCAACTTACTACTACTATTATTGCAAACGTCTTTTGCAATATTATAGCCATACTTTTGCATTATATTCATACTGAACACATATTCTGAAGAAGTGTGCATGCACACGAAAGCTCATACCAAAATAAAAACTTAGTTGGTCTTTAAGGTGCTACTGAAGGAATTTTTTTATTTTACATATTCTCCACCTACATTTTAAACAGATTGTATTCAAAAACATGGCCAGCCGACCCTACAGCATTTATGTGCATGGAGTTACGCTTTCAAAGGATGCTGAAGGAGTCGTTTATCCTTCGGATGCCAAAGGTTGGTTATTCATTACTTCTGCCTAGATTTCGTCCTATCTTGCTTATGGTGGCAATATGAATGGAATATATGAAATAGCTTCCCTAGCAGTTCATTCAATAGAGGTGTTCCTGGTGTAATTTTCGAAAAGTTTATTTATTTATTTATTTAAGGTCATTTCTTTTTAAAGGGCTTCAAAACTAACTGTAAAGTCTCTAACATCCAAGGGTACTTCAAATAGGAATGGAAAACTGAAGAAATTAACTGGCTAATTAAGGACACAGCTGGCCCCATCATTACACAGAGGGAAGTGGCCACCTCATATGACATGCTGGGGTGGGGCAGTGGCAGAAACCTCCTGGCCATTCTTCCCTGCCCCCACACCTTTCTGTCATTCTCCTCTGCTGAAGGACAGAACTGTGTATTCTGTGTTTTTCTGCTTGAGGCAAAGGGCAAGACGAATCTCTCTGCCCTCCCCATTCCATATACAGAAGCAGGGGAAAAAAACGTATTGAGGTGCCTCCTATTTCCATGATAAATGGCTGCAGAATTATTGCAACAGAATTAATTTTGCTTCAACTGGACTTCTGAGATGCCCCAGCTAGCTCTTTTCTGTTATAAAAAGAGAGGTTGTAGGTGTTAAGGGTTGTTGTGCTCAGAGATCCTGCTTGAAGGCTTCCCATGGGCATCTGGTTGGCCACTATGAGAACAGGATGCTAGATGGGATGGGCCATTAGCCAGATCCAGCAGGCTCTTCTTATGGGTGGGGATTCCCTGATTAAGGAAGTGATATAAGCACAATAGTCCAATGGGGGAGAGGTCCTGGTGGTTTCCACTCTGCTTCTTTCTCCTTCTGCATGTCAGAATAAAAGTCATACAATATGTGAATTCGCACCTTACTCCAGAGAAAGAGATGTGTTTCAGGTGTAGCAGGAAAGAGCACAGAACCCGAGAGTCTGAAAGGGGTCTGCAGGCAGTGTTTACACACTGTACAGGGTAAATGCCATTTGCTCCTGTTCTTATCATCTTACTCCATTTATGTCCTTATTCCATCCAGAGAACAGCACTGAGGGTAAACTAGTCCAACCAGGGGAAATTTACACATATCATTGGACTGTACTTGACACAGATGAACCCACAAAGGAAGATCCTCAGTGTCTCACCAGATTTTATCATAGCGCTGTTGATATAACAAGGGATATCGCCTCAGGACTTATTGGACCACTTCTGGTTTGCAAACGCAAGGCACTCGACATGAAGGGAACACAGGTACTGTCAAGTATTGCAAACTGAGAGAGAAAAGACGGCGGCTGCAACGCTGCTATCTCAAGGTTCTGAGGCAGTGTGCCTCCAAGGGCTCATCCACACTTTGCTTGTTTTGCTCCTGGAAAGCCTGGTCCTGAATCAGTATATGAAATGAAACACAGCTCTTCTTCAAAATTTGCACTTCTGCAAATTATGCCCTGCAGCTCTCCAACCAAAAAGGGGGTACAAAATTATATATATTGGTGAAACAATGCTAAAATGCATTCTGTTACACTTGGAAAAATACCTATGCTAGGCTAAATTGCATACAAATGTGCATATTAGGAGAAATATGCACAAAATGCCTATGAATTTTCATGCAAATATATGCAGAAATGGGACAAACCAAATTAAAGACTGGAAAGGTGAGAAATAAAAATTGACTGATTAATTCATCTCCTATATTATGAATATACACTGATAACATCTACCTCTCTGAATGACTTGCTTAGACAAGACTGAATGACTTGTCTAGGCAACTTAATGTCGATATTAAATAGTACAGGAGACCATGCCACTGGACTGAACCATGGTCTCCCAATGCCACCTTCTGGAATTGATCACCCAGGTAGGAAAGGAATCACTTATGATGTACTTGGCCCATAATTGTTTGGAATTCCTAGACAGCCTGTCCAGGTTTGAGATACATGATTTTATAAGTCAGAATGGAGTGCAGAGGGCTCTGGTATGTGATCAGAAATGATGGCATGTCTTAATGCTTTCCAGAATAAGGCTGATGTCGAGCAGCAATCACTCTTTGCCGTCTTTGATGAAAACAAGAGCTGGTATTTGGAGGACAATATCAAGAGATTCTGCAGCAATCCCTCCACTGTTAAGAGAGATGACCCCAGATTTTACAAGTCTAATGTCATGCACAGTGAGTAGAAACCTGACCCAGCATTTCAGGAATTATTATTTTTTATTATTTATACCCCGCCCATTTGGCTGGGTTTCCCCGGCCACTCTGGGCGGCTTCCAACAAATATAAAATACATTAAAGTATCACAGATTTAAAAACTTCCCTAAACAGGGCTGGCCTTTAGGTGTTTTCTAAATGCCAGGTAGTTGTTCATCTCCCTGACCTCCGAGAAGGCCCTCTGCCTGGTTCCCTGTAGCTTTGCTTCTCGCAGTGAGGGAACCGCCAGAAGGCCCTCGGTGCTGGATCTCAGTGTCTGGGCTGAACAATGGGGGTGGAGACGCTCCTTCAGGTATATAGGACCGAGGCCATTTAGGGCTTTAAAGGTCAGTACCAACACTTTGAATTGTGCTCGGAAACGTACTGGGAGCCAATGTAGGTCTCTTAGGACCGGTGTTATGTGGTCTCGGCGTCCGCTCCCAGTCACCAGTCTAGCTGCCACATTCTGGATTAATTGCAGTTTCCGGGTCACTTTCAAAGGTAGCCCCACGTAGAGCGCATTGCAGTAGTCCAAGCGGGAGATAACTGGAGCATGCACCACTCTGGTGAGACAGTCTGTGGGCAGGTAGGGTCTCAGCCTGCGTACCAGATGGAGCTGGTAGACAGCCACCCTGGACACAGAATTAACCTGTGCCTCCATGGACAGCTGTGAGTCCAAAATGACTCCCAGGCTGTGCACCTGGTCCTTCAAGGGCACAGTTATCCCATTCAGGACCAGGGAGTCCTCCACACCTGCCCGTCTCCTGTCCCTCAGAAACAGTACTTCTGTCTTATCAGGATTCATCCTCAATCTGTTAGCCGCCATCCATCCTCCAACCGCCTCCAGACATTCACTGCCTTCAGGAAGCATGTGAGAGCCCAACTTCAGTACTGCAGTGTGAAATAAAATTATGTGGGTGGTTGTTGTTTTTTAATGGAAGAATAGCATGCTGTTTCCATAATGCTTGACGGCATTCACTGCACTACATCAATACAATGCTACAAGTTACATAGAAATAAAGTGATAGACTAAGGCAGCAAAATTCAACATTGTACCACTTCAGACTGCATGAGAAGAGAGATCATTTTGTTTTGAGCTTGTCATCAGATTGCTTTGATCAAATGTCTGGGGCAGGGCCAGCCTGGGACTTTCTGACACAATCTGCAAGCCTCTGTCACATGCAGTTCTATTTTTAAAAACTATGTTAATTATAAATGTTTACACTACAAATGAGAAATCATATTTTTAATGCTCGCCCCATGTAAAAAAAAGCTCCCTGCATGATGTAACAGCCCAAATTAATGTAGTCTTCCCCTTCATGAGTTAGTTATTAGATGCAGGGAGCTTTTAATGCCTGAGAATATTAAACAAAATACAATTAAATTAAATCTTCCCATGCAGTCAAAAGTGGTAGAGCCCAAAATTCTGCTACGTCATTATGTGTAACATGTAAAACAGTTCCTACAGGTGTCTGTTCCATTCCTGTTATAATGCCCATCGGATCTGGAAATTTGCTATGCTCCTGGTAAAGTTATATACTCTTTGTTATATTGTTGTTGTCGTTTTTATTTTAGCTCTCAATGGCTATGCATCTGATAGAACAGATATCCTTGGATTTTGTCAGGCTAATATTATTGAATGGCACCTCACCAGTGTTGGCACACAGGATGAGATAGTGCCGGTGCATCTTTCTGGCCATACTTTCCTGAACAGAGGAAAACATCAAGATATCTTACATCTTTTCCCGATGAGTGGTGAATCAGCTACAGTCACCATGGACAACGTTGGTTAGTAGCAAGCTATAAATCCTGTTCTTACAGTGGCCAATCAGATGCCCACAGAAGCTGAGCAGAGAAGCACTCTCCCCTCCTGCCATTTTCAGGAATTGGTATTATTCAGATTGTTTCCCTTTTCTTCAGAGTGACAGTCTCCTTTCCCCAAGAGTGGCATTTGCCCTGACATTAGTGGAATTATTGGGAGTGGAACAAAACCACAAAATCCCCCAAAGGCCTCATCCACCAACCTTTCTCTCTCTCTCAGATTTTCCAGCTCAGCCAGGAGCTCTTTGGACCAAGGGCACATCCACCCCTGCTGGCTTTCTACATGCCTAACTGTTTTGTGGTTTACTCAGTTACTTATTAGAAACTTAAGTTTTGTTTTGTTTGGGTCAAGGAGACGAGGGGCAGCGTAGTGTGTCCTGGGCTCCTCGCTTTGCTGCTGAACTTGCTTAGCTGTTGCAACACAACGCAAAGCTTTGATGCTTTGTCAGGAGCTGTAGTCCAACAAAATTTGGAGGTCCACAGGTTCCACATCCCTGTCTTGGTGGGAGACAACATATTGCAAAATTTTATTACTATTCATAACAGCTCTGGTTCTGCAATATTGTAATGAGGTTAAGGTTTGGTGTGAATCCTTTACCACCATTTGTGAGCCACAGAATATACATTCAGGTGTCCGAGAAAGGCAAACTGTAACTGTGCAAGTAGTATGAATAATACACATTATTATGCATTTGCAGGAACCTGGCTTTTATCATCATGGGGCTCCCATGAGATGAGCAACGGAATGAGACTTAGGTTTAGAGATGCCAAATGTGATGATGTCGATTACACAGAAAATTATGATGACGCTTCAGATTATGCACTTGTCACATTTTCATCTGAGCAAACTGAGACAGCAATACGAAAGGGGGGGAAAGTGGACAAAAGTGTGATAAATGAAAATGTCCTTGATAACTATGATGATCAAACTGAGGATGACTTAGAACAAGAAATGTTTGCTTCGATGCTTGGACTTAGATCACATCGTAATGGATCGATTGCTGAAGAAGAAGAAAAGCTGAATATCACTGCTCTTGCCATACAAGAAGAAATTGACAGCACCCGCAATAAGACAGATGGTAATGCAACTGTGAAATCACATCTGGTGTTCACAAATAACAGTGATACTTCGCATGGTGATAATGTGCTGAAAAGTCCAAGCAGTGCTTCGAATACAGCTGCACTTGACTCCCTCCATCCTAATTACACATCTTTGGCAAATGATACTTTGATTGCATATATTGCTGCGGTGGTTAGAAACTGGTCCTCTGAGCAAGGCAAAAGTAACCGTACTTCGCATGGTGATAATGTGCTGAAAAGTCCAAGTACTGTTCCGAATACAGCTGCACTTGACTCCCTCCATCCTAATTACACATCTTTGGCAAATGATACTTTGATTGCAGATATTGCTGCAGTGGTTAGAAACTGGTCCTCTGAGCAAGGCAAAAGTAACCGTACTTCGCATGGTGATAATGTGCTGAAAAGTCCAAGTACTGCTCCGAATACAGCTGCACTTGACTCCCTCCATCCTAATGACACATCTTTGGCAAATGATACTTTGATTGCAGATATTGCTGCAGTGGTTAGAAACTGGTCCTCTGAGCAAGGCAAAAGTAACCGTACTTCGCATGGTGATAATGTGCTGAAAAGTCCAAGTACTGTTCCGAATACAGCTGCACTTGACTCCCTCCATCCTAATTACACATCTTTGGCAAATGATACTTTGATTGCAGATATTGCTGCAGTGGTTAGAAACTGGTCCTCTGAGCAAGGCAAAAGTAACCGTACTTCGCATGGTGATAATGTGCTGAAAAGTCCAAGTACTGCTCCGAATACAGCTGCACTTGACTCCCTCCATCCTAATGACACATCTTTGGCAAATGATACTTTGATTGCAGATATTGCTGCAGTGGTTAGAAACTGGTCCTCTGAGCAAGGCAAAAGTAACCGTACTTCGCATGGTGATAATGTGCTGAAAAGTCCAAGTACTGCTCCGAATACAGCTGCACTTGACTCCCTCCATCCTAATTACACATCTTTGGCAAATGATGCTTTGATTGCAGATATGACTGCAGTGGTTAGAAACCTGTCATCTGAACAAGGAAAAAGTAACCCTACTTCGCATGGACCTTCTACAGAGAAGGAGCAAGAAGATAACAAAGGTGAAAAGGATACACATCATGAAAAGAGTGAAAGGCAAGGTCTAACAGAGGCAATATTATTTGCCCTTAAAGAGATGCATGCCCTGCTGTTTCATGTGCAACAAAAAAGAAATATTTCTGCTTTAGACAACACCACTTCAGATACTCCATTTCTTCCTGTTCCCAGTGCAGAAACTGCTTCCAGCTTAGATTCTAGTCACCTTTCACATTATCTTTATGATTATGAGGATGAAGAAGAAGCAAATACTGAGTTTTCTGTGCTTTCAACAAATTTACCTTTGGCTGTAGCAGAGACAGTGGAAAACAATGGTTCTGAACAAGAGTTGTTGGAAGATCAACAATATGATGATTTGACTTCTGACGGTATGTTAGATAGCTTTGCTTCTACTCCCATCCCAGCGAATTTGAAGGACTCACCTCACCAGAGTCTAAAGTGTCCCCCCAAAAAGATGGCTTCTGAATGGAATGTTGTTTCTGAGAAGGTGAGTTATGATACAGAAGCAGATCTCACCAAACCTGTTGACAATAAACTACAGAACAGCTCCAGAAACGTCACCTTGTATCCAGAAAATCCCAAGTTCCCTAGTAAGAGAAAGCACGAGGCATACAAAGCTGGCTCCCAGCTTGAGTTAGGCCAACTAGAAATGAATAACAAGCAGGAAGCCCTGAATGAAAAGAGAAAGGAGAATTGTACTGTCAGTAAACCTGGAACGTTCCAGAAGGCTCGGCGAAAGAAAAAAAAGCCAAGAGTCTTAGCACCGAGAACTTCCAAACCTCTAATGTCACCTAGAGGATTCGGCAGCACCCAAGTCTCCACTGAACGCAACCATACCGTGATGCCAAATGAGGTGTACGATACTTTGGCACCAAAAGAGGATAAACCAGAGGTCACGTTAGGTTTTATAGGCGACGATGGGGAATATATGGAATATGACATAGACAGCACAGTCTATGACGACAGCAGCAGTGGCTCATTTGAATATGAGACAGTACACTATGACAACCCATATATGACAGATCCCCGACTTGACAGTTACACAGCACGTAACCCAGATGACATAGCTAAGCGTTACCTCCGGACTATGAACAGTGCAAACATAAGGAGATACTACATTGCAGCCGAAGAGGTTCTCTGGGATTATGCGGGACCAAGAAAAAGGTTTGGATGAATTATTTCTCTCTGACCCAATTCCATCTTGCAACGCACTAAGCAGTGCAATCCTATACATGTCTACTCAGATGCAAATCCCCCCCCCTCAGTAATTGTGTTTAGGATTGCAGCTTAAAACCTTTTAGAATACGTCAGTCTTTATTGATGGGCTGCAATAAATAAATAAATGGATGGATGGCCGTTTGTTTCTGGGCAAATGGTTGTCCGAAGTGGCTTACAATATAAAGCAACAAATGATGAAAAGAACAATAAATAATATAACTGTAAAGCAACAACTCATCAAAAGTCCATGCCCACTCCATCAGGACTGATCGATTTTGGGTACTTCTTGATCATCGGAATCAGGTGGTTAAACCCGCAAATCCAGGAAACTATTCTTTTTTAATTTATTCTTTAGGGGATAATGGGTTTGTTATGGAAAGAGCCCGACGAGCTGGGTGGCAGAGCAGCCTCGCACCCAGATTTTCCTTAACAGGTTGTACCACTTTGGCATGCGTAGAGTTCTGCTCATGCAAGGGGACTTTCTGTTCTCCTTGCTCTCCTTCCTTGTGTCCTCAAAATCTGTTCCGGAAGGTCCTTCAACCCTCTAGAGCAGATTTTGAGGGTGCATAAGGGGCTGCAGGGGAGAGGAGGGGAAAAGATTCATTGCACTAGCAGACGTATGTTGCAGAAGCAGAACAGCAGCACTGGGCACAATCCAGTCTCTTTATTCTCTTTCTTTAAAGCACAAGATACTTCTGTGGGGCTGTTTCAGGAAGTACACTGAGCGCCTCTAAGCAGATGAGCAAATGCAACCATGTTTGCTTAGTTATATTAAATCAGTTAATGTTTAATATTTTTATCCCACTCTGCGGTTTGCAGAACATTTCACATCCAAAACGTACAATGCAGTTAAAAACAAAAACGTCATGTCAGTTAGGAAAAATGTTTATGTAAGCCATGCCATTTTAAAAAAACCCCAGCAATCAAGTTAAAAACAACAGCAGTACTCATTCAAAGAAAAATGTTTTTTAGCTGCTGCCTACAAAGGCAGCAAAGAAAGAGTTGGGTAGATCTCATCCTGTCTATACATAAGGGCCCTGTGAGCTACAATTCTCAAAGTTCCCTAGGAATAGGAATTGACTGTTAAACCAATCTGACAATTATAGCTCTGTGAGAGGAATATGTTCGCCTAACAATGCTCAGCATTCTTAACAAACTACAGTTCCCATGATTCTTTGGGGGAAGCCATGGCTGTTTAAAGTGGTGTGATATACCTTTAAATGTACAGAGCAGAGTGGGCCAGAGTCACAGAGCCATGCCCTTTTGCTTTGATTCTGCAGTAGCTTCACCATTTCTCAGTCTCCAAGTGCTTACTGATATTAAAAATTTACCCACAAAAAGTTATTGTTTATTTACAGTCTTTTCTTCTCAATCCTTCCATGTCCTCAGTACAGTGAAAAGTGGCCAAGCCAGGACAGGGTACAAAAAAGTGATTTTCCGAAGTTATCAAGACGAAACTTTTAGGACACCGGAAGCTGGAGGGGAATATGAGGAACACCTTGGCATCCTTGGTCCTGTCATTAGAGCTGAGGTGGAGGATGTCATCCAAGTAAGTTCATGTTCTCAGTCTTTGAATAACTGGGGGCATTCTTTTTTCATTTTTAATAACTTCAAAATAAAAAATGGATTTTATTTTGGTTTGAGTGTGTTAAAATAGATAAATAAATTCCTTAAAAGACCATGTGTCTTCTTGTGGCTGAGTTCAGGAATGGACATTACTAATGAAAATAGAAGCATAAATATCTATCTATATATAAATGTTGACTGGGTATGTTGGTTCGTCTCCAATGTTCAACAAAACCGTTTGACTGATTGCGTTCAAATTTTGACACAAAGTCAAATGTGACTACGCGAGTGACCCCATACCGTTTTCAAAAACAGGTGTCACACCTGGGCCAGGTAAAACCCATGTGTTCCAGAACTCACAAATCAGACGAAAGTGCATGCTGGCAGCACAGGAGAGGTTGCAAAACAGTGCCCTCTAGCGACGGATGCACTGGTACTGCACCTAGGAAAACTTCCATCTCCACAGCATCTCGGCTTGGCTTTCCAAACTGTGTCAAGTGGAGGTGGGGGCTTGCCTGGGTGGGGGGTGGGGGGAGGAGGGGGCGAGATAGGTCATGGGTTGGGACAGGGAGGGGCCAATCACAGGGATGGGTGGGGGGGAGGAGGGGCCGGGATGGGTCATGGGTCGGATCGGGACGGGAGTCACAGGGATGCACCTGTGTAAACAGAACACACATAAAACAGGGGGATTCTGAAGGAGAGGGAATCTGAAGGGGGGACTCTGAGGCTCCATTTAACAGACTGAGCCACAGCAATGTGTGGCCGGGCCAGCTAGTATATAATAAATCTGAAGCCTTTTGAATGCAGCCTGAACAATACTCACCAATGTGCTCTGAATGCAACAATCTTGCATGAACTTCTTATAGCATGGGGGGTGGGAATATGTGATATGCCTCTCAGATGTTGTTTAACTTCCATCAGCCCCAGTCAGTATGGCCAATAGTCAGGGATGAATGGCTTTTGGAGTCCAGCCATATCTGGAGCAGGCCTGGCTCGCCCATTGACTCTAGTGGCGCAATGCGAATGTTCCAGTTTGCGAATGTTCTTTGGAACCTGAACATTCGGCGGGGCTTCCGCAGCTTCTGATTGGCTGCAGGAACTTCCTGCAGCCAATCAGAAGCCGCACTTTGGTTTCTGAACGTTTTGGAAGTCGAACGGACTTCCAGAACGGATTCCGTTTGACTTCCAAGGTCTGACTGTAAACAATTATCTAACTTTTAGAAGACATCTGAAGGCAGCCCTATTTGGGGAAGTTTTTTAATATTTGAGATTTTATCACATTATTATTATTATTATTATTATTATTATTATTATTATTATTATTATAGATTCACTTTAAAAATCTGGCCTCCAGGCCATATTCTCTCCATGCCCATGGGCTTTATTATGAGAAGTCTTCTGAGGGTAGAAGCTATGATGACCAGTCTCCAAAATGGTTTAAAGAGGATGATGCAATCCTGCCAAATGGCACCTATACTTACGTCTGGCATGCGACCCAACGGTCAGGACCTCCAGAAAATCAGAGAACATGTAGATCCTGGGCCTACTACTCTGCTGTAAACCCGGTAAGGCAATCTAATACAGAAAGTTTTTTACTTTTTTTTAAGGCAGTAATACTTCTGTGGAATCCTCTGAGTGAAAAGGGAAATGAATTCTTTCAACAGTAATGAAGAACATGTTGGCAAATTTGGCTTCCAAATTTGTATGCCTTTTGCTTTTCAGATATATTTTGGATTTGAGACTCCCTGTGTATTAAATGGGTGTGTGTGGAAATGGCGGTGTTATAACATTCATGAATTACTAATAACGATTTAATTTATTATCTGCCTTTCACAAGCTGGTCCCAGGGCAGGTTACAGCAATTTAAAATTCAGAATGTAAACAGTTTAAATTTATTACATATTAATATATCTGCATCAGAATGGAGTAAACTGATGCTTTCAAATAAACCACAAGAGCAGCAATTCATTTACCTGAGAAACTAATTTTGGAACCTCTTTCCTGTCATTGTTTTGTAGGAAAAAGATATTCACTCTGGCTTGATTGGACCAGTCTTGGTCTGTCAAAAAGGAATGCTTGACAAGTATAGCAAGCCAAAGGACATGAGAGAATTTGTCCTGCTTTTTATGGTCTTTGATGAGGAGAAAAGCTGGTACTTCAATAAATATAAAAAAAAGACTCATGTTGAGAGAATTTCCGGAGCAAAAAGGCACCATAAATTTCCTGGTATAGATGTTTTCCTTTGTCTATTTTAAGATCCCTAGTGATGACGAATAATAACTATGACTATATTGAAGAAAAATGATAGGGATGTTTTCTGAATGTTAACATTTTGCAGACACAAAACACTTGCATGAGATTTTTCTCTCTGTGTTGTCACCCATATTCCTGATAAGAGTTCGAATAGAGTAGATTTACAATCAGAGGTCTCAAATTGTTTTAGCACAACCAGTCCTGCTATTGACTACAGGTATTCCATTGAACTAATATCAAACTCATCTGATCTTATTTTTGCTTCAAATATTTTCCTGTTTCATTCCAAGGCCACCTCTTGATACATGTTAATGTATTCTGTTAATATTTTGTTAACAGAAAAATATCATTAACCTCCATCATAATACGCAAGTCAGTTTTCTCTTTATTCTTCAAACTTAACACTGCATCCTTACTCTCCCTTTCAAATTGAATTTTTCTATTTAAATAAAGTTTAACTAGGTAGAAAAGCAGAGATATTCCTCAAGGCCATTGTTTATCCCATCAGTGGGCACTAATGAGCAAAAGTTAAAAAGTTTTAACTTACTTGGATTTGAGCTTATATTTAACTCCTTTCCATTGAAACGGGAAGGGCTTGAGGTATTTAGTGCTGACTGGATTACATCCATTTTTATTTTCCACATCTAACCTGACATTTGTAAAGCTAACTTTTGCTAAAGCCCTTGAAAATAGCAGGTGGTCAGGAGCATAGTTCCTGAATGCATTCTTTGAAGGTGATGCCCCCAATGAGAAAATAGGCACCAACTATGTGTTGTAATTCTGTGATTAGAACTTCCAACATAATTGTTGTCTTGTAAAACCAGCAAGTTGCCATGTCCCAGTTTGGATGGTTGTGCCTGTAAATTTTCATTTCCTATTAGCAACTTCAAGTGGTGGTGGTGGGGACTATTTGGATTAGAGGCTTCTGCAGCTTCAGAGAAAGAACTGAAACAGGACATGCCGCCCCTGGTGACAGCAAAAAACAAATTATCCAATGTGGCCACAAGTCTATTAGATTTCCAGGTTACTACTGCATGCTATGATGATACTATCTTAATTAAACCACGGAGCTGAAATACTCTTCTATGTCAAGGCTTTGAAGAACTAAGTTGTTGTTGTTTAGTTGTTTAGTCATGTCCGACTCTTCATGACCCCATGGACCAGAGCACGCCAGGCACTCCTTTCTTCCACTGCCTCCCACAGCTTGGTCAAACTCATGTTCGTAGCTTCGAGAACACTGTCCAGCCATCTCGTCCTCTGTCGTCCCCTTCTCCTAGTGCCCTCAATCTTTCCCAACATCAGAGTCTTTTCCAGGGAGTCTTCTCTTCTCACGAGGTGGCCAAAGTATTGGAGCCTCAGCTTTAGGATCTGTCCTTCCAGTGAGCACTCGGGGCTGATTTCCTTAAGAATGGATAGGTTTTATCTTCTTGCAGTCCATGGGACTGCAAGTAGTTACTAGGAAGTTATAGAAATTGCAAGTAGAACTAAGTAGTTATAGACTGTAAGTAGAACTACCGTAAGTAGTTATAGAAATTGCAGTTATGCATCAAAACGTTTAAAAACAACAACAACCACAGAAGGATATGTGTGCTGTTTCTTAATCTCTGATCACATGTTCTTTTTCTTTCAGCTATTAATGGGGTTTCATACCACCTTCAGGGGTTGCGGATGTTTAAGGATGAGAAGGTCCACTGGCATTTGCTAAACATGGGTGGGCCAAAAGACATTCATGTTGTTAATTTCCATGGTCAGACATTCACAGAACAGGGAATGGAAGATCATCAGCTTGGTGTCTACCCTCTTCTTCCTGGTAAATATAATCAGATGGATCCATATATTGTTGTCAGAAAATTAAATGCTCTTCTCTATGATGTTGGAATGAAGAATTCTTAAGTAGTTATATCAATGTGAATAAAAATATATGATTGTTTAAAAAAGAATGGCAAATGACCCAGTCCATGTCAGCATATAAACAACCCCTAATTTCCATGGTAAATGGTTGAGAAATTATTGCAATAGAATCCACTTTGCTTCCATTAGCCTTCTGAGATGCACTGGCTAACTCCTTTATGTTATATAAGAAGAGGGGTGACGAACTGGATCCACCTGGTAGTCTGGATCCTAATATTCCCCATCACCATGGGCCACTTTGACAGGTGAGCAGGCACCAACCACCTGTCAATCACCTGCGATCACCTTGACAGCGGGCGAAGCATTTCTCTTTGCAAACTGGGTTGAATACAAGTTAGTATGCAAAGAGAAAATGTTATTGTCTACAGATCTGCTCTGCTTTATTGATTTTTATCAGAAATCCCAACGTATGCAGTGAAAATATAGCACGAGAATACATAGCTGGCAGTCTAAAGCTGAATATGATTTAACCATGAGCAACAACAACAAAAAAAAAAACAAAAACAACTGGATGTCTGTGAAAGTTCAGGAACCTTGCACCTGATCTAATTCCCGTTAGTGCAGAATCATAAAAAACAGAGTAGGCTTTGGTTTAATATAATACTGCTCTACTCATCTTCTGACCACATTTGCAGTTTAGACATGTTTAACAAAAATGTGCATGTATTTTCTTTCTGCTTTTAAGGTTCATTTGGTACTGTTGAAATGAAACCGTCAGGAGCTGGCACGTGGCTTTTAAAAACAGAAGTCGGTGAATATCAGGAAGCAGGAATGCAAGCCTCCTTTACTGTTATAGATACAGGTAACAGAGTTTAACCATATTGAACCTCACAAAACAAGGCACATAAGTGCCATTGCATGGTTGGGAAGCAGTGTGTGTGCAGTGGGACTTCAAGCTATTGCAAGTAAATTGAGCATTGTTTTGTATCCAATACAGTACTGGTCCAACTAGTGCAGCTCAGAGTAGATGCACTGAAATTAATCAAGATGGCTTACTCAGGCCTATTAATTTCAGTGAGTCTATTCTGACGAAAACTTTGTTGGATGCCACCCATTGTCACTGGGACAGGCCCTGATTGGTGGGTACTGGCAGAGTTTCCAGGGATGCTGGGATTGTTAAAACTCCAAAGCCTGTGTATCACTTTCTGAAGTCCTTTTGCATGCTGCTAGAACTAGTCTCTTCACCTCTGAACTTCTTCAATGATGCACAACTTAGCAGAGTAGTGCAGCTTTTCCTAGGCAACGATCTAGACTGCTCAGTCAGGACAACAATCAGGAACAAAGCTGACAACTAGTAACTTGATTTTGTAGTTTATTATGGTAAATACGGCAGTTAACTCACAAGCTATATACAAGTTACTATATACAGACACAAACTTCATCACTCTCCAAGCACTCCAGAATACTCCTAACTAGCCAAACAATGTCATAGGTCATGCTGCCTATATGAGAGACCTCAGCCAATCACCAAGCTGTTACAAGGACCTCTTATCTCCAGGCAAATTTCTCCCGTGCTCTGTCTCCCTAGCCTGTAGTCAAATCACTAATTGCTCACTTGCAAAGCTGCACGTAGCTTGAACTTCAACAGGGATCATGTCTGCCATTTTTATGCTTTTTTTAAAAAAAAGTCTGGCTGTGTATTTTTTCCTTCCCATCCCAGACTAAGTGCACACAAGATGTTGCAATGGTGCATCTCCATCTCACCCCCAGGTGTAACCTAGGGTATAGGATTGTTCTGCCTAACACCAAAATTTAGGGAGGGTTAACATGTTTGGTCCCTTTCAATAGGATGCAAGCTGCCCATGGGTCTAGCAAGTGGCATTATAAAAGACTCACAGATCAGTGCTTCGAACTACATAGGTAAGTTAAATTTCAAAGTGAAGGAATTTAAGTCGTTAAGTTGAATATGTTTTGCCTCTTTGCAAGTGATATACTTTAAATTCTAGCCTCTAGCAATGGAACCACTACACAATAGACTACTGCTTTAATGAACACCCACGTTCTGTAGTGGCCCAACATTAACACTCTTCCATTTTTCCCCATGGTGGTAGACATAAATTATCATTCATGGTACCAAAATTGACAGCACAAAAGGGTAATATACTAACTAGTAGGCATGCAATATAACATACTGAATATAATGTGTTTGTTTAAATGTTTTTATTTACAATATTTATAAATATTACAATATTGTAATATTTACTATATTACATCTACAACAACACAATTTTTCCAAATACTGTACAAACAATTGTGAATTGTCCTGGCATTTGTACAGACTCTTATGATATATTATAATTATTGCCCCATTTTTTCCCATATTTGTTAGTTTCATATCATAGTCCACAATTAATATATTATATAAATATTTGCCACATATTGCAAAATGAAAATATATAATGCTTGCCTCTGGCTGCTCTAATTTGACAGGTCAGTTTCTCAGCCATTCAGTGTAGTTTGTTATGGTGTTTGGTTCAGCAAGCAAAGACCTGGGCTATAAATTGGTTCTGAAAAGGCCATCTCAACCTAAGACTTGCCCTGCTGGTGATGAATTAACAACAGCAAATTTTTCTTTTGAAATGCATTAGAATGTGTTTGTTTTAGCAAGTTCTAGACTGTTCCTAAGAGCAGGTGTTGTTTTTTTTTTAAAATTCTCACTCACTATTTTGTTTAGAGATTGCCAATGTATTATTGATAATGTTTAGTATCATGTCCATTCTTGTCATGAATGAATCAGTCAGTTCAAACGTGTTTCCATCAAAAACGCAAGGAGCATGCAAAAAAGGATGGTAAAGACCTTGGCTGTTCTGTTGGGTTAGAATGTGGTAGCCTATTGTAGTTTGTAATGAGATTCAATAGCTTTTATTTATTGTTAATAATATAGTTTACAACCACTAAACTGCTTTTTTAAAACAATTGTTCTGAAAACTGGCATCATTTAAACTTTTCAATTTCCTTTTGCAATACATTTTCTATTGGGTCTTACCCAGGATACTGGGAGCCTAAACTGGCAAGATTAAATAATGATGGAAAATACAATGCTTGGAGCGTTGGGAAGAATGAAAGTGAACATCCTTGGATCCAGGTATGATTTGATCACAGAAACAGAGTATAGATTTGAAGTAACTTGATTTAAAATAGCTTGCTTTTCTTTTTTTAGCTTAAAAAGGAAATGCTGAGTTGAAGGTATGATGGCCTGTGTGGGTAAAAGAACCAATAGACTAGACATCAGAAGGTCCTTAAGCTTTGAACTTCTGGAATAGTCTGATGGATAAAGTTGCAGGCCAAAGAACATTGTTGTACTTGAAACAGAGTAGGATCGATTTATTAAACTTCTCTTGTAACTGTGTAAAGTTCACCTCAAAAATGGAAAATGTTGGGAAATGTTCAGAATAGAGCATGCAATATGATTAAGGAGCTGGAACAACTCCCCTATGAGAAGAGGTGACAACAATTGGGCCTTTTCAGGTTAAATAAAAAGTGGAGCGAGGGGTGGGGCATAACAGAGGTCTATAAGATAATGCATGGTGTGGAGAATGTGGTGAAATTTTCTCTCATTATACCAGAACTCACAGTATGAAAGGGGCCCCAGATCCTAACTATCTTGCATATATTTTTGTCTTTCTCAGCATCATCATTATCTATCAGTTGTTTTTGACATACATTATAAAATCGCTTGAGAACATGTGCCGCAAACTGAGCATTTCCGACTCAATACAAACATTCGCTACTGCACTTTGACAGTATGACAGCGATCTCTCATCTTATTATGCACAGTCACATTAATATGCTTTCATAAGTGAACACTGTGTGAATACAACAAAGTTGTTTTGTGATACAGATTGCATTGTGTTACACATTCAAGTTTAATGTTTACAGTGTATGATTAGTTCTGCAACGATTATGTGACTGCTTGTATTATTATTAGTGATTGGGATCTTAATATTCTCAACAGCTATGAATATTATCATACTTATTATTAATATAAAAATGAGACCACACATTTATTATATATTCTGTGTAGAGATTTTTAGCTGGTCTGTCCTTGCTGTGGGGCCTGAAAATATTTTTCCATTGTGGCCCAAACCCACTCCCAGTGGCCCTGATGAGTGCAAATCATCATGAACACATAATGAAAAGGACATCTAGAGGGGTCTTACATTTTCAGAGGGAATTGTATGGGGAAAGAGAAAGGAGTCATTTTATCTTACCGTCACTTGTATGGAATCAATAAGCCTGGCAGTTGCCAGCTGGTTACATGGAGTACATGGAGCCCAAGAACAATTTTTGAAATGGCTGATTTAAATATTTTCTCAACACTAATATAACATGACAGAAAGACAGACAGACAGAAAGACAGACAGACAGACAGACAATAAAGCTGCATATTATATTAAAAAATGAACATTGAAAAATAAAAATAAACTGGCTGAGTCACAGCATACACATAGAACTAGTCATATACCATGGAGTTTTATGTGTGCATGTGGCAAAAACACACTTGTCTTCCTCACAAAGAGGATACCTTTCCAATGAAACTGCACTTATATGGATCTACTGTTTTGCTTCTGTATAGGTGGACCTAGAAAACCAGGTTCTAATCACAGGCATTCAGACCCAAGGAGCCAAGCGGTTAATGCGTTCCTTGTATACAATGGAGTACGTCATTGCCTACAGCAAAGATGGAAGAAAATGGGTTGCTTTTAAAGGGAATCACTTAGGGGCACAGAAGGTGTGTATCTTTACTGTACTTGTCCCTGTTTTCCACTTGAAAAAAAATAGGCAGCAGGCATTGAAGTTTTTGCTCAAGGGATAATACACGTTCTGCAGGGAATGGCTTTTCCACCTGCCTTGCCCCATCCTCCAGTCCCGGGAGCCTTTATAAGAGACCTGCTTTGCTACAGTACTAATCTGATTATAGAATAGTAATTCTTTATTGTAATTGATAAGTGCAGACTGTTAAATTATTATTTGCTGATGTTTAATTTTACTGTTTACTATTGGATTCTAAAGGATTGTTGAATATTGCTTTATTTTATGAAAATTGTTTATTTTAAAGTTATTGTGAATTTTTTAAAGGATCTGATTGTTACTATAATACTATTAATGTATTATTATTTTTATGTGTGTTGGAAGATGGGTGGTAATAATGATAATAATAATATATTATGCAACACTGTTGTTAAAATATCTGCACTGGCTGTGCATCTACTACGGAGTCAGCTTCAAGGTCCTTGCTTTAATTTAGGTCTAGAGTACCATAGGGATTGCCTAAACCCTAATATCCCAGCTTGATCACTGAGATCATCTTCAGGAGCATCACTTGAGATGGCAAGGCTCATTTGACATCAACATGAAATAGCAGGCATCCCCAAACTGCGGCCCTCCAGATGTTTGGGCCTACAACTCCCATGATCCCTAGCTATCAGGACCAGTGGTTAGGGAAGATGGGAATTGTAGTCCAAAACATCTGGAGTGCCGAAGTCTGGGGATGCCTGAAATAGATCCTTTAGTATGGTCAGCCTAGTCCTGTGGAATGCTCTACCAATAGGGATTCAGCAGGCACCTTTAGTTTCAACCTTTTGAAATGCCTGTTGAAAACTTTTCTGTGCTGCTAGTCTTATGCAGGTAATTAAGAAAAAGCTAGTTGATGGTCTCTGATTTTAAATTTTTACATGTCTTATTGCATATACTGTAAACCACATTGATTTTTTAAAAATAACGTAGCAGTATAGAAATAAATAAAAATTTAAAAATCACAGTGAGACAGAGAACCAGGTATGCCACCTTGAGCTCCTGGAAGGAAAGGTGGAATGTAAACGTAATAATAGATAAATATGAGAATATAAATGCTAAAATTATATGAATACTATATGCTCGTACTAAACATATATGACCACATGAAAGTAACTTTTTTCACATGTAGCCAATGAGGATATAAATGTCCATTAACATGTGTATCGCCATTCATATTGCAATTCTCATCCAATCATAGCTGCCAAGTTATCCCTTTTTTACAGGGATTTTCCCTTATGCTGAATAGGCTTCCTCGCGAGAAAAGCGAAAACTTGGCAGCTATGCATCCAATCCCCACTGAACTGGCTGGGTGCATCTTCTGAAACGCATCCCCACCTAGAGAGCCACCATTTATTATGCATGGTTAATTGGAATAAAAACTGGTTCAGGGCTATTATAGTCCATCTTTTTTAGCCCGAGCAATTGTATAGAAATGGGCAGAATCCATGTAAGAAAATATACATGAGATACTTCACTGGAAGTGCATCTATTAACAAATACCGCAGAGTTACTTACAGAGCTCTTTTGTTTCCATTAGGTTTTTGAAGGCAATTCAGATGCCCATGGCATAAAAGAAAACCTCATTGATCCTCCTGTTGTTGCTAGGTATATTAGGGTGTATCCAACCAAGTTCTATAACAGGCCGACTCTTCGTATGGAACTCCTGGGTTGTGATACAGAAGGTAAGACCTGGACCCTGCAGCTGAGGCCTTTCTTTGTGTACATCTTTGCTGTAAACCATACTGTTGCTTAGGAGATCTAACCAGGATGTGTCCATATTTTTTATGATAGATTGCTTTATGCCATTGGGAATGGAAAGTGTGGCTATCAAGAATGTGCAAATTACAGCCTCTTCTTATAAGAAGACTTGGTTGGGTTCATGGGAGCCATCTCTTGCCCGCCTCAATCTCAAAGGGAAGATGAATGCCTGGCAAGCAAAGGTAACAATGAACGCTGCAAAACCGAAGCTTCTGCAGTTGTTTATTTTTTAATAATGTAAAAGTAGAGTAAAAATGAAATAATCAGGGTGGCATACAAGCTAACCATCATATTAAAATAGCATATAAAGAAAACAACCAAAAAAAGTGGAAAGAAGTTAGCGCTGGCACTAGTGAAAGAACTCCGTTAAAAAAATAATACCTGTAGCTTGAAGTCATTGGATCTACTCCAGCGTACACAGGATCAGCAGCTGTAATGCCTGCAGATGATATCCTTGATTAGCATACACATTTAACCCTGGAATACTGAGCTTAATAGGACTTACTTCTGAGCAGACATATATGGAATTGTGCTTGAATGAAGTGTTGGTTATTTAGCTTTAAATTCTTTTAACAGCTATGTTTTATTTTCTTTGATTTACTTCCACTTCACAAATTATTTTGATTGTAGGTCAACTAATACATGTAATTAAATAAAGAATACATGGAAGGATCCTAAACACTTGCCTATTTTAGAGTCTTCGCCCAGTGTTCAGTAACCCTGTGCACTTCTGTAGAACTCAGTTAAAGATTTGCATGTATTGCACATTCACCAGTGAACTTGCATAACTCAGTGTTATTATTGTTCTCATTAATTTTACAGTCCAACAACAACCAACAATGGCTGCAGATTGATCTCCTTCAACCTAAGAAGATAACAGGCATCATAACACAAGGAGCTAAATCAATGTACAGTGAAATGTATGTGAAGACATTTTCCATCCTCTACAGCGATGATGGTTCAGTGTGGAAGCCTTACATGAATGATTCAACTTCCATGGGAAAGGTACCAATTTTTCCTCCCCCTCCCTATTTATTATTTTCGTTTATGCTAAGCATTAAAAATGTTGGCCACTCCCCCCTACTACTGAAGTCCTTTAACAGTCCTGATTTGCCAGGTTTGACTCAGTAACTCTATACTGCCAAATCATTTTGCTTCACTATGGATTTAGAGTTCTTACAAGCAATATAGGGACCAGTGATAATTAGATATGGCTTGTGTAACATGGAATAGAATACTAGAGCTACATCTCTGAACAGTGGTTTTATTGTAAAGATCAAAAGCTAGAGGCCTTGGGTCCAAATTGTAATGTGTAGCGGATCCCCCCACCCCACTGTGGGGACTGGAGCTTGGGAAGATCTCTGCCTGAGAACATAGAGAATCATAATTGGTACAGTGTTTGTTGTGGACTCAAAGGATGGCCCAATGGCCTGACACATAAGGGACTGCACAGGTTTATATGAACCTAGATATTATGTGCCATTGTGGGAATATGAGTTAGTCCAACCTTTTGTCTACTCATTGTGCATTCATTCTGCACTTTTGTCCACTCATTTTGTTATGCTTGTTTTCAGGTGTTCACAGGCAACATTAACAGTGGTGGCTTAGTCAAGAACTACTTCAGGCCACCGATATTTTCCCGATTTCTTCGTGTCGTTCCAAAAACATGGAATCAGAGTATTGTACTTCGGATCGAACTCTTTGGTTGTGATGTGTTTTAGGGGCTGAACAGAAGACTATCATACTGAAAGCCCCACAACCTTTAAGCTTGCTGATACCAGATGTTTTAAAAGGGGAAACCAGAACAAAAAAACTCTTTTAGAGTGATTAGGGGTGTGCGTATCCAAAGCACTTTAAGCTGTGGATTGGAATAGCTTTGAAAATTCAATTAAAAGACATTCGTACCTATTTAAGTACTGTGAATGCATAAGATAAACAAGCAATTGTATTTTCCATTATCACTGTGAATAGATACCTTAATGTGTATTACAATCATTGCCTTTGCCTTCTTCTGCACTTCCCACCTTCCCTCTTCCATGCTCAGAATAGCATGCTTCAACCAGATAGTAAGAGCAGGAATGAGGAGTGGGGTCAGGACTCAGGAGTCTCTGATCAGTGAGCTGTCAGCAGACACATGAGCTTTGTTTACCAAAGGATTCTGAGGAGCCATTCCTTCAGGTGAGGTTAGTTGGTCTTGTTCTAATTCAGGGGTCACCAACTTTTGTAGGCCTGTAAGCACATTTGGATTTTTGAGACCGTGCTATCAACACCACCCACTTTTCATTTCTTCTCTGCGGATCACATCCCACCTCCATGAGAGACAGAAAGATAGTGCACGTATTTCCCTTACTATGGGACCTGAATAGAAGTTGGATCCAGCAGAATTAATTTCAGCCTTGGAAAGGGCATAGAGCTGAAAGAGAAGTGGGGAATAATAGCGTTGCTCTTTCAACTTCCTCCTTCAGGAGAGAAAAGGTAAGCACCCTCATGACCAAGAAGACAGCTCAGAGGGGGCACCTGGGCAAGACCTCAGGAGCTCCCCTACAGCCACAGGAGCCACTGTTCTGATTCTTCACAAAAGCTGTTGCTGCTGATAAATGAACATTCACAACATTTGTCAGTATAACTGATCTAAGTAGACACCGCAATTGGTTCTACATTATCTCAGATGAGTTCCAAACTTGCCTAATAAAAGGGTAGTTCGCAAATATAAGTAGGAAATCATAGAATTGTAGAGTTCTGTGATTTTCTGCGTATCAGCTAGATGTTTGTGCTTCAAACAATTATTGACTTCATTGTATGTGGGGAAAACATTTAAAAGAACGTACTGTACACCGCATATTAGAGAATAATTTAAGATGAGTAGAAATGGTTATGTAAGGTATGTCTCCAAATGCACAGTCATGTACTTTGCTAACTATTTATGGACAGGTCTTCCTTCCATGACTTTGGAGGTGGATTAACACTGAAATTCATAAGCGGGTGGTAAATCTTTCTGCAAGGTGCTTAACACTTTTTCAGGATCTGTTATTTGTATTTTCTGAATGAAATGCAAAACAATGCATATCTAATGTGTTAAAAGCACACTTGGTTGCAGCTCCCTTTTATTCCAACATCTTTAAAAATCACTGATCCGCAAGACCTTTGGACTGCTACTAAGAGGCAAAGAAAATGCGTTGTATTCTTATTTCTGTATAACAAAACTGACACTGTATGAGGGGAAATGCTAGAAAGGAATTAGTTCAAAAACACTGAAATCATGGCTCAGCCAGTGTGGTGCAATGAGTAAAGTTTGCAGCCTGGGTGCAGGAACTTAACTTCAGATTCCATCATCTCTGAACACTGACCATACTTGCTGCTTGATAGGATTTGGAGTCCAGCACAATCTGGAGGGGGCACAGATTCCCCATCCTTCTATGAATAGCAAATGTTGTTGCATTCTTTCCTGTTGTGGAACAAAGGCCCAAACTATATATGATGTAGGAGACATTTTCTTATTTTTTAAAGGTATAAAATCAACTGGTGCTATTGGAGGCATTTAACGCCATTCCCCACTGTTTTTTCCCAACTAAAATCAATTATCGCAAAGCTGCTATTAGTTCTAGTTGAGGAATGGGAGAGCCCCCACATGGGCTAACATCAATTTAGAAGTGAGGAGCAATTTCTATAGTGAAAATGGTGGTGGGGAAAAGGGTTAAACCAGGCATGGCCAAACTTGGCCCACCAGATGATTTGGGACTACAATTCCCATCATCCCTGACCACTGGTTCTGTTAGCTAGGGATGATGGGAGTTGTAGTCCCAAAACCTCTGGAGGGCCAAGTTTGGCCATGCCTGGGTTAAACCTTAATCAATTTCAGTCTACATCTGCTTTGGAGTAAATAAAAAGAATTTTGAGAAATATCATCATGACTTTCATGCAATTTGGCCCAAATCATAGAAAACTGGATTAAGTGCTTAAATAGATCTAATCTGAGGCAGTGGTTGTTTTTAAAAATGTGAGGTTTTTTGCCAAGCTGACTACTGCTAGATGCATCTGATTCACTTTATCAAGCATGTTAAATTTTTAACAAATCATTCATTGTTGTTATTTCTTATAACTGTGAAGAATGAGTTTACTTCAAAGCATCCGACTCAAACTCTGGGTTGCAACATTATTATGTTTTTCTGATCAAAGTTCCTGCACACAGCCAGCTCATATGCTTACCATATGAATATTATTCTTCCTGTATTCATTGTACTTTATTTAAACTGGATTTTATTTTCCATTTCTGTTTTGGCAAATAATATTGTATTGGTATTAAACAATCAGCTATTATCCTAGCTTAGCCTCTGACATCCAGCTATTTGTAGGGGTGTTGCACAAACATTAGTACCGGTACATGGATATACTGTGTCACCTGCCTTTACCAATGCAGATAACTCAGGTTAACATTTTGTTGTTGTTTAGTCGTGTCCGACTCTTCATGACCCCATAGACCATAGCATGCCAGGCACTCCTGTCTTTCACTGCCCCCCACAGTTTAGTCAAACTCATGTTGGTAGCTTCGAGAACACTGTCCAGCCATCTCATCCTCTGTCGTCCCCTTCTCCTTGTGCCCTCCATCTTTCCCAACATCAGGGTCTTTTCCAAGGAGTCTTCTCTTCTCATGTGGTGGCCAAAGTATTGGAGCCTCAGCTTCAGGATCTGTCCTTCCAGTGAGCACTCGGGGCTGATTTCCTTAAGAATGGGTAGATTTGATCTTCTTGCAGTCCATGGGACTCTCAAGATTCTCCTCCAGCACCATAATTCAAAAGCATCAATTTTTCGGCAATCAGCCTTCTTTATGGTCCAGCTCTCACTTCCATACATCACTAGAGGGAAAACCATAGCTTTAACTATACGGACCTTTGTTGGCAAGGTGATGTCTCTGCTTTTTAAGATGCTGTCTAGGTTTGTCATTGCTTTTCTCCAGGTTAACATAGCAGAGGGAAATCCTAGGATGCAAGGAAGAGAAACCTGCAAAAGTAAAGAAGGGAGCTACAGCTCTGCTTTGTTGTATGTGTGGTCCTTGAGCACACCTTGGCAAAATGATTTCACTGCAATGTCTTCACTCCCATAAAATATGCTAATGAAAACAAAGCAAGCTTTTCATATCTTTTCTTTAATCCCTCATAATAGCAAGGATGATTTGGCTAAAAATAGGCTCATTTCACAGGTGGGAAATTGAGTTTGAGACCAACAACACTATTCTATTCATGTTTACTTGGAAGTCCCACAGTATTCAGTTGCTGACATCCAGGTAGCTCAATATTTGCATGATAATTTAAAACAAATAATTTTAGTACTTTATAATTAATGCAATATTGCATCATTGATTATTCTGTTTGGAATTTATGTAGCTTAACTCAGGCCAGCATTTTAAACTTTCTAATAGTGTCCCCCGTTAGCTCACATCTTAATAAAATCAGGAGCTCTTTAACAGGTACACTATAACCAGGAAATATTATTTTCCCTTTCTGTCTGTTGGCCCTCTCTTTTGCAATACATTCAGCTGATCTTATGTGGAATAAGATGATTCCTGGGTGACTACACCTGAAATTTCAAAAGACCATGCTTAGTCATTAGGCAGAAACAGTCTCGTGCATGATGCTTGCTACAACGTGCTTTGAGAGCGCCTTCAGCAATAACTGAAACTGGTTTACTCTGGTGAAATAGACAAGTTCTGAGGTGACTTCACTCTGTACTTCATGCAAAATTCAACTGAGAGAGGGATCCAGGTTGTGTTATTAGGTTGATGAAGATTCAGGCTCCCCAAAATTTCAGAGGGGAGAAACTCCTTACATGATGTAGTCTAGACTGAAGTCTTGTTCTAGACCAGGCATCCCCAAACTTCGGCCCTCCAGATGTTTTGGACTACAATTCCCATCTTCCCCAACCACTGGTCCTGTTAGCAAGGGATCATGGAACTTGTAGGCCAAAACATCTGGAGGGCCGCAGTTTGGGGGGTGCCTGTTCTAGACTAATCTAGGCAAGACACAGAAGCAGCCCTGTTTCCTGAGCCCTTTCCACTCCTTTTAAAGCCCCTGAGAGTCCAGGGTGTGTGTGTACATTCATTTGAGAGACTCTCAGGAAGAATGTACTGTTTGTCAATATTGATGTGGTCCCTCTATGTAAAAGACCTGGGCCTATTCTAAATATTGTGGACATTTCCCCTAATATAGAGCAAAGACTATTTTTAGATCTGACCTTGGATCAGGGTAAAACTCCTGAAACTCAATAACAGAGGTTCAGTTGAAGTTCAGCAAGGAAAGAGAAAGGATGCTGTTGAGTGTACAGAACGGAAGCCTTGTGGCTAGTAACCTTCTAGTACACTAATTCTCAAGGATTCCTCCTGCTATTTCTAGATCTGGATCAATTGTGGCAACACAGATTCAAAAATAATGTGTCAGATCAATGGGTCATAAACTACAAAATGATAGGCAAAACAGTCATGAGAACTGGTAGTAGTTGTGACACCATATTATTTAGAGCCTCTTTGTTTTTTGAAAGTTCAGATAACAATTGCATCACCTAAAATTCATGTCAACTGCAGCCACAAGGTCAGATGCTTAATTAAGGCACAACTTTTTATCTAATTGTGTGTGTGAGAGAGATACTTTAAAGGAAACATAGGACAACAATATGCTTGATAAGATAACCTAGTTGTACTCAGAGTAGACCCACTGAAGTTAATGGACATTCCATTTTTTATCAGTTACAAGTAGGTAGCCGTGTTGGTCTGATGTAGTCGAAACAAAATAAAAAAATTCCTTCCAGTAGCATCTTAGAGACCAACTAAGTTTGTCATTGGTATGAACTTTCATGTGCATGCACACTTCTTCAGACACCACACTTTCACAAGTGTGAAATGAAGTGTGCGTGCACACGAAAGCTCATACCCATGAGAAACTTTGTTGGTCTCTAAGGTGCTACTGGAAGGAATTTTTAATCAGTTATATACCACTTTATCTTCAAAGAAGCAAAAGGTGGTGTACTTTGTTGTCCCCTCTCCATTTTAATCTCACAATAACCCTGTGAGGTAGGTTAGGCTGAGAGACAGTGACTGGCCCAAGGTGACTGAGTGAGGTGCCCATCATTAGGGTTCATTAGGGTCTACTCTGAGTAGGACTTAGTGGAATACAACCTAGAAGAAGAAGAGTTTGGACTTGATATTCTGCCTTTCACTCCCCTTAAGGAGTCTCAAAGCTGCTAACAATCTCCTTTCCCTTCCTCCCCCACAACAAACACTCTGTGAGGTGAGTGAGGCTGAGAGACTTCAGAGAAGTGTAACTAGCCCAAGGTCACCAAGCAGCTGCATGTAGAGGAGCGGGGGAAGCGAACCTGGTTCACCAGATTACGAGTCCACTGCTCTTAACCACTACACCATGCTGGCTCCTATTGTAAGAGAGCACAGATGCTGGGTCTAGTGGGGTCTGAACTTGGGTCTATATACTTTCACACATTACTGACTACTTACTTACACAAGTGTTTCCCATGCCAGCTTCTAGCAGTTTCCATGTCAAGAAGTTTGCCTTGGTTTCTAATGTCTAATCAACATTGGATCCTACACAGCAACCTTTCCACCAATGTTCCAGCTTCATCTTTCATTCAGATGGTTCAAAACTGACTCCGGATATTATTGACAGTGACTTTTGACTGATCTGACGGCTGGATCCGAGGGTCAAATATGTAGCCTAAGGAAAGACACCTGCCGAGGAGATCTGCAAAATCCCATAGCCCCTGAGACGCTCTCTCAGGAACCATAGGAATTTTTGTTAGGGGGGGTGGAGAAGAAAGGTCTTTTGTTAGGAGGGGGGCAGAACCTCAGTTAGCTATGTATTTTTATTGATTTGCATTGATTTATTGGGGGAGGGCAGCTGCCCCCCTGCCCCCCCCTTTACTACGCTCATTCCCTTATATAGATGACTTGTGAACCGCCTTGGGACCTCGGATGAAGACAGCTACGGTATTGAGATAATAATATTGAAAAATCAAAAAAATCACTTAGAAGCATCATTACATAGTTGTTGTTGTTGTTGTTTAGTTGTTTAGTCATGTCCGACTCTTCGTGACCCCATGGACCAAAGCACACCAGGCACTCCTGTCTTCCACTGCCTACCGCAGTTTGGTCAAACTCATGTTGGTAGCTTCGAGAACACTGTCCAACCACTGTCATTCCCTTCTCCTTGTGCTCTCAATCTTTCCCAATATCAGGTTCTTTTCCAGGGAGTCTTCTATTCTCATGAGGTGGCCAAAGTATTGGAGCCTCAGCTTCAGGATCTGTCCTTCCAGTGAGCACTCAGGGCTGATTTCCTTCAGAATGGATAGGTTTGATCTTGCAGTCCATGAGACTCTCAAGAGTCTCCTCCAGCACCATAATTCAAAAGCATCCATTCTTTGGCGATCAGCCTTCTTTATGGTCCAGCTCTCACTTCCATACATCACGACTGGGAAAACCATAGCTTTAACTATACGGACCTTTGTCGGCAAGGTATATTTATTTTTTAAAAAACCAGAGAGCCCAGTGTGCCTATGCGTGTGTTGTGTGGGGTCATCCGCAAGCCACACCTCTCAGATTGCAGCAAAGGCGCAGTTCTTTAAATTCCAATTCAACGACCGTCTCCTGAGCCCCCGCATCGCACTTCCTTATTACGCTCTGCGGGACGGAACAGAGATTCCCGCCCCGCGCTCCTACTACCGGTACCACAAAAAACAAACAAACAAACGATACCGGAAGTGGCGGGGCGTGCCTGGCGCGCGCGCTACTGCGCAGGGCCAAGGTGCCTTTGGCACTCAGCCGCGTGGGCAGCGGTGCAGATTAGTGCGAGCCGAGCGAGCGGTGCGCTTCAGATAGAAAGAGAGCGAGAGGGACGTACGTACGCGGAGACGCCCCATCCCGGGGCTCGTCGGATGGAAGCGCAGGGTGTTCTGGACGGGCTCCGGTCCCGGGTGTTGTTGCCTCGCCGCGTGGGGCGGGCTCCGCGCGCCTTCGGCTGGGCTTTGCCCACGGCGGTGCTGTGCGGCTACGGCTTCTTCGCCAACTTGCGGCCGTCGGAACCTTTCCTCACGCCTTACCTGTTGGGACCGGACAAGAACCTCACCGAGACTCAGGTATTCCGGGGCGGCGGCATTTTTAGTCCGTAGCGTTTCGAAGAGGGGATTCGTCTGCGGGGGGACGGGGCACGTGTCTCCTCGGAAGTAAGCCCCACCGAGCTCTGTAGAGCTTTACTCCCAAAGTTCAGTGCTAGTAGCCCGGGGCTTTGTGTTTCCACCTCAGCCGTCGGTCATGCTAAGGAGAGAGGGCTCTCGAACATGTGCAGAGGACCCTTCGCTAGCGCCGAATTCCAGGTAGGCTGAAGCCCCTCCGGCATCTCTTGGTTTGGAATGCTAAAGCTCCCCGGGACTCGGTATTGATGAATGGCTGGCTGCTGGAGCTATAGGGGAAGTCAGAATTACTGGTAGATTCATAAGCGCGTGATCCCCTTGGTGGAAGCGGGAGGGAAAGAGGATGTCGCGGCGGGAAAGTTTGTCACTGTCCTGAGCAGCAGCAGGTGGATCTTCTGACTTGCACTTGCCAAACTTACGTCACTAGCCTGCGATGGGGTCCCTGCTGTCACTGGTATACTGCATTGTATGCAGAGATTGATAGATCAGGGTGGGCATGTGGGGTTTACTTATATTTTTACTGGAATCTTGCATCCCTGTGCAAAAGGCATGCAGCTTGAATTAAAGAATCCTGAGCCCACACATTTATTCTGAGTGCTGGAAATCAATATAGCTCATAATCCTTACAGTATTTAAGAAAAGTCCTTTCCGCATGTGATCACCTCTCCTTCCGTAATTTCAGAAGTATAATGGGAGGAGAGAGTCCTTTGTTAGACAACTTAGATTCATAGAATTGTAGAATTAGAAGAGAGCACCAAGAGTCCTCTAGGTCAATTCCCTGCAATGTAGGATTTTTTTTGCACAAAGTGGGGCTTGAGCCCATGACCCTGAGATTAAGAGTCTCACACTCTACCAACTCAGCTATCCCAGACTTGGATTCAAAAATAATTGTTGATCTACTGTGGAATCATATAGAGCCATACGTTTCAAACTTTTTAGACCCAGAACCCACTTTTAACCCAAACATGTATTTGGAGACCCATTTCATAATTTTTAACCATATATTTGTAGTTCAGTTGGTAGAGCATGAAACTCTTAATCTCAGGGTCATGGGTTCAAGCCATACCTTGGGCAAAAGATTTCTGCTTTGCAGGCGGTTGGAATAGATGGCCCTTGTGGTCCCTTCCAGCTCTACACTTTTATGATTCTATGATTTGCATGGTGGTAGTGCAAATGAGTGATATTAATCCTACCAGAAGATCTTGGTCTATCTTCTGCCCATCCCTCACCTAGATCAAACTTGCGTCTACAGTAACGGTTATTTGGAATTGCCATCATCCACTCAGTTATTATGGAGACTTGAGTTGCTGCCTGTTGCATTTTAGTGTTTTCTCATTCAAGCCTTGGCCTGCAGCTATTCATCCAAGCTGCAGGCCTAGGCCATCCTGTATGGACTACCTAAGCATTATTGACCCTTGGTTGAGGGCTTGGGGAGTTTATCTTTGTTGTCCATCATCATCAGCATAGGCTGCAATCAGCAGCTGTGAGCTGGTTGACTCAAAGTTGTTGAGAGAATCTACAGTTGGTGTGCTGCTGGCCTTCAACCTCTTCTAAACCTGTGGACGCTTTTGGCACCTGCTCCCTGCTTCAGTTTTCTATTGTCTGCGTTTTGGAGAGAGTGCACATGCTTGATCTTCATTTTCTTAAAAATAAATAAATTCATTTCTGTTTCTTGCAGAAGGAAAGCTAATAAAACAAAGTTAAACAGATCAGGAAAATAATGCCATTTGGATTTAGGAAACTAGTCATTAAAGGGCTGAACACCTTTAGTAGGGAGGAAATCCGTCCAGGAAACAGTTAAAGGCCCAATTTCAGTAATGCCAGGAGTTACCTTGTGCCATAATGAACAGGTAGACCTTTGCTGAAGACTGCACCATTAACATATTTTCCAAGGAGTAATCCAATTGATGTGAATAGGACTTATTTATGAGAAACCATACTTTTAAAATTTTGCCCTTGGAGACAGGTTGTAATGCGTAGGACAGCTATCACTTGGATGCTTGCTAAGTAGAAATCATGAAACAAATTCCATAGTTCTCCTACCTCTATCAGTTTTTTAACTGGATTCTTTTTTACCTTTTATGAATACTGTAATGACAATGAAGCAGACTGTCTCAACCTTCAGCAATCTGTAAGTCCTTGCAAATGATTTTATTCTGACTGTTGCAGATGACAGCAAAATTTTCTGGAGATTTTGTGATAAGGTTCTGAAATATCCAGTCCTACAAGTTTTTATCCACTTAGATCACTGCTGCTTTTTATACATCTTGGTCTTTCTTGCAAAGGCTTAAAAATAATGAGAAGTAACACAAAAACAACACAACACATAACTTTTTCGTGCAAATGGACTTGTAAACATTACAGGGTCATCTTCTATTGCCTTTTCCAACTAACCCCACATGCACTCTGTTTCAATATGTATTTGGTACATTTCAAGCTGGAAATACCGTATCAGCCTGTACCACTACTGCAGTGTCCGAGCCTGAGATTAATAAAGTGTCATGCCAGCCAACCCTAGTAAGGCACTGCTTCTGAAACTTTAATTTTGGACCACTCTTTTTAACCTATTTTACCTTCTCTTCTCCCTCCCTAGCCAGCAAAAGTTTATTTTTCTGCGGTGAACACATAAAAATCAATCCTTGCAGTGGGGTAAAGGTCAGTGGGGTGGAGCCAGAATACAGGGATGGGGAACCTCTGACTCTCTACATGTAGCTGAACTGCCAACTCCTATCAGCCATGAATATTGGCCATGCAGCCTGGGACTAGTGCATAGCTGTCAAGTCTCCCGCCGAAAAATGCAGGTCTGGACATGCGTAGAAGCAACATCCGGTGCTGCTCTACCCGATTTTCGGTGCCCAGGCATGGACGGAGTGGCACCGGAAGTCGCTTCTATGTATGTCCAGGCATGCGTAGAAGCGACTTCCGGAGCTGCGCTACCCATGTATGAACACAGGAAATCGGGTGGCGCCAGGACCTCCCTGGCAGGTAGGAAATCTGGAGGATTTATGGGATTTTTTTCAACTTGGGCTGCTGGCGGGAAACGGTTTAAAATACGGGGGTTTCCCGCGAAAAACGGGAGACTTGGCAGCTATGGACTAGTGCAGGCATCCCCAAACTGCGGCCCTTCAGATGTTTTGGGCTACAACTCCCATGATCCCTAGCTAACAGGACCAATGGTCAGGGATGATGGGAATTGTAGTCCAAAACATCTGGAGGACCGAAGTTTGGGGATGCCTAGACGAGTGGGAGTTCAACAACAAGTTCTGAAGGGCCACAGGTTGCCCATCCTTTCCTTAACAGAGCAGGATATCTCTGACTCGATCCTAAAACCATGAATAGGGAAACATGAGGGGGAAATAGCTGTTCTTCATGAGGTTGTTTCTTCTAAACTCACACTGGGGTGATGGAGTGAGGTTGCAGTGTGGACCAGCGAGCATACTCTTCTCATTCTCCATTTCCCCTCTCTAGAAATGACTACCAAATGCCATCAGATGCTCCATGCTTTCCAAGGGACTCTGGCTGTATAATAGCCTCTCTAGAGAGAATTTGCTTGGCAACTACCCCTTGCACAGTTTGATGTTACGCAAAAGCTTGTATTTGAATGAGCTGTAAGTTACACCTCTTAGAATATGAATTTTCTGTTAACAAATGTTCATATCTTTTTCTTCTTCATTTAGGTCTTCAATGAAATTTATCCAGTATGGACTTACTCCTATTTGGTGCTGCTCTTTCCTGTCTTCCTGGCAACAGACTATCTCCGCTACAAGCCTGTCATCCTCCTACAAGGACTAAGCCTTATAGTGACATGGTTTATGCTGCTTTATGCAGAAGGACTGCTGGCTATTCAGTTCCTGGAGTTCTTTTATGGACTGGTGACTGCCACGGAAATTGCCTATTATTCCTACATCTATAGCGTTGTGGACCTAACGTTGTATCAAAAAGTCACAAGCTACTGTCGGAGTGCTGCGCTTGTGGGTTTTACAGTGGGCTCTGTTTCTGGACAAATCCTGGTGTCTGTATTTGACTGGCCTCTGTTCAATTTGAATGTGATCTCTCTCACTGCTGTGTCCGTTGCCTTCGCCATGGCCTGGTTTCTGCCCATGCCACAGAAAAGCCTTTTCTTTCACCATCGACAGTCAAGCACCCAGGTCAGTAAGGAAACGAAGGTTGTAGATCCTGCCTTAAAGAGGGTTCCTGGGTGGGAAGATGTTGAATCGGAGATCCCTTTAAATAGAGATGAGCATCCAGCAGTGCAACAGGTAAGCAATAATGCTGTTTCCAGGGGAATGGAAGGTGCAGATCTCTCATTGCACAGAAAATCTCTGTTGGGTTAATTGACCATTACATTGTCTGTTGCTTGTGGCATGTCAGGGCAGTTCATTGGGTTTTCAGGTGTCTGATCACTTTAAATTCTGGGGATGTGATCTTCAGCATGCCTCTGGCAGTCGAGTCCTATTGCCTGCTGAAACAAGTACAAGTTCAGGCCAATCAAATATGCTAGTTTTATTAACTTCCTATTTATTATTCTTGTTTATGAGATGCCTTGTTAAATGAATCTTCTAGGTATTCAAAGGGAGAAAAATAAAGTATTACAATAAAAATCTATAATCGCATAAAACAAGCCAGCATAAAAGCCAAATACAAAAATCAAGCACAGCCAAATACCGTACAGAGTGCAGAAACTGGAACCATCAAATGCTTATGCTAAAACCACTAACCATTCCATAGGAACTTAAAAACAAGATCTTAAAAGGCCTGAGAGAAGAAAGGAGATTCTTTTGGGAATCTATTGTTGCTGGGGAGGGCAGGTGGTAGCTCCAAGAACAGCTTATGCTTGTGTGTTTCTGAAGGTGGGCTACTATCCATCTTAAGAATACGATACTTTTAAACTCTAGACATTCTTTGCAAGTACAAATGTTACCACAAGCTTCTTAGGAGAGCCTATAGAGAAGTTTTGGCCAATTGTCAGGGTAAACTAGGTCCAGAGATAAGAACCAATGAAGTGAAGACTGGGTCAGAAAAAGTGAGACGCTTGTGTGGAGATGCTTCTAAAGGAGTTTGCAGGACATAGTGAAGCCTGACACTTCAGCAGAAAGCAAACTTCTGCAATTGTGCAAACAAATCTAGAAATTACTTTTTAAAAATCCTGTCCCTTGGCCAGAAAGGGTTCTGTGTTCTTGTTCTTGTTTTGTTTGCTAGGCTACAATTGGTAATTAAAGCTCTTAGCATTCCATGGAATTAAAGTTTCCCAGTCAAGCTCTGCTTCCCTAGCAGAGGATTAGCATGAAGCGGGGAGAACCTGTATGGATAGATGGCAGCACTTTCTTCAGTTCTATGTAAATTAGCACAACAGTGTATCCTGGTATAGGCTAATACTGTTCCTCCTCCTCCTCTCCTATTCTCTCATTCATTTCTCCCCCACCCCTGCCTTCTACTGACATTTTTCAACTCAGGTGTTTTCATATTGTGTTCTTGTATTCTATACATTGAAAGTTGAATGTATTGTCAGTGCTGTGTCACCAGCCTACTCAGTGCACTGATGTTGAGGTGAGAGTTCTGAATGGAGAAAAAGTCCATTGTAAAAAGAGATTCTTTAGTTACAGGGAATGGCAAAAAAGCCCCTTATCTGCGGACTGTGTACACAAGCAAACTGCAAATACAGCTTGGTCTTGGCCTAAGCACATATAATCTTAAACATCCTGGTGGAACCCTACAGATTATAAATTCCAGGCAGCAGGCTTTGTGGGAGAGGAGAGAATACACATGAAGATCTTGCATCAGTCTGCATCCCCCCCCATCTTTGTGTATAGAGCTCTATAGTTGTTCCTCTTTATCCTGTGCTGAGGAGGGAACTTGTGTTTCCTTAGCTGATGGAAACTGGAGGCAGTATGTCTTCTTTGGCACCACTGTGCCGCCCTCGGGTAGAGCCACCTGAAGTGTTCTGCCTCATGCTGGCTCCAAACTTGTGGTCAAAAAGGCAGAACCAAATACAGCTCTTCTACCTGCCTCTTTCCCAGACCATTCATTCACGTGCAGGACTCCAGAATAGTCACAGACATTGAGAGAAAGGGAAGTAGGATTTGAGGTTTTTATTCTTTTCTGCACCCTATAGACGAGGCCCTGGTGCCCTCTGGATGCCTTGGACATCTATTCCCATCAGTTCTGGTCAGCACAGCATGATTTTGGAGCATTTGGAGGGCGTCAGGTTGGTGACTAGGTGTTGATGTTGGCCAGGTTTTGCAGAATTTGTACACTTGCTCCAGCATATGTTTTGTGTCCCACTTAAGGAATCACAAACTCGGCTGCCATTAATAGGCTTTTCACTCTCTAAAAACAGCTTGACTGCTCTTAAAAATGCAAGTTCTAAAACTTCAGTAAAACACAGGAGCTGAATTTAGGTGTGGGGCAGTATTGGAATTTTCCCCCTTTTCTGGTAAATTTGCTCCAAGCTGCCCATGAGTTTTACTGTTGGGAAAGTTATCCTTTCTCTTTTGTTCACAAATCACATTTTGTTCACCTTGAAAAGTTACATTCACTCAGACCCCATACAGGATAAATGACTACAGCAGTAGTGTACCACTTGCAACTCTTGCTGTGGGTCTTACTGTGTACTCATACTGCTTTGGGACATTACTTTGCTAGCCATTTCATCAGTAAAGCTGGAAGAAATATTATTAAATTTGTAAACCACCCTTCAACCGATGATCACGGCAGTTCACAACATAAAAATACAAAATGATACATAACAAAATAAAAAACAAGGCAATAACCCCCTCCCACAAACACATTTCAGAATCCATAGAATGTTAATAAACATTGCTTTGTCCCTGTGGGAAAAAAGTTAGCTAGAGTAACTAGCAGCAGTGTACAGCCATTCTCTCCATTGATTTTAAGAGAGCTAAGTTTGCTTGGCTCCCATCATGAGAGACATAATTCCCTTGTACCATTGGATGTGCCCTAGCTTGTTTCTTCAGTAATAAGCAGATGTGGTTAGGCATTATTTGTGGCTTTAAACCAGATGTGGCCTAACCTGTATCACTGCAGTTGTTGGATGGCCACTGGGCAGAGATGATGGGAGTTATAGTCCGATAACATCCGGTGGGTTACAGGTTCCCTAAGGGATTGGACTACTAGCTTTCCAAGTGTCGGATATTGACTAAAGATGGCGGGTTCTGAGTCTTCTCTACAATCTCTTATTTAAGATGATGTGGAATATCCATTGCCAGTGTATTTTCGGCACCTTTTGACAAGTATTTCAACATCTCCATTGAGTAATTATGGCAGCTGATTCTGATTAGTTTACAGCCCTACCTCAGTTGGATGTGCCTTGAAAAATATGTGGTTTTAAATATTAGGGCTGAGCGGAGTGCTTGCTTGTTTCAATTGTGGGAGGGAAAGTTGCTCATCTTGTTCGTTGCCTGTTTAGTCTCTGAAAAGCTTCTTCAATGCTTTAAAAAATTGTTCTGGGAATATACTGGGTGATACTAAACTAAGTTTTACTCAGAGCAATGAACATGACTAAGTTAGGTCAGTGAATATAAATAGGTGTACTCGTGAGTAAAACTTGGTTGAAAATGACCCACTGATTTTAGTTAATCAGGGATATTAACTAGCACAGCCCATTGACAACAAGGAGTAGTGCTTTCTAGGCTACCATTGTCCTTGCTCGGTATGCACAAGGGGAAATATTCTGCTGCCGCCTGCAATGGAGGGGGCAAACTCCATGAGGGCTACTCGAGAAGCTCTTGTGGCGTCTCCCACTGTGTGTGTGTGTGTGTGTGTGTGAATGAATCCTTTCTGGATCCTCCCCCTCCTGTCATGTGATGCAGCTTTGCATTGACTTCTCCATTCAAAAGAAACTGGTGCAAAGCCCTACCACATCTCCTGGATGGTGTTTGTGTACATATGTGTGGAGGGGGGATCTCCCTTCCACACATGGCAGCCAAGCTGGGTGGTGGAACACCTCCTCTCTCACCAACTCAGCAGCAAGGGAGGCATTTCGCAGAACTTTGCTGCCGGTCCCTCTCTGCCCCTAGAGGCTGGGGAGACCAGTGGCAAAGCTGGGTAGTGGAAAGGGTGTGTTGCCCCTTGGGGCCAGCTTCCTCGCCCCCACCTCATGGGCTGGCTGGCTGCTTGTACCTTCCCCCTAAATTGCTTGAAGGGTGTCTGTGCAGGTTTTGCTGGTGGTGAAAGTTTAGCATCCTGCACCTTTTAGTTCAGCTGTAATAATTCCCCATAGCTGAATATACAAAGAGTATTATAATTCTTATCTTGATCGTAGTCATAGCAATCCCGTGGGGACTGTGGCTGTTTTTATTTATTGGAAAGGAACTAAGGCAGAGTGCAAATGCGTCATCTACTACAGCAACTTGGTCATGGGCAGTTGGGATCAAGCATATAAATGTCCATCTCCCTTGTTAAAAACAACTGGCAAACTATGAACCTTTGGCTGTTTGACCTCAGCCATAGTGTAAATGTTTTCCTGCACAGAGTATAGGCAAGGAGTCCATGTGTTACAGCCGATTGTAGGGTGTTTGGGAGTCGCGGTGCGCAGGGCTGAGCAAGCTTTGCAAGCCCTGGGCCTTGGAAGTTCTGGGCATAGGGTTTGCCAAGTGGTTTTTGTAGAATTCTCCATGTGTCCAACCATTGCTGTCCCATTATTTAAATGACCTACTTTCTACTACTTGTTGAATGTTGAGAATATGGGGTATGGCTAGCAGGAACTGGCTCTATCCATCTTCACCCCAGAATTGCATATTTCTTTGACTAATTCTCCACCCCAAACCACTATCCTGCTGTCCCATTGTTTTGTCCATACATGGAGTGGACTGTTTTCTAAACAGGAATATTATATTTGTTTAATACTACGGTATATGTAGCAACGTAATAACAGTTGAAGATTTTGGGTGGCCAGTTCATATGATGTCTCTGTGCACCACACAACCTTTTCACCCCTCTACCCAGATTCCATCATGCAGTTTTCCTAGCACAAAGTGGCTATTTTTGAACACAATTATTCAGAGATCAAAAAGAATTGTGGTGGCATGTATAATCAGGCAGGGCCCAATCCAGGATGAGAAAAGGACCATAGAATCATAGAATTATAGAGTTGGAAGGGATCCCTAGGGTCATCTAATCCAACCCCATGAATGTATCTGAACTAGTGGTCTTCAGTTTCAGTGTCATGGGTTCATCTTTTTATTGGAAAGATAGCCGGGGCACTGCTTTCTGGTGGTGCTTCTTCTTGAATAGGAGACAGTTTTATTTTATTTTTAGCCCTATTTAGATCTGTATTCTTCCTATTGTGCTGCTGTACATGCAAGTAACAGACAGAAAGATTAGCTGAATTTTGTGTGTGTTTTACATCTATGCAGGAGCAGAAAGTGGACATTGTGAAAGTAATCAAAGAGCTCTGGCAGGACTTCCTTCGGTGCTACTCATCCCGGCCTCTGCTGTGTTGGTCTGTTTGGTGGGCGCTCTCAACATGTGGTTACTTCCAAGTCATAAACTATGCTCAAGGTCTATGGGAAAAAGTGCTGCCTTCTCAGACCTCTAAGATCTATAACGGTGGTGTGGAGGCTGTTTCCACACTGTTGGGTAAGTTCCCTCTGTAACTATTTTTTTAAAAGAGGTAAGATACATGCTATGGGACTACGTTAAGCACTGGATCCAAAGGACTAAACATACCTTACCTACAGGGTAGGTGCGTTGTGCAGCTGCCGAAACTGATGCTTTCCTATTTCAAGCAAGAGACCCTTTCCCGTAAACGGCACTCCCTTAAATTACAGTTGAGTGAGTTTCATATGATGTGTGCATGTGATGACTCACTTGATTCTGCTAGCAATTTTAGTGTTTTGAAATTCTGTCTGGAGATGATAGTGTTTATAGCAACCTCCTGAGGAGCTTTACCCAAGCAAAGTATGCCCAGGTTTGGTACATGAATATGACCAATGCAACAGCAGTTGGAGCAATAGCCCGATGCTTACACAGGCTTTTGTGCACAACCACAATTGAGTAATGATTGTAACTGCTAGTACTGGGCAACATTTCTACATTAACCTCCCACCTGTTTTCTCTCCGCCCTCAAAATTCTCAAGCCTGCTTGCTCCATATAAGTGTAGAAGCCCTGAAATGGGGATGGTTAAACTTTTTAGGGCTGAGGGCCACAATGACCTGTGAACAGTGCCCAGGGAGTCACATATCAAAGTGGGTGTGGCCAATTTTACTTCTGTTTAGAAGATAATTTGAGGCATGTGTGTGTTTGGCAGGGGTGTCTCTTCCCCCCCCCAATTTATTATTATATATATGTAAAATGACATATTTCAGAGGTCTGTCTTTTGGGTGACCACAAAAAATGGGGGGGGGTGAGTGGTGGGTGTGGGCCACAGATTAGGCAACCCTGCCCTAAATTAATTTGTTTTTTGCACTTACAGGAGCTGTGGCTGTGTTTGTTGTGGGCCACATAAAAATATCTTGGGCTACCTGGGGCGAGATAGCCTTAGCCATGTTTTCCCTGTGCATTGCTGCTGCCGTATATATCATGGACAGTGTTCATAACATCTGGGTCTGTTATGCTTCGTATGTAGTATTCCGAATTCTTTATATGCTGCTCATCACAATTGCAACGTAAGTAGATCTTTGCAAACTGACAGTTTATAATTAATAATCCATGTTTCAGTAAACTCAGCACAAAGCTGTATTGCATTGTAAGCATTGAATTGATGTTCTGCATTTAAGAATGTCAAACAAGCAAAGACAATCAACATGCATCTAGATTCTTGAATTTTAGAATGCCGTGGCTTGCTTGTTCAGTTATGTCTGCTGTAGCACAAGTCAATCCAGACTGTAATCAGAAAATTGTAATATAAGCAAAGAACAGCGGGTACATTTATTCAATCTGTGCTGTTTACATTGTAAACATGAGTCTTGTCGGTGGAATATGAGACTCTTAATCTCAGGATCATGGGTTCGAGCCCCATGCTGGGCAAAAGATTCCTGCATTGCAGGGGGTTGGATTAGATGGTGCTCGGGGGTCCCTTTGAACTCTTTTGATTCTATGGTTATATAAGAAAAAGTGCCTGACATTTTGTTTTAAATTGAGTTACTAATGTTGCATGTAGCAGATGAGGGTTCAGTTTTCAATGTAAAGTCGGGTTTGCGTACCTGGTGTCACTTTGAAACTAGGTCTGGGGTTTCCAGTCTGTCTTATGCAACCATTTGTCTTTTTATTTTTTTGGCAATGCACATCTAATTGCTGTCATGCCAAATGACTGCGACTTTGGGCATGCAGCCAGTAAGACACTGGCAACCAGAAATGTCAGAATTAAAAATAGATTCTCCATATTATGATATCCTCATATGTTGGGTTTCTTCCAGGCTGATTTGTTTGAGTAAAGGTGAAAGTTAGGAAGAGCAATAAGTGCTTTGTAAGCAGTGCATTCGCATGCATCAGCTATGTTTTGGGTTTGCATAATTCATTTTGCAGTGTAATGCAATAGTTCAGGAAAGCACACAAACTAAGACAGATTGTCCTAGTTACTGCAAGTACAGTAGCTGAATACTGAGCAATGGGCAGTAGTTATAGACAGTACACAAGTAAGAATAGCAAGGACATAGGTATCAATAGCTTTAATCTTTTAATTGTCGTGGGAGGGAAACTGCATTATCGAGAGACTCCCATGTGTTCACATGTGGGAACAAAGAAAACTGTCTTATACTGAGCTGGGCCCAGCTATATTCAACACAAGTTCTTGCTGGATTCCAATTCCAGTCAGTTCCAACCAGCATGGCCAATGGTCTGGGATTATGAGAGTTGTAAAACCAGCAACTTCTGAAGGGCCACCGACTCCCCAGTAGTGATACTGGCACCAGCTCTGCAGGGTTTCAGACAGAACTTTCCCAGCCCTTCCAGGAGGGATTGAAGCTGGGATCTCTGCATGGGAAGCATGTGTTCTACCATTGAGCTACAGTCCTTCCCAACTGATAATTATTGTTTTGGAACAGTGCTTTTTGCTTACAAAACTGGAGTTGGGTGGGAGTTATTGCGCCCAACAGCTTAAAACCACATCTGGATGACCACCCATTTCTCCCAAAGCCTTCAGAGAAGGCTGTCGTACAACTTGCCCTGAAAAACTGTGCCAGTGAGCAAATGCAGATAAGAAAAACACCCTGATTTTTGGTAGAAGTTAATCCTATGTGTGTTTTCAGAAAAGTAAGCCCCATTGAATGATAGGAGTTACTTCATAAAATGTGCATCAGATTGGGCTGATCTGATGCTTTGCAGCTTCAACCCTAGTTTTGCTTGTTCCTCTACACCAGTCGCACTGGGAAGCAGCGATTCATAGCTGGCAAAAATGACTGACTGATTTCCCACCCATTGAGTCTTCTCAGCTGTAGTCAGGATTAACTAGTCACCTCTCCATTGTGCATCTTGGCTCCTCCCTTCTGCCCACTGTTTACAAATCCTATGCAACTTATCAGTCATTTTATCACCAGAGCTCCTGGCAGTTAATATTTCAGCACCTTGTCTATCCTCCTCCGCACTGAATTAGGTCACTGTTCCCATTTTACAAATGGGCACGCCACCTCCATTTCCTCCATTGAACAAGCTGGGATAGTACAACCAGCTCAACTGCTTTGATTTTCCCTTTGATATACTCAGCTGGGAAATGACATCAATGTGTGTGTGTGTATTTTGGTTTGTGGGTTGAAGCAATAAGATCACTGCATATGCAAATATTTAAGGGCCAAATTACACATGATGGTGGCACTTCATTGTGTTATTAAATCTGGAGCTGCCACCAATCATGTAGAGCAGGGGTGGGGAACCTTAGGCTCAAGGACCAAATGGGATTTTCCTGTTCTCTCTGTTTGACTCTTGGGACTCTCCCCAGGCCAGGCCCATTCTCAAAGGCCACACTTTCCTTAAGTAATTTTACCTGACTTTAGTGTCCTTGGATTGTAGTATTGCCTCGTGCTTACCTGGAAGGACAATGGAGAGATGTGTGAGAACTTCTTGACTTTTGTGTGGCTGGAATGCATCCTGCAGTTAGTAGAATTGTACATGCAAGATATCTGAAATCTCAGTTATCTGAACACAAAAGAATTATACCCAAACCTTGGTACATGAACAGCTGATTCAGATAGCTGAACAGCTTGAGTTTGCCTACTTCCTTACCATTTGGATGGTAAAAGTAGCTGGCTGGGATCCAATGTCTGGAGGGCAGTACACTGGCTGCCCTGATCCTGTATGATCCCAACTCTTTTGATTATTAACTTGTGTGGATCTCTTCTGTTTGCCTGAAAAGAGGCTTTTGTTTTCAGTACTCATGCTCTATTTCTTCTTCTTTTTCTGTGAAGTTTCCAGATTGCAACAAATCTAAGTGTAGAGCGCTATGCTCTTGTTTTTGGCATCAATACATTCATTGCCCTGGCATTGCAGACTCTGCTCACAGTGATTGTTGTTGATGCAAAAGGGCTTGGCCTGGACATATTCACGCAGGTAAGGCCTATTTTGGCTGGGTGTGGGGTGGGGAAAGGGTATACAGCCTTCCTAGTAAAATCCTTTTGTCTGCTTCAGGGTGTGAGAGGTCATTCTGGTTGCAACAATTTTTCATTGGGGGGTGGGTAGTGCCTTGTCCTATGCTTGCTGAGGGGAGGAGGTTTCCTTCATACACCCCATTTTCTAATACATGTTCTAATACATGCTTATCTGTCTTAATGAGTTGCCAGGAGATAAAACCATTGCACATGTTTTACTTGAAATGGAAGCTTCTCTCAGGCTTGGCTTGAAGACTGCTTCCTATTTAGATACACCTAATAAATGCATTGGCAAAAATGGGTGGTGAGTGTAAAATGGAGCACAAAATGTGATTCTTACTCATTATAATAAAATGACAGCCTGTCATCTTAGTGCCTGAGACATAAAATCCAAATAGTGACTGCCAACCTCCCATTGTGCTAAAGATAGCACTATTTTTTGGCTGTTTACTGCCCTATGATGTGCAACATTACCTTACCAGCCGTCTTACCCTTCCTAACGGTAGGACTGGCCCTGGTTTAGGTTAATGAACTTTGCTTCTCAGTTCACCACTCCCTTCTCTTTTTGTTCCCTGCAGTTCATGATCTATGCTGGCTACTTTGCTGCCATAGCAGTAGTGTTCTTGATCAGTGGGACATGCAGTATTATCAAGAAATCCTGGACGAAGGAGAGGAGAAATGAAGCAACAACAGATGGTGCTTAAAATGAAGAATATGGACTTGTTAAGCCCCTGTGTTAGGGAAGGGGGATCTATTTAAATATGCTGGTTCCTATTTATTAATGTATCCAGATGCTGTTAATTCAAGACTGTTACCTAAATTGTCCTTGATACATGTTTGTACTATATTAGTAGCATAAATTAGGAACAGATTTACTTATATCTTACGTAAGTAAGAATTTTATATGCAACACATTGGTCTTGGATAATGCCTTTTAGGTCAAAACTGCATAACTAGAGATGGTCAGAAGCCTCCTTGAGATTTACTGATTGCTTCCTGAAACCAGCAAGCCCATAAATCAGCCACTGAAGTGAAGGTGTTGTTGAAACTAGCCCAGTTCATGCTGTTACAGGGGTCTTGGTAGGCTGGGTTTTGCGGGTATAGAAGAAATATTAAGGCAGTGAGGTATACCAAAAGTAGTCTTAAGTCAAGTTGGACATAGCAGAAGAACTCTACCAAGGCTGGTAGAAGCAAACTCATGAATATTGAATAGACTTATCATATACATGTGCAAACACATTTCACAATGTAGTAGGTCATGTATTGTCTGCCTTTTGATATTTCTAAAGGCTCAGCTTCCTTTGATTACCCTTGCTCAGCAAGGTTAAATAGATGGATTATCCTGCTGACCACATGTCAGTTATACATCTTCATTCATCAATAATATAGGGCACAGAGAGCATGTGATGAAAATTTGGCTTGGTTTGGCATCCTTAAAACCTCAGTTACCCTTCGATTCCCTGAAAGCTTTCTTCAACTCCACAGATTTTCATGACACCTGGGAGAATGAACTCTCACAACAGTAATGTTATTTTGCTTAACTCATAATTGAAACCTTGATTAGCATTTTCCTCTATTGCTAATATGTTTTCCAGTGGTGACCAAATGCGTTTGACAACACTGGATGAAATCTCATCCGCAAGAATTTAGAATATCAGATTCTGTCTATTCATCCATTGTAGGATGGATGTGGAGTGGGATTAAACTGCAAGAGTGTTTACATGGTTTGTGTTTGTAAACACTATGGGGAACAGGGATGCTGCTAAATTACATGTTCTATTTCCTCTTCCTTTCCATGTCCACTGTTACTTCCTGTGACAAGCAAAATAATTGCAAATGAGAGGGTTGAATGAATCAGTAACAAGGAGCATTTGCCTCAGGATTGCAGGGTTGTTTCCTGGCAAGCTGCTAAGGATGTTAGACCAGCCTAAATAATGAAGCTGTTGTCAGTGGTACATACTTTAACATGAAAACCACTTCTATGTAACTTAAAGCCATAAGTAGGTTTTACACCTGAAGACTGCACATTTTCCTTAGCTGTGTATACAGACTTTGGGAGGCCACTGCTAGTTGTGTTTCCTAATTCATGTAAATCAAGCAGATATGGGTGTGGTGGTTGTATGTTCAAGACAGAAGTGCTCTGCAAGTGGGAAAACCAGTGTGTGAAGTATGAGACCTGTTCACTGTAAGTATCCAGTACTTGTTCATCTAGTGCTCTCTTTACTACATTAAAATCCAAATGAGGAAAATGGAAAGAAGCTTGGGAGAGAAGTGTTGGGTAACCAAAGAGGAAGATGGACCTATTCAAGCAGCAAATACTTATTGCCTCTGGGCCAAGATATGACATTCATTTCGTGAATTCAATTAACACACACTCTCTCTATATATTGGGACTGGGGGTCTGTGAAGAGGGAGTTTTTAACTCTTGCTCCTATTGCTGGGTTCCTAATAAAAATTACTTTTATTTGCATTTCAAGGGAAACCTCCCTTGGTGTCAAGGGGAACTTCTGTGGTATGCAAATAGTATCTTCTGAGAGCTGCTTTTTGTTGTGACACAGGGAGAGAGTTAAACTCCAGGCTTCCCTTCAGCTGCTACTTGCACTGCAATTGTGAATGTTAAAGGAAAGCGCACAACTCATGTCTAGATTAGCCTTCTGTGTTCCTCCTGGGGGGGAACTGAAATAACTAGGAAGACCTCATCTCTGGATAAACCCTGTTAATATAATGTAGATGACCAAGATGTCTTCCTTGCCTAAGAGTTGCCTTGTAGTAATTTGCATAACTGGTTATGCAGGACTACTCCAGTCTGATGAATGTAAGCTTGGAGATGGCTCCAGGTTCTCTTGCATTGTTGTAATGGTATTGGAATAGGAAAACACTACTCTAGCCAAGTGGCAAACCTATTTTTTAAATCAAATAAAATTATTTTATGATATTCTTTAAAGTTTACTTGTTATTAATAGTGCAATGTTATAATTACATTAAATGACCTTCATAACAGTTCTTACAATTTCATGAGAAAATCCAGCTCCCAAATTTTGCTAGCTAACAGAATAAATCACACACACTTCTCTGTAGCTTAAGAAAATATATATACTGGGAGCTACATTACAGTGGTTTTCAACCAGTGTGCTGTGGCAACCTGGGGTGCCTTAAATGATGGGTTGCCGCAGGCAACACTAGCCTCTGTCCCTCTTTCCTTCTCTCCCTCTGATGCCTTCTCGCATTTCTCCCTACCAAAGGCTTGCACAGCTGTTCATTGCAGCAGCCCTGGCTACAAGCTCCCCAGGCAAATGGTGCCTCTGGGGCTGGCCGAGGGCTGCTTCCCAGGCCCCTGTGGGGCAGTCTGAAGAGGCACCTCTCTTTGGGTCAGGGGGTCAGCTCAAAGACTGGGGGCAGCAGCTGCCCAAGGAGAGGGGAGAGGAGGCTGAGAGAACACAAGGGAGGGTGTTTGAAAAAGGGTGAGAGGCTGCCAGCTTGGCAGGCAAGGGGTCACATAATGGCTTCTGAGCCCCACAGGGGCGCCACAGAATGTAGTTGGTCAAGGGAGCCATGGACCCCCAAATGGTTGAACACCTCTGGCTACATTAGATAAAAGTAATCGGCCTCCTAGATGAGGAATTCTGCTTGTTGACAGCAAACTTGTGTGGCAAATGCAAATTAAGGCAAACCTGGGTCTGAGAAATGACAGCAAGTTAATCTCGCTGGGTAGGAAACAATTACGTACAAAGTACAGTGGTACCTCGGGTTTTGAACAACTTAGTTCATGAACAACTTGGAAATTGAATGCTGCAAACCAGGAAGTAGGTGTTCCGGTCTGCGAACTTTTTTCTTAATCTGAACAGTTGTTTGCGGCTGGGGGCTCCTTTAAACTTCTCCCATGAGGGGAGCATCAGAGCCCCTGCACCACCTGAAGGCAGCCAGGCAGAATAGTTGCTGGGGTGGCAAAGGTGGAGACAGCTCGGCAGCTGCATCTGAGAGCCCCTAAACTGCCACTGAGGCAGCTGTTGGGCTGTCTCCACATTGCCACGCGATGCTCCTTTAAACTTATGTTGAGATGAATACAGCTACACAATGGAAAAGTGTGAGGGAGCCTGCAACTCTCCAGTTGAGCAGCCCTAATTCAGCTCCTATTCCCGTGCAAGTGGGGCGGGGCGGAGGCTTCGTGCTCCCCAGCTGCCATTCAAAATTAAAACTGAAACTATCCAGAAAACCACAAAGCCAACAAACTTGCAACTCTTGAAAAAGCAGCAACACAACAAATTGAAAGCAAACCAATCACAAATGAATCAAAATCACAAGAAAACATAAAACACTGACTCTAACCCTAATTCTAATCCTTACCCTAAAATCCTAAAATTAACCCTAACCCAGAAATGATCTTGTTAGATAGTAAAATTCATGTTAAATGGCTGTTTTAGGAATTGTTTTTAAAAGTCTGTAACAGTTTAATCCATTTTGCATTACTTTCTATGGGAAAGTGCACCTTGGTTTTAGAACGCTTTGGTTTTAGAACAGACTTCAGGAACGGATTAAGCTTGGGAACCAATGTACCACTGTAGATGAATCAGAAGTACCAAAATCCTTCCTTCCATCCACCCGTCCGTACCGCTATTCGTTATGGATGTCTGCCTCCGAATAGGTTCTAAAGGCAGTTTACAAGATACGTGTTGTTTTTTTTTTATAAAACCGCACAAAAGTTAATAGCGGTAGTTCTAGAATAAACGTAATCCACAATCTGAGATCATTCCATTTAAATTCGAAAGTCCAAAATGCACTCAAGATTACTTTTTCATGAACTGGTGTTAAATAATCTTGAGTCACTATAGCATGATCATAGGCGCAGATAAGCATCCCAAGTGTAATACTGTAATTGTGCTTTTTTACTCCCCGATGCCATGAGGGAAGGTCGAGAGGCCACTAGCCCTCATTAAACGACCTTGAAGCTGACCGGTAAAATGCCTTCCTTGCCAAGTTACTACATATAACCTCAGCTTAGCGGAGCAGGCCGGCAAGGGCGGATTTCCCGCCCTGCGTGACGTTTCGCGGCGTCTCCATGGCGACGGCAAAGGGCCGCGGCGGGAAGCCCTGCGTTTGTCCTCCCGCCGGCTCGCCCCGCCTGCGGTGGCTATGGAGACGGCGAGCGTGGTGGGCGGCGCGTGAGCAGCTCTGTGTGGACCTTCGCAGCCGCCGTCGTCCTCCGCTTTGGTGAGTGGCGTGGGGAGGGGAAGTCTCGGCGGCATGACGGGCCGCCGGTGGGCGCAGCGGTTACCATGACAACGCCATGGAGGGCGGGTCGCGGCCCGGCGCCGTCCACAGGTGGAGATGAACGAGGGGAGGGCGAGGGCCGAGGCGGGTCTTGTCGAGGCGGACTCCGGTCTACGGCCAGCAGCCTGATGACCCTGGGCTCGGCGGGGTGGCACGGACCCGTCCGAAGCGCCCCCCTTGGCTGGTTGTCCCAACCAGGAGGGCCGTGGGGCGAGGGAGGGTCGGGCAGGCGCTCTCCGCCGACGGAGCCGAAGGGGCGGCGGGGAAAGGCAGGAGCGTGGGGCTTGAGCGCCTCCTCCGGCCCCGTGGTTTCGGCAGAGAGCGGGCCTTGCCCTGGGGTGGGCGGGGAGGCGGCTGCCATGGCGACGGGCGTAAATCGCTCGGTTGGGTCAGGCGCTTCATGTGCTCGGGAAGCCTCGGCGTCCGAACAGGCAGGTTTCGCCTCGGGAGGGGCCTCGATCTTCCTCATCAAGTGGCCGCCCCGAGGCTTGGTTTGGATCCTCCGACTAGATCAGGAAAGTTGGTCTGAGGCTGCTTTGCAGGCGATAACTTCATCGCCTGCCCCGGCAGATTTGCATTGTAAGAATGGGATGGTGCTTGGCCAGTTTTCCTTGATGGATCAATATGTCCTGTTGAGCTTAGTGGAATTTATTTCTGAGTAGGCATGCATAGGATTGTGCTTTTAGTTTATCAGTAATCAGGTTAATGTGACACTTACTTGATTAAATAACAACCCGAGTTGGTGACAATTTTATTTATTTTTGTTGTGAACATGTGTCTCGATATCAGAGGACATTTCATGCATTTCTCTGTCAATATGCAATTTAGTGTTGATACACATTCAACTCTCGTTAACTGCAATATAAAAGTGAAGAATCTTGTATTTGGAAACATGTTTAGTACAGAACAGAAGCTCTGGAGTTCAGGCAGTATTTCTTGTCTCGGACTCTCAAGGAAACTTCCTATAAGTTTTTTTATCCAATCTTGTAGGCCTATGGCATTTTGTACAAGCTGCAAAAAGCTGGGTGACTGTAGGACCAGTTGGTGGTCATGAAATTTGGGTAAAAAAGCAGACATGGTCCGACAGGCAATAAAGCTATTGAATTACAGCTGTGAAATAATCAGGTACAAGTCATGAAAATATTCTGCAAGATTGCCTTCTTAGAGTCATTAAAGTGTCCATATTCCAAAACACTTGGTTTCTTTGTAATGAAACACTTCATATATTTTTTCAATTTGTAGCTTTCCATTAAGGAACATCCACAATGAGTGACAAAAAAGACACTAGTGAATCTTCAGACACTGGAGGTCCCACAGATGGTGGGGACTATGAAGATGATTTTGAAAAAGATCTTGAATGGCTAATTAATGAAGAAGAAAAACAAATCTCTAATGATATACAGGTATTAGCAAAATACTACATTAGTCTTGTGCCAGTATCTCAATTCCATATGAAATGTGCTGATGTAAATAGATAGACTGGAATGAGAGGGCATTTGGGGTTCTTAAAATATTGTTGGACATAGGCTGAGATCCAGGGAACTTAGACCTTCGAGATCAAGCCAGTGCCAACTTTCAGAAACATCTGGAGTGATCTCATCTGGCATTAATGGTACAAAAGGAGATAATTCCTTGTGTGCACCCAGAAGTGTGTGTTGGAATGAAGAGATTCTTTGGTTTGCAGTCTAGGGCTGCAATCCTAAATAATAGCGAGTAGGCTCTGTTAAACGCAGTGTTAATATGCATAGGATTGCAATGTTTAAAACTTTTAAAAACAGGCAATCTAATATTTTATTGAGATAACACACACACACTTACTTGGGGAAATTTTTTCACTTTTAAAGGAGAATACAGTTGTATCTCGGCTTGGGGGTCGAACGTTCCAACTCCCAGACAATTAAAAACTGGAAGTGATTGTTCCAGTTTTCAAACGTTCTTTTGGAAGCTGAAAATCCAACGGGGCTTCCGCGGCTTACAACTGGCTGCAGGAGCTTCCTGCAGCCAATCAACTTTTGCATAGGAAGTCAAATGTTTCAGAAGTCAAACGGACTTCCGGAATGGGTTCTGTTCGACTTCCAAGGTACGACTGTAATTGACTTGGAATCAGCACAGTTGAGTGAGGAATGGAACCTGGGCTTCCCACATCCAAGCTCAACTTCTCAGTCATTGCACCTCACTGGCTATTCTTCTAGAATGTTGTTTATACGCTTTTTGAACTTAAGCTATTAAGTTTTTATTTAGTTACAACAAAAACGAAATTTGCCTTGGGAACTATGTGAATTGGCTCCAGGTACATAGTAAGCTGCTTTTATACAGAACTGGACCACTGGTCCGTCTAGTTAGGTAATGTCCATCTCACTGGCAGTGGCTTTCAGGGATTTAAAGGGGACATGCTTGGAGATGCTGGGGATTGAACCTGGGATCTTCTGCATGCAACACAGATGCTCTACCCCCAAGATACAACCCTTCTCCCATATTCTTAAATATAATTGTTAATGGCACACTGGCTGTATGTGCAGATTATACTAAACCATAGTTATGCAACATGAGCAAAAGAAGTGACTTGCAGTCAGCCTCAAGCTCATACCCTTCTTGCCAGAGAGGAGGAATTTGAATGTTTTGCTTCTGGTTCTGCTTGACACTGGTTTGTTGTTGGACTGACAAACTGTGTTTACTTTCAGCTATGATTAGTTTCAAACAAGCCAATTTCAAACCATAGTTACCAAAGCTGGCTTGCTTAACTCTTTTAGGTTAACCACATTTTTTAGGTCCAGATGATACGGCAAGTTTGATTAATTGAAAGTGGAAGTGAATTATTCCAAATTCCTGCCTGCATGGGATAAAGAGAGGAAGTGTGTGGAGTAAGTCAGAGAGGAGACTAGGCTTGTTCATTTCATAAAATGGAGTTTAGCATGACATTTGAAGACAGTCATTTTATGTGTGCTTCCCATTATATCCTAACATAAATAGGTATTTTGAATTTCTTTGCAGAATCATGATGAAAATGAAGGTGTTGACAAAGACTTAGAATATATAGAAGATAGAATAAATTCTCCACAAGAATCTTTGGAAGGTGATGAAGTGGGAGGACATCTTTCACAAGAGCCTCCTGAGCCTGAGGAAGTTCTGGATGAGAAGTCACAAAATGAAATTTATTCAATACTTGAACTTAATCCTAAGCAGTTGGAGCAAACATCTGATTCTGACAGTGAAGGTTCCTCTCCGGAATCAAAGCTAGAAGACCAGGAGGATGATGATGAAGATATAAAGCGGTACATCTTAGAAAAAATTGAGGAAGCCAACAAACTACTTCTTTCTCAGGAACCTTTAGATGAAACGAAAGAAAGGAAGCTAAAATTCAAGGATGATCTAGTAGATCTTGAAATCCCCTCTTTGAAAGCTTTAGAAACTGAAAAAAATGATTCCCACAGGAACATTTCAGGCAGGCTGTCTCAATTGCACATTTGTAATGGAAAGGAGGATATTTCTCTTTCTATTAATGGCGGTACAGATGATGAGCACAAGGATGGTAAGATCCTAGTAGAAAGAGATGGGAAATTTGAACTCCTCAGTATCCATGACATTGAGAGCCAAGGCTTCTTTCCTCCACTAAGTGTTTCTTTTAGTGACATTGAAGCTCAACACATTTCTCCTAAAACCTCCTACAGTACTGCTTTCAGCCCTGTCTGTATAACAAAGGAAGACTCCTTAGGACTAACTTCTGTGACCAGAGAAGGGTGCATTCGTGTCCCTCAACCACCACCCATTCGACCATGCTCAGCAATCAACATTACAAGAAACACAGAAAGGGGGAAAAGTCCACGAAGGGTGCAGTCAGCAAATGTGAGTCTCGGTGCAAGAAGCTCTACATACTGCCTGTCACCCAGGCAAAAAGAACTGCAAAAGCAAATGGAACAAAGAAAAGAGAAATTAAAGAAAGAGGTGAGAGTAGAAAGGAAATGAGAAGATCAGTGCACTGTAATTGGGTCTTGTTTTAGACACATCCCTCCGCGACTCTCCTTGGCAAACTCACTTTCTTGTTAAGAATAGCAAGGAGAATCTTGTGCAGAGTCCTGTCATTCCACTAGTACAGTTGCAAGTAGTAAGCCCTTTTCAGTTGTGGCTCTACAATTACGGAACAAGCTTCCTGTGCATAGTGCACATCACTTTACTTTCAGAAAGAGAAGCATTAACTACCTTTTTTAAAAACACTCTTTTAGGTATTAGTGCTCTTTTAGCATAAGAATGTGAAATCGGGGTGGGAGTGGGGCGACAGGGGTTCTAGCCTAGCAGCCTGTTTTCTCAAAGTGGCCATCCAGGTAGATCTGAAATGCCCACAAGCCAGTCACGAAGGCAATAAGCTACCCCCATTGTTTATTCCCACTTCAGCTAATATTCAGAGATACACTGCTTTTGAATATGAAAATTCCCTTCAGCTGTCATGGCTAATGGCTTTTAATGAGAACTGTCAATTCCACTTTTAATACCATCTAAGCTAGTTGCCATCAATTCATCATTAGCAATAATTAAGTGTTGTATATTTGCTTTCAGTGTAAGAATGAATGAATGAATCTATCTATCTTTAAGGCAGAGGGCACCACCTTTTTGGGCCACTGGGCACACTGGGAAATTTGAGGGAGTTCTACAAGTTCCAGTCAAAAATGACTGCTGTGGAGGTTTGGCATACCACAAAATGGTTGCCACATCTAAAATAACAGGAAAAGAGATGGACACTCAACTGTACCATTTTGTGGTCCTGTTAGCCACTATCATCATTGGAAAAAGGCACCTATATCAGTCACCGTCATGCTCACTCCTTGCACCTCTGCTCTATTCAAAATGGGACGATGGGTGTCCAGTTTTAGCATTTAATGAAGGGCATGTTTAGAGGGGAGTGTGTGTGATGTAGGGGAGGCTGAGCCAGTGCAAACAGGAAGAGCAAACAGTAACTCGCACACTGGATTTTTAGGGGACATATACTGAGATCTTTGGTGCTAATGCCCATGGGCACTATGTTGGCAACCCTTCTGTAAGGTGATAGGTTTCTACCCACTTTCAATAGAATTACATTTTGCTCCTTAGAAAGTCTTGTAGGAAAGACTTGTATGACTTGAAGAGAAATCTGAAGTAGATGCAGTGTTTTGCATATCCAGATCTTGCTTACATGTATCTCTTCCACCTAAAACCACTAGCCTTTATCGTTAAAGCATTGCTCAGATGCAGTTCCCCTTATTGTTGGTTTTGCGCTGTGGTTTGAAATTGGAAATGGGGAACGGGAGGATCTTGTAAAGAGGTGCCAAGTAATACGTGACTTCACTGCATTTGTCTCCAAACTTGAAATTCTACTGTTTTTTGATCCTTCTAGTATTTTTTAGACACAAATAATGATCGTTACCATCCCCACCTAGCTTGCAGATGTTTGTAAATGCAGCTCCAAAAAACCATTCCACCTGGAAATCTCGTTGAACCAAACGAACATCCATTCGCCTTAATGTCCTTAATATCTCCCAGACACATTGATAACATTGTTGCATTGTAACCTCCGGAACACATTACTATTATCACTGTATTCATGCTTCGGTTCTTTTCAGGGTGGTCTAGAATAATTTCACACCTTTTACTACCGCTGCTTGAAAAATTGCTGAATCTTTGAATTGGGATTGTTGAAAAGTTCACATTCTTTGTTCACATTTTAATGTAAGGAAGAAATTCGGAAAAGAATAGAGGAGGAGGAGAAAAGGAGAGAGAATGACATGGTCTTCAGAGCTTGGCTGCAGAAGAAAAAAGGGCAGCTGCAGGAAGAGAGACGAATTCAGAGGGCAAAACAGCTGGAAAACCTGAATAGCAGAGTAAGTTTTCCCATGCCTGTTGTCCTTCTGCAGCCTATTATAGTTCTAAAAAGTTGAAACGAAGAAAAACCCAATCTGCCTGACAAGGACTGACAGCAATCTCACCTTCTTTTTCCAGAACTGTGGCTGCAAGCAGGTATATGGCCCTGACAAGTTTAGGAGCACTTGCCTACAGCCAATACAATTATCAGTTATTTAGAAACCCATTTGCTAGGCTATCAAACATCTGCAAGACCCCTTTTGTGGCAGTTGTGGTATTTGCATGCTACCCTTTAATTAAATTTAACATGGCAGCTTTCCCCCTAAGCAGATGTTTGTGTCCAATATAGGCATCCGTTGGAGACTACTTATCTTCTGTCATGACACATTTATTTGCTTTTATCAAACATATTTAATGCCTGGTATAACTGCAGAAGGCATAGAAAATAAGGTGGCCTTATTTGTCTTTGGCTCTTGGGGTGGTGGTGGTAAAGAGTAAGGAGTGGGCAAGACCTTTTATATATCCAAATGATGATGATGATGATGTCAGTTACTTCAGACTTTTTATGGCAGCTGCATTTAAGCCCTTATTGTACAGGAATATTGTTCTCAATGGAAAGTTCTCAGTGAACTAAAGGATGGGATATGAGAATTCATAAATTCTAATATCAAACATCTCAAACTAAAATCATTGTGTTACTAAACAAATCACTTGATAGGCAAATCTGAGCCTTGATTCCAAAAAACAGCATCCTTTTGTGACTGACCAGCTTGAAAACTGAGTTACATCTAGTTTTTTCTCAGGTTGTGAAGTTTTTCTGATGTTAAGGTTCAGACTTCCACCGCAGGTAAGTAATATTGTTTCCCCAAAGTGTATGTGTATATATTGGAATATATATATATTTATATAGCCTTTAGTGTATCTATCCGTTTCTGGAAAGCCGGTATGATGCCATGAGCCTTAGCCTCAATATGTGTGAATCTGAATGCCTTCTAGATGCGTTTTTGTTGATTATCAAGCAACTATGCCTCCTCAAAATATATACTGAATACAGTCTTACCTTGGATCCCGAATGCCTTGGTACTCAAGACGTTTTGGCTTCTGAACACCACAAACCCGGAAGTGAGTGTTCAGGTTTGTGAACATTCTTTGGAACCTGAACGTCTGACGGGGCTTCCGTGGTTTCTGATTGGCTGCAGGAGCTTCCTGCAGCCAATCAGAAACTGTGTTTTGGTTTCCGTACGTTTTGGAAGTCGAACGGACTTCTGGAATGGATTCCGTTTGACTTCCAAGGTACGGCTGTAACTGGAAAGTGGTGTAAAATGCTCACATTAGCATTGTAAATAAGTTGCTAATATTTGATTTATTTGGAGTAGATCTTTGGGGATTTTATTTTTCTTTTGAAAGCAGGAAAGCAGAAATCCAGAAGCAGCTTACAGGTCATGGCTTAGAAAAAAGCAGGTAGAACACATGAAGGAAAAACAGATGCAGAACATGAAAGAGCAGGAAGAATGCATGTTTTTCCTTCCAAGAACATCGGAAAATGACAAGGCTTATAAACAGTAAGTTGTTCAGTGTTGTGTTTGTCCTGTTACTGCCTAACAGGAACAATTCCATCTCACTTTTTATCAACTTAATTTGGATTGTTTCCCTAGGAAGCAGAAGACGACAGCCTTTTGCCCCCATTCGGAAGTGTTTTCCCTCTACAGTTTTCTTCACCCTCTAGAGCCCATGTATTTCTGGGGAGCATCCTCCTGCTAGAGAGAAGTGCTGCTCTCTTAACATCAGCATTACAGCTGCTTACTACGGTGGTACATGGGCTGGGTCACTGCAAGGATGTGGCTGCACAGGCACACACCCGAGTATATGATAATGTTGGGAGGGTGCCTATGCAACACCACATAACTGTACCTGCTGCTAAGACAGCAGGATGTAGCACTAGAAGTAGTAGTGAAAGTAATACTGAATTGCCAGAGCCTAATTTTTTGAAAATTGAGACTTCTCCAAAACTGGTCTAAAACTGGTTGTGGAATATCATGTCATTATATTTCACAGCCTTCTTTAATTCATGATGAACTCATGAGGAACTTCAAAAGTGCATATTAGCTCTCAAGCATTATTATCTAGTCAAAAGCACTTGTGGTCCACCTAGTAGTCAGTGTTCTTATAGCTCTATAAACTATCCTCTGATGCTGTGTTCTATTCTGGAGAGTGTGCTGTTTTTGATGAGGATAAAGTAGGTGACCTGGTTTTAGTAAACCTGGAAGAAGTAATCAAATTAAGCTTGGGCCACTTCATATTCAGTTCTTCAAAATAATTAATTTCTCTGCAGATGGCTAAAAAGGAAGAGACGGGAGAGGCGAGAAGAGCAAATGGCTGCCAAAGAGCGAGCAAGGCAGCTTAGGCAGGAAGCCAGAAGAGCAAAACAAATAGAGAACATTCTCTGTTCAATTTCTGAACCAAAATCTCTTCGCTTCTCGGACCAGTACAGCTGAGATTTAGAGTCACCGGATGCCTCTAGTATGACTCTCACAGTACCTTGTATAGCTTGCTCTTGAAAGCAGCTTCTTCTGGGATGTTTCATAGTCCTTCAATAACGGCTTAATTTTCTCAATCTTACTAATCTCTCCCCCTCTTAAACTTGGAATAAGTCTCTATTTGTGAATGGGTTGGGGTGGTGTTCTTAGTTCTACAGAGCAAAAAACAGAATAAATGCCCATATGGCAATTGTGGTGTAAATCCTTTTTAAATAACTTGGCTAGGGGACCAGTGTTACCTTCATACCAAGTATTTTGTGTAAAAGCTACACTTAAACTACTGTCACAGCTGATGGCAATGTGCTAGCACATAGCACTAAGGACTTTACCAACAACTAGTTGGCACTTACTCCTGGACATTGCAGTTTCAAAGTTCTGTCCTGATGTTCTTCCCTGTTGTACTGATCCTGAATAGGTAGTGGAGGGGGCAGTGTGAAAATAACAACTGAAACTTAAAGGTATACACCATTTCTAAAGCACTGTTTGCTCATTTGGGGGTACTTACTGCGCATAAGAAATCTCATCCTTTCCTAGCACAGAACCAATGGAAATGTGCACAGACTAATTTACTGCACTGGTGAAGGTAGGTAAATGTTAGGGAATGGTTCTTGTGCTCAGAACACAACTAGTAAAGTGCAAGGTGCTCTGATACTGTCCGACATTATTCTTACGTTTTTGTCAATTTGTTCTCACCCATACAGCAGGCATTTGAAGATAAACATTTGTTTACTACTGCAAAAACAGCACACATAATCATGCATTATTCATTTTAATTGTCAAGTTACTTAGCAAAGGATGTTCACATATACCAGCTTTGGAAGAGGTAGAAAATTCCCCCTGCAAAATATGCAGCTAACATTTATTGTAAAATTGTCAAGATCAGAGTAGGCCTAAACTGCAGCATGTCTCAATCCATATATTCTGTTAACCAAACATAGGTTGTTGCATGCAGACACAGAGCAGGTACACCTGCTTAGTATTTCAGTGTAATGGCAACATGTTAGCAATGTGATTGTCCCAGAAATGAAAGGAAAAGCCTCTTCTTTTACATATAGCAGTAGGCCCTTTTTTACCTATTTCCAAATTAAAAGATGAGAAAGGAATCCTCAAGGCTTATTTCTCTAAAAGTACAGGTAGAAGAGCAGTTCTGTCACATTTAATAGCACCAATGAAATATGTCCTTATATAAGGTCCACCAGGAATACTTATAGGCTGTAAAAGCTGGTTTATAGAGATACATAATTCACTGAGAATCACCTCTAATAGTTTGACCTAGAAGCTTGTTGCTACTCTTTGGCTTCAATTTTTGTGCATGCCAGAATTCATTTTTGCCTCAATCAATAACCAAATTCATTCAAGATCAGTTTCTATCATAGTAAGAATGCTGAGCTCTCACATTTTCACCTGCTATGTAACAATTGCTATAATAGCACTAGAAACAGATTCTAAAAGATACTGAAGCACAGCACTCACTATTATTCTAAATTAAAATAAATACTTAAACTAGTTATCTGAACTTCACAGAAATGAAATCCAAATGCCTGATGCTGGTAGGGTTTCTATAATACTCCACTTCAGCCTTCTCTTGGAAAAAAAGTTTGCATGTAAATTCTATTTAAGGGCCTATGCACACACTGTTCTAACATTTTCTTATTTGCCTTGGAGAACAGCTTGTGTTGCTCTTATTGCAGTATGATCCCAGCCTGATAAAAAAAAGTTTGATAAAAGAACTCTTAGAAGTCTGAAATCTGTGTGAAAAGTATATTTCTAGCACAAGCCCACCCTATCTGAAAAAAGCATAGAAAAGTGAATACTGATCACTTAAGAAAGTTAGCATATTCAGAGACAACATATCTGGCTATTAGGCAGTGTCTTTTTTTTTTTAAAGCGCTATCAATTCTCCCTGGCAGTGATTGCAGCAGTTGAAAGTTATGTTCTCATATCTAGTGTATGGATGAAACCGTCCAATATTCTTCCTTGGGGAAAGGAAAGGGGATGGTGAAGGATCAGAAAAAGGAAGTTCTGGAGATGCTTCTGTACAAGTGCCGGGATCCAGCATTCTCAGAACCTGCAAGAAAATAATCATTATGTTATGGTGAAAGTCCTGGAGCAGTGCATTTTACATGAGGAGCTTCTGAACTCCTTGCTATTAAGCAAACCCTTACCCACTTCATTAACAACAGTAAAGGTAGGATGGGGCAATGTTTTTATCTGCAACACTGTTCTGGGCTGGGGGAGAATTGCTGTATGTTGAGCAACAGGTATGGAAACTCCAGTGATCAGGAATCATGACTGGTGGTAGAACTGCTCCAGTTGCCCCAACCTCCTCAGATGCTGTAGTTTCTTCTGCATGGGTAGAAGTCCTGCATTCTACTATACTGCACAGTTCAAGCTGTTCAGGGCCAGGGCAACTGCCCCCATCTTTCACTGAATGGACAGCCCATGTAAGCTGGACTTTCTTAAGTTTGTGACTATACAGTTTTGTATTCATAGTATGATAGATCTGTTGGGATAGGGTTAAAGGCTCAATAATGTAGCATCAGTTGATACAATAAAAAGATAATGCTTTGTGTTTCAGAAGATGACATTGAAACAGCATAATCTTAATGCTCAAAAGAGTAAATTGAGAAATCTATATATATTAAATTAATATATATATTAAAAAGGTAAATTGTGAGACCAAAATGAAAGGGTTTTTACCATTTCAGCCATTTTCTCAGCAGGGGTGTTGCAGAGTTCTGTCGGCGAAGAGCCCTTTTTTGGACTGTTAGTGCTATTAGTGTTTCCAAGCAGGTGTGAGGTCACTGCTCTAGCTAGTTTGTGGTTGACAGCTGCTAATTCTGCTGTACTATGAGGCTGTGCGCTAGGATAGTAGGTTTGCTGCCTTCCCCACTGCAGAGAAACCATCAGCTCCTCCAGCAATCTGTATAGGAAATAAAGAAAATAGTTTATTTTGGTGACTAACATTCTAGAGTCTAGACCATCATGAAAAGATTTAGCAGGGTAAGTAAGGAGTCCTGCTGGAAGGTGAGAGACAGGATTCAAATGCAGAAACTACCAGATACAATCTTGATGCTAAAAGGAATATCATATAGTTTCCGGACAAGGTTTCTGATTGGAAATCTTGCATGAAGGACTGGGGAGACCTTGAGCACCTCCAGGGTCCCTTCCTGAAGCAGAGGCTATGACAATGTGTGTTAGAAGCCATGAAATGGTATGCAACGATAAATCTGTTAATTGTTAAGGGGACGTAAGAATGCTGTTCCCTACCCCCACCCACAAATATGGATATGAATGACCCACAGGTGCAAATGGGGAAGGAGCTGTTAGAAGTTGGGGGAAAACCAAATGTTCATACTTCTGTGCAGCAATCATTTCTTGGCGAAACTGGTCACGTTCACTTAACAGATCCTGAATTGCACTCTGTGCATCCCTGGTTTGACGCTGGAGAACTGCTCTGGAATTAGTCAGCTCATCAGTCATGACTCTGTAGAAGAAATCCCAAATGTGGCTCAGACAGGTAAAGGAATTTATCCACTTAAAATCCTAATTCATGTTACATTAGCAGATAACAAATGAACTGGTAATACCTACAGGATGCACCCTGAATGGCTATAACTGAAAAATAAGAAGAAATCAGCTTGTTGATCCGAAGTACATTATGTTGTTATTATGTCACTCTTAGCCTGTTCCCCACTCAGGAACACTTATTTTATTCTCATAATAACACTGCAAGGTATTTATTTATCATTTAAAGTAACCATTTCACAAACCATCAGGGCACTGTACAACAACATAAAACAATTTTTAAAAGTAATACAGAAAATTTTGAACAGTCACATATGCCTGCTGGCCTAAAAAGTCAAAAGCGAGGATGCCTGTCAAATCTCTGCTGGAAACGTCTTCCATAGGATGGAAATGGTAACAGGAGAAACCACCAACCACTCCCCTCTGGAGTGTTTCAGCGATCAGGCTAGGATATGAATTAGACTGAAAGAGGCAACTTTGGGTCAGTCACCCTGAGAACGTAAATTTGCTGCACTGACACCTGAACACCTTATCCAATGCACCTTATTTACTTTCCTGCTGTGCATGGACTTCTCCAGCAAGGTGCAAAGCAGCAGCAAGGAGGAGGGGTAATTCTGGCCGGCTACGTCTTCAGGAACCAAACTTCTAAACTGCTTTTTATCTTTGGGGCTGTGGTGATGCTACTGATCAAGAGCTAACTGAAAACCCCTGTTAGGCTTGTCTATCTTTTTATGGTATTTAGAAGTGTAAAGCAAAACACATCTGGGAGTGGAAGGCTGAAACTTGGCCTGCAAGGAAAGAGGAATTGTGGATCTGCTGCATAGAAACAGATTGTACTCTCTATTCAATCTCATAAGCAAGCCTAAGAGGGAAGCAGCTTGGGGTCAGCAAGATGGACTAACTCTTTGAGGTCCCCAGTTATACTATTCAAAGTTATATGCAGTACAGGAGCAGCAGTCCTCAGAAAGCCCAGCACTTCCAGCCAGCTTCCACCTCATCAGTGGCATCTCCAACTGCACTGCTATGCCACTGCTCGGGTCTAGGTTGTTGTGAATAAGACACGAGGAGTTTGACAAGGCTTTCCTTACTCTCAACTGTCTTTTGGTTCTTAGCACCCAAGGGTCTATCTTAATCTGAAACAGCCATCAATCCCCCACAAATAGCTTTCCTGTATCCCACATGGGATCCTTGCATGTCCTCTAGGGGCTTAGAATGGATTTATGTTCAACTCAAGAACTTTCACTCAAGGTGCAGATTACCAGTTGTAGTTCAGCAACATCTGGAGGGCCAAAGGTTCCCTGCAGCTAATGTATCAAGACAGCCTTTATAAAGTTGCATTGAGGCACAATACCTGCTTGCTAGGAATTTGCTCCTCCAAACATCACACTGTATAGACATCCGCTCTAATTGCTCTGATAATTGAGACACATTTCGCCCTAGGGCCTCATTTTCAAGGATCAGTTGATTTTTTTCACGTGCCATGCGTTCAAAGTGATACTGCAGGTCATCCCCCACAGAAGCAACAAGTAACTTCTTCAACTCCCGATTGACCTAAGACAAGACAATTATTTAACCATTCATCATGTGTCAACATAGAATATAATCAAGCTACCCCTGGTTAATATTGAAGCTATCAAGTGCAAGATGCAAGAAGACTCCCCTTCCAAGGTTAGCAGACTTTCATAGTAAATATATATAGGACACATCTCTAAGAGACAGATATGTATTCTTAAACAAAATGCCTGGATACCCAAACCATAAGCACGCTAATACTGTATACTAAGATATTTGATGCAACTGTAGCTGCTTAAAATAACAAATACTAAGGTGCAATTTGCTAGAAGATAAATATATACATGTACAGTGTTACCTCTAAATTAAAAATACATTAAAACATCAGTCATTAAAAACTTCCTTAAAGAGGGCAGCCTTCAGATGTCTTCTAAACATCAGATAGTTGTTAATTTCTTTGACATCTGATGGGAGGGCGTCCCATAGGGCAGGCACCACTACCGAGAATGCCCTCTGCCTGGTTCCCTGTAACTTCGTTTCTTGTAGTGAGTGAACCACCCAGAATGCAATATGAATAATTGTTATATTGCAGTTTCCAGGCCATCTTTTAAAAGGAATAAAAGTATAATGGATTAAATCCACTTCTTGGTCCCTCACCTCTGTCTGCACATGGAGCTGATTGGAAAGGCCTTCCTTATCCTGTAGCAATCTTCTTTCGGAGTTCTTGAGCTTTGCTATTTCACTTCTAAGCTCCTTTTTAGAACCCGAAATTCCATCTAACAGAGTGAGGGTTTCCCTTTGGTGTCCTGAAGACCTGGACGTCTTTGCATTTTTGGTAGGAACGACATGGTTTATAGCAGCTTTGGGAACCAGGATTCGCACAGCTTCGATCTCCACGGCCGTATCACCTTTTATCTTCCCTAGTTGAAGAACTCCAGGACTTGGTGAAGGAAGAGCTTTCTTGTGTGGGCTTCGATGGGTATGAGTGGCCGAGGATGGGATTACTTCAACAGATTTGGGCGGTTGCTCCATTTCCATGCCATCACCAGGTCCACGGATGGGTGAGGTGGCATATTCAGCCGAAGCTTGGAGAAAGAAAGCAGAAAAGTTAATGCAAAAAAAGGTATTCCGGTGAGATAAGTACTTGTCATTGGGTTGCGTCCAAAAGCTTCTGTTTCTTCACTACATTCCCCCCACATTGCATGCTACACTGTTAGCCAAATTTTTAAAAAGAAAACCGCAGAACTAGACATAAGATCAATTTAAGAAATTGTTTGCTAGTTGATTTTAACAGTGGCCATATTTACACACTTAGTACCACCCCCAAAAATTATAGTTCGAAGCAGATTATCACTCAGATAGCGTGATATGATATAGCAGATTTATTTTGATTGATTTAATGTCTGAATATCTGTAAAGAAAGAGGTTTAGTATATTTGATATACTGTACTTGGCAATTAAAAATATTAAGTAAAAACCCTAAATGATTAGACCTTGCAATTACCATACATTTAGCCTCCCTCGGAAACCTACTTCCTGGTCTAAACAGATAGTTTTACCAAAGTCTTTCCTTTACAAATAAGTGAAGAATGCATAGTTTCACACAACATTTGTTTTTAAAAAGGATGAACACTTACTGTTTACTGTATTCTGTAGTGTTGTCATCTTGTTGATGGAGCTTCACACACAGCAGATAAACACTATGTGGAGGAAAAAGAAAAATGCATAAAATCTCAGTTGCATATTTTAGCTGCTAATTCTTCTGAGAAATATGCCAAACCAGTAGTGCATCCTTTATCAAGTCACATTGCTCCAATCCAAAAAGGCAAGCACTGTTTAGAAACTTCCCACAAACGTAACTCATGAGGGTGCAAATATACATCCTAGCTGTGTTAATTCAGGATCCTTACAAATTGCTTGGCCACAATTTCTGTGGCTGTGAATGGTGGGCACAGTGGCTGCTCTGTTATTCTACCAGTAAGAACCTGACAGTTTGCTTGGTGAGTGGTACAGACCAGAAGTGATGACCGGGGGGGCATTAGAAACATGAAAAAGCAACAATAATGCAATTATCTAGCACAGTGCATTGCAGCTGCTGTAAGGAGCGGAAAAGCAATTAACTGGACTACCAAGACATTCAACAATTTTCAAGAGGCCAGTGTGTGGGAAGCTTAGAAACCACTGCCCTGTACCAAATTAGATTATTGGTCCTTATAGCCAGCGGTGGTGCTAGGTTCTTCAAAGGCTTCGGGACCAGGCTCATGACACAATTTTATTTTTTTTAAAATATATTGTGTTTCATCCATAGATCTCAGGGTGGTTCACAGCATAAAAAAGAACAAAACACAAAACACATAATAAAAACAAGAAAAACGCATTTTAAAGGATATAGGATGCATACAAGTTAATATGTTAATTTATACATATAGATGCATATTTAGGTCAACTTCAGAAGGAGAACCACCCTGTAAGCAAAGTTTCTTTTTTAAAAGTTTAGGAGCTGGGAAGGAATAGGATCTACGCCACCTCGGTGCCCAGCATGCAGCTCAATATTGTCCATGACTGGCTGTGGATCTCCAGAGTTTCAGCCAGGGCTTGCATAGTTGCAAAAGGTAAACTACCCATACAGTTGGGCAAAACGTACAAGAGAGATGAAGAGGTTACTTTCAAACACTGCACCAGCTCCAGATTGGCCCAACACCATAGATTGGTGAGACACAAAAACTTAAGACACAGTGAGACTATTATTTTGAAACAGGAAGTTGACTAAGGCTGCAACCCTAATCATACTTAGGCAGCAACTCCCACTGAACTGAGGGGGTTTAATTTGAACAAACATGTTCAGAATCAGGCTAGCCAAGTTACTTCTCTTCACCATCCTGCCTCATGATGACAGTTCTTTTCAGCCATCAGAAACTAGCTCTTGAAGCTGTTGTCTAGAGTCTTACAGTTTTGGCATTTTTAATAACTGACAAACCCAAAGAGGCAGGAATTTTGCACTGGAAACTCAGAAACTAAGCTGTAGTGTCCTATACTAGATAAAAAATTCTTAACCTGCAAAGAGGCAATAGGATGATGCTTCTTCCACAGGCTGTGTGCCTACCACAAATTCTGCAAGTGTGTCAGATTTTCACTTTGTATCTTAAATCCCTTCAGCCCCATCTCACTGGAAGCCTACACTCCTATGCATGTGAATTAGTCCCATTTGAATTCACTAGGTAGGACTGATGTCAGTCCTGCAGGATCCACTTTTACTAAAAACCCTCCACCAGCTTGAGCCAGGTGAAAACGACAGGCGTTTCGAAATTAAAAATTCTGACCCTGTGAATTTGTTTTGAGCACTAGAAGTGAAATGAGCTCACAGTCCTCACACACTGATCTCTGCTCCCAAGTCTATCCCAGTCCCCACTTCAGCAGCATAATTTGGCATTTGGTTGTCATTGTTAAAACATCTAGGAGTCAGAAATCCTCACCCATCTTTTCCACGCCTGCTAAAAGCCTACCCAGATGCTTGGAAAGCTGAGATAATTTTAATCGGTTTGAGTATTTTAGCTTTTGCATGTTTTTAAAGTAGGGCTGTATTCCCCCCCCCTGATTTTCCTTGATTTCACCTTTGGCAAACCGCTTTGACCTCCGCCCCCCCCCCGTTTACAGTCAATAGCTGTATAAATTTTATGAAACAACAAACAAAAACAAGCCCAACCAGAAGCCTCCCGGTAGATCCCGATCCACCTTCTGCCAACACCTGCTATGTAATATACACAGTGGCACAGTACTACGCCCGAAGGAGAAAAAAACGATTCTGGCTACCCCGCAGTACACTTTCGATAGGATCTACGTCCCAGGAACGGCAGTTTGGGAAATGCAGCAGCAGGTTGCTTCGCTACGAGGGAATATTCAACAACGCGTGAAAAGGCGTAGTTTCCTCCCACCCGCCGCCGCCGCCCAAGCCGCCTCCGCACAACACCCCCCCCCCCCGATTTACCAGCGGCCCGGATTACTTGCGAGTAGTTTCCCTTTTCGACCCTCTCACTCGCTCGCCATCTCTCTCACTCGTCCGCCTTCTCTAATCAACTTCCGCTCTTTTGACTTCCGCGTATAGAGGCATATCTATTAGACTGGCGTACAGTTAACTTCCGGATTGCTTTCGAATTTCTCGGCCTTCCCACGTCGCGAGAGCTGAGCCGCCCTAACAAAACCAGTTGGGAAGCCCCGGGTTTTAGTGTACCATTGATTTGAGTGACATCACTCTCCCCTGCCAATCCATAATAAAATAAAATAAAATAAAATAAAGATAAAATAAATAAAAGACTTATTTCCTTGGCAGAAAGGCAACAATAAAACTCCAAGTCCATTTGCACAGCTAAGCAGGGTCCGGTATGGTTTCAAATTGGATGTGGCACCGCATGTTGAGATGCCTGCATTGCAGAAGGTTGAATTAGATGACCCTATTCCACATTTCTCTACCCCCCCTTCCCCCATGGGCAACTGTCACTTGGTATGGGAAGGTGAAGTGGGAGAGGGAGCTTCAAAAAGAATTTATGAGGCATGACCGCGAGAGAAGTGCGCAGTTGTTGACTCTGAAATTTCTTATCTCTACGCTTCCGTCCAACTTCACAGCGATGACGTCCGCTTATGTTGCGCTTCGCATGCTTCCTTTCAATAGGGAACCCGGCTTTATCTACCGTCAAGGCCTAGAGCGGCGCTTACTCTCAGCCAATCGTGAGTCACCGCCAATGGCGGTTTTCCTCTTTCAACGGAAGTTTATTTTCCGCCACCGCGTCCTAAGCGCGCTCCAGGAAGGAGGAGTGGCTTCGGTTGCTAAGAAGCGGTTTTGGTAGGCGGGCGGGCAGAGTTGGACCGTTTTGTTGTTTGAGGGAGCTAGTGGTGCTTGGGCTGAGGCAGAGGAGCGTGAAGGGCAGGCGAGGACTGTACCATGGTGAGTTCCGGGGTGGGGGGGTTGGAATGATGCATTAGCTAGTCGCCGTGTGTATATATATATAATGCTTCTGCAGTGACTCCTATTGAAGGATGGTATATTAGCGAAGAAATGGCGCTTAATAGCTCCCCAGTGGAGGTGATTTTTTTTGGGGGGGGGGAATGTTGTGTTTTGTGACGTCATTGATTACATTTATTTACATCCTGCCTTCTGAGGAGCTCAAGGCAGTGGTCTCTGTTACTCTTCTCCCTAATTTTATCCTTACAGCAACCCTACGAGGTAGGCTAGGCTGGGGATCAGTGACAGGCTCAGGGCCACCCAGGGGAGCCCATGGCTGAGTGGTGTTCCGAACTTGGCTCTTCTTGTTCCTAGCCTGACATTTTAACCACTGTACCACCAGTGGGGAAGGATCCTGTGGTCATCCATGTGGTCTTGGACTCCCAACTCTATTAGCTCCAGCCTGCATGGTCAGGGGTTATGGGAATTGTGTAGCCCAGCAATGCCTGAACGGCCACAAGTTCTTCATCTTTGCCTGTTTTTGTACCGCATATAAAGATACAAGGATGCTATAATATTACAAATGTAATAAAACAAACAAAGACAAAGGGAAAAAGACTTAAGGGACATGTGTGCTTCAACACTGAAGAGGACAAACTTCAAGAGAGAACATTTGAAGCCCCAGCAACAGATGATTAGATCTAAACTATGCCAGCCTATGGACTTCAAAGGGGTTTGATGTGACTGCTGGTCAGTGGATACAGTGATTCCCTTTCATTCGGTCATAATTTTATTTATATGCTGCTTCTTCCACACAAAAACAAAGGAAACAGTAACATTTCTTGAAATCAACAATCACAAGAACAATGCCATAGTAGCATAATAAAACAACAACATAATAGCAAGTGTAACAACATAAAAAACCCATTTCAGTGCAATAAGTATAATAAGATTACATTAACAACATTAATCTTGCTGGCAAAAGCAAAACAAGGGAGTTTGAGTTTTACCTTGGTCCTAGAAACAACATCATGTTGCTCACCTTTGAAGTTGTCTCCTACATCATAATGATGTCAGATGATAGACAGGTGGGTGATGGTGCCCAGATGTCAGAGTTGGTCCATGAATGATGAAGGAGATAACCCTTTCTGTAAAAAAGGTGAAACATAGAACAGTGATGTACTCAGCATGACAATCTGATACATAATAGTAGGGATGCAGACTTTCTGTACCTTTCAGACAGGACCAGGGCCCCATCAATGTGAGACATACTGTAGATTGGAGGAAACCTGGAACCTATTATTGTCTCTCTCTTAGTTCCCTCTTCTTTGAATAAATTTAATTCAACAGAGACTGGGTCCCCAAACATTTCCCTTCTATTGAAGGTTCTGTGCTGGCTAGAGGGAAAGCTTTGTTTGTTTGTGCTGTACAATCCCTGATGAAAATTGGATCATCTGTGCAGGCGAAAATGAGACATGTGCCATTAGATAATGACTGTCTACCTGTCAAACTTGGCCCATGGGGTGGATGTGGGAGATTCGGATCCAGTCTGCTGACCAGATCCACCCCAGTTATATACCAAACTGTTACTTTAAATATTATATATACAGTGTATCCTGAACCTATTAAATTTATCAATATTGTATTGGGGTATATATTGCAACTCTTGTGAGTCTGTTGAAAGAATAATGAGTGATTTACAATACAGTACCGTATTTACTTATTTGTTTATTGTTCTAAAATTAGGCATCATATTTTCATCTAATTGAAAACAACTGTGATTAGATGTGATGAAAATAATTTCTAAAAAATACTTCATACATTTGGTGAATTTCCAAAGTAGGATTATACTGTATTGTATAATAAAAAATATCAGTTTTAGAGGATCGTCATCTGGCAAGATGAAAGCTAGCTTCTTTCTTTAGTCTTAGCTTTGTCTGCTTTTATTTTTAGCTTAGCTTCTGTGCTAGCGAGTGTGCGATTTAAACTTGCATCATGCATAAAATGAATTTATGTGGAAGTGGGCAGTAATTGTTCTTCAAGCTCTCTTCCCACTCAGCTGGCCCTCTTCCTAAAAGATGACTTTAAGTGTAACTGATGAGATTGCTTAATTTTCTCAAAATCTCAGGTAGGATTTTCATGATGTAAGCAGCCTCCAGAACAGTTCAGCAAGAGCAGAATTATGTTTGACTTTAAAGAAGTATGGGTAGAAATAAAAGGCTGTATCTAGCTTATTTATTGTTGGAGTAAACAATTGAAATGAATGGACCTAAGCGAATCATTAACAGTATTTTTGATGAGTCTGTATTCTGAGTAGGAGTAACAGTGGCTACAATCCAAGTGTTCGCATTTATAGACAGTGGAGAAATTTCTGCTAACTTGTAGTTAGTCACAAAATCTCATGCCCATATCAACCTTGAACTGGGCATGCTGCTGATGCGCCCAGTGCACTGCACTGGTCATTTTTTTAATAAGCCAGGGCCTCACATGCCTCTCGTGCATTTCTGCAAGAGTAAGAGGCTAGGGCGCCTCAAATGTTTAAATAATGGTGTGAATTTGCTTGAGTATACATTTGATTGGTTATTTGCCTGGAATTTATTTTTTGTCATTTGCTAAAGTGTACTATGTTTCTTTCATATATTTGTTCCAGTCCACACACTACCCATAGTTTAACAATAATTAATAAATAATAGTTTCAGGTAGGTAGCCGTGTTGGTCTGATGTAGTCGAAACAAAATATTTTAAAAAAACCTTCCAGCAGCACCTTAGAGACCAACTAAGTTTGTCATTGGTATGAGCTTTTGTGTGCATGCACACTTCTTCAGATAAATAATACAATTTCTCCTAGTTGAGACTTGATATAATCTGACTTCTGTGGAGCACTAGGTGGAGCCCTTTAGCTGACAAACCTGAACCTGTCATTTCTTTTAAAGGGTGAGTGTTTGCCTGCTGCCCATTATAGTTTGTTCATGTAAACCATATTAGTTGGACCCATTTGTAAATATTCCCTATCCTCAGAGCATTGGAAAACATACTGTGATAGCTGGAATTACTTTTAATTGTACTCTAACTGATGTACTTATGGAAAAAGATTCCATGAGCAACAGTTCTGTTGTGCAAACAGTTCCATGGGCAACAGTAGTGCCACATGACCAGAATTGTTCTGTTTCATAAATACAGTGGTACCTCGCAAGACTAATGCCCTGCAAGTTGAATTTTTTGCAAGACGAATGTGTCTTGCGATCTGATGGTGACTTGCAAGACAAATTCGTCTTGCGAAAAAATTGTCTTGCGAATCGCGGTTTCCCATAGGAATGCATTGAAATTTAATGAATGCGTTCCTATGGGCAAAAAAGGAATTTTCAATGCATTCCTATGGGAAACAGCGATTTGCAAGATGAATTTTTCGCAAAACGAATTGACTCGCGGAACGAATTAAATTCATCTTGCGAGGCATCACTGTATTTACAATTTAAACGAGACAATCCTCTGTTAATCCATTCAGAATAATAAATAGCACCATTTTACTAAGGGGAAAGATAATCCCAATGGAACGAAAGGGAGCAAATGACTGGAAATCCAGTTTAGGTCAGAAAGGTAAAGTACCTACTTCCTGGTGGTCTAATTTCCCCTGTGCTTGCTATAATGGTTATTGATTCGAGTGGAAACCCAGTAGCAGGACGGCAGGTCATTCTCAGTGACAGAAGGCCCCAGATTTAGTCCTTGACATGAAAGGATCAGATAGCTGATAACAGGAAAGGCATATCTATTTGAAATCCATGAGATTTTCTGCTAATCCAATATTCTGCTCTGCAAGTGTGACTAAGTCTTATGCCCTGGTCTGTTTATGCATCTCTGCCATATGCAGCCCCTGTTCAGGCAACCACATTATAGCAGAAATGTTAAAACATCTGGTTCTGTGTGCTGCAGCTGGTTACATTGAATATCTGAAATGGTAATGAATCATTTGTTCCTGATCGCTTATAAGGCAACTGACAACAAATGTCATTGTTCTTTTGAACTGAGAGAGGGCTTGTGGTAGAAATCATGCAGAATGGCCCTTCATGTTTTGGCAACAAAGTAAATTTATAGTGTAACCTTTAAATGGGGAATTAATGAGCCAATTTTATGAGTTGATCTGAATAAATAAGATTTTATTGTTATTTTGTACTTTTGCACTTATTTCCAGGAATTTATACTGTGCCTGTCATTCGGAATCCTCTTGCCCCCCCCCCCCCGCGAACTTTCCATTTTCATCATTTATTACGTTACTCACTACTAAAGATATTAGATAAGCTTTTTAAAAACACACACACATACCTGTTCAATATTAACTTGGTATCTGTCTTTATGATAGAGGATTTATGAGTATGCCATCAGACATTGTCTGCTCTGGCTGAAATCTGTATTCGGCTGAATTGCCCAAGGGTTAATATTTGACACAACACGAGGTGAAAGAAGCGTTTTAACTTTAATGACAGCCTTGGCAGGAGACTATTTGGTTAAACTATAGTACACAATGCATGCTGGCTCAAAATGTTCCCAGTCGCGAAGGAGAAAGGGATTGGCTGAGCTCTTGGCCTTCTGTGTAGCAAGGTAATAAATTTTTAATAGGCCATGATACTCTCAGAGCGTTCAAGGTAAATGCTAAACGTGTGCTCTTTGGAACCGCCTTTCCAGCTATTTGGTGCTAACACACACCGGTATCAGCTGGCTGAAGGTCACCTTTCACCTTCACTGCAGTTTTAGGCGAGTCCACGTGTTTTAGAAGTGCTCGGGGAAAGTGCGAAATGCAGAAGAGCAACGTAGCGTAGAGTGCCTGGCTTGGACCTCGGCCACTTGAGTTCAGATCTCTCATTCATGTACACTCCTATGTACGTTGTCCTCTGTGCATTCAGGGAATGGTGGGATAGAAGTCGGATTTGTAATTACATTCTGAAACGATAGTGAAAAATTAAGCATTGGAGGAGTGGTGTTGAAAGGTACAGTGTGCGCTTTGTGAATATTTCCTTTCAAAGACCCATATGTTCATAAATGGACACACATTTTTATTTCTAACTTCTGGTTGCAAATTTCTGTAGGGAAAAACCTAGATGAGAAGGCTTCAACAAATGTCTGGGCTCATTTCGGTAAACTGCTCTAGCACCTACTGAGGCCTCCTCATTTTATTTTTCACTGGCTTTCAAAAGTGTGTGGCCAGTTGTGGTTGTGTACAGGGCCCCTTACTCAAGTGTCCTGCTGCCAGCATTTGAAATTTGCTGGTGCATTTTCCTCCTGGCTATTGGCCACTTGTGACCACTAAATGAAGATGCCCAGGTGCCAGGTGCCTGACGTCTCCACCATCTGGAGGTGTGTGCCTAGGGATCCTTGGATCTTGACTGTTTTCACACACTTAACAACACATCCTGTACAATTCTATCCATTATATTTTATCTGTGCAATCAGAATGAATTTCAGGAACCAAAAAGTCGTATTGAAAACTGCTTTCAAGCTGTCTGCCCACCAAATAGCAACTAGGCATTCATTCCATTTTTGCAACTGTAACCCCTGGTTTAAGGAGCCATTTGGCACCTAGCTTATACTGTATACTGTATCTGAGTTTCTAACACTGGCTGCTGCCCCTGTGTGGAAGCCCCATTTTGCCTGCCTGCATGTTCCTACAGTGTCCTGCTAGTATCAAGTTTTATTCTCCCCACTCTGTAAATTCTGCTTATTAAAACGGGCAAGTACTGTATTGCAGTCTTGAGGAGCACTTTGTTCTTATTAAAGGTAACATTTGGAACTTGTTCTATATTCAGTGAAAGCAGAGGGGCCAATTTTAGCATAACCTACTTGGTTTTAATTACAAGACTGTGTGATTCTCAAACACGCTTGTGTAATTTGTCATCTGTGGTTTGCAATGCTCTTTTATTGGGCTAGTACAACTTGTGAAGAGACGTGGCCTTGCCAAGCAGCAGTAATCCCATAGTCACACCACATAGTGCTGCTTATGCCTGTGTGGGCTGGCATCTTTTATCTGTCAGAGATTCATCTCTCCTCTGTCAGAGACAAGGCATGGAACTATGCATCCATAACTGTTTCCAGTAGGATACCAGTTCCAAAATCATTCTGCCCAAAAACTGGGTTGAGGAGAGCTTCGGAAGCTGAGTCAGACAACTGGTCCATTGACTAGCTGTGGCTCTCCCCAGATTTCAGGCAGCCCCCCCCCAGCATTACCAGGATTTGAACCCTGCATGCAAGTCTGCCACTGACTGAACTAGGTAAACATGGTAAAGGTAAAGGTAAAGGTAAAGAGACCCCTGACCATTAGGTCCAGTCGCGGACGACTCTGGGGTTGTGGCACTCATCTTGTGTTATTGGCCGAGGGAGCCAGCGTACAGCTTCCGGGTCATGTGGCCAGCATGACAAAGCCGCTTCTGGCAAACCAGAGCAGCACACAGAAACACCATTTACCTTCCCGCTGTAGCGGTACCTATTTATCTACTTGCACTTCGACGTGCTTTCAAATTGCTAGGTTAGCAGGAACTGGGACCGAGCAATGGGAGCTCACCCCGTCGCAGGGATTCGAAACGCCGACCTTCTGATTGGCAAGCCCTAGGCTCTGTTGTTTAACCCACAGCGCCACCCGCATCCCTTAGGTAAACATGGTATCCTTCAGTTAATATACCAGTATACAGAAACTGAACAAGAGAGTTGTCACTTTTTGTCTCTCTGAAATAAAATATTTCCACATATGTAGCTTGGCCCTTCGGTCTAAAAAAATGCCTTTTAGGTTACTTCTTTATGCAGAATAAGTAAATGGCTGAAGGGATTTTGAAAAATATCTACCCAGTGAATGAAATAGTGTTAACGTCAATGTAGTGTAACTATAGACCAGGTCCTGAATTTCTGCATTCCATCTAATTTATCCTCTGAACTATAAAAATTGCTAAGAAGCTCTAATTAGTACTAGTCTGAATAAAGAAGGTTTTCACATTCCACCTGAAATCCAACAGTGAAGAGTTTAGGTGGGCCTCATGGGGAGTTCCGTGAATTGATTATCACAGCGTACTCTTCATTAACTGAAATAGCACTGAACGAGATTCTACACTGAATGGCTCCATGTTACAGAATTAAATATACTTTATCCTCTGCTCCTATTGGTTTGTTTTCCCAGAGCCTCTTTTTCCAAAAGATAAAAAAATCTTGGATCTCCTGAAGGTACACTGGATCTCCTGAAGGTACACTGGGCCTAAGCCACATTTCAAGATGCTCACATTTCACAGAGTTTTTCCTTGTTCTGTAAATCTGTGCTACTCACTTTCTGCAGGTATGCTGAAATGTAACCCCACAGTCCTCTTTATTTAATTTCTCTGACGCCCTCAAAGCTACTGCTTATACTGTATAGTCATTAAGTAAAGTAGCACTGAAGGGAATCACACCCCAAGAGTTTCACTTTACCACATTATACATACTTTGCTTTGTCCTAGACGTTTTTGATAAATCTAATTCCATCGCTTTAATTTGGGGATTATTGAGGCATGTAGGTGGTTGAGCTATTTTGTCCACAATTACACAGCATGTCAAGAAAAAAGCTGGGAACATAACCTCAGAGTATTGGTGCTTTGCTTTCCAATATTGTTCATTAGCCTTTCCTTTCACTAAAGTGCAAAATTAGCCGAATGCAGTGTTTCTTATAGTTCTGAACATTTTATTATGGAGTAGCAGAGGAAGGCTTAACCCCATGCAGTGCTTTGGCATTTTACTAATATGGCTTAAATTGGCACAATCTTGTTTCCTTTCTTTATTGATATTGGTAACAGTTTGTACAAATGCTTTTTTGTCTTCCAAATCTCTCTATAAAATGGCAGCCTTTTTTTCTTCCTTAGAAGCTAATTATTTGGGGAATGATCCTTCCTGCACAGCATAGCTCCATTCCACAGGTGAATCCCCACTGAGTGTTTAAGCAGAGGTTGGGTGGTCATCAGTCATGCATGCTTTAGTTGAGATTCCTGCATCGCAGGGGGTTGGACTAGATGATCCTCAGGACTCCTTCCAACTCTGCAATTCTTTTGTTCTATGCTTTAATTTCTCCAGTCTTCCACTTTTGTGCTATCAAAATTCTCGCCGCCGTAGTAGCATACATAAATAGTGTCCTCTTCTCTTTCGGCAGATCCTGGACTAAGATACCTAACAGGCAGGCTTCTGATTGTTTAACAAATGTTATTTTCAACATTTTCTTCAATTCATTATATATCATTTCCCAGTACATTTTTACAATCCCACCACATATGATAAAAAGTACCTTCAGCCTCATACCTCCAACACTCTTTCTTTTCGTTTTTATACATTTTTGCTAATTTGACCGGTGATATATACCATCTATACATCATCTTCATATACCGGTAATTCTCGCTCAGTTGTTGACACCTAAGTATGTGAACAAAACAGCTGGGGCTAATGTCCATCATGGCTGTTTACTGGAGGAGATAATTCAGATAATTATCAAAACATATTTGAGGGGAAGGAGTAATACATGCATCCTTAAAAGTAGCAATTGTAAGACCACTGCTGAAAACTCTTGGTCCCCTTGTGCTGGAATATTGTGCCCCTGTTTTTCTTTTGCCCAGTGTGTGTGGTACTATGGCTTGTGGCTTATTGGCTAAAGGCAGTGACTTATGAAATAGGTTGTCTAATGTGCATTCATGTCCTGCTTGCCCCCTTCCCATAGGCATCTTGCTTGCCACTGTGAGAACTTGATGCTGGGTGGGCTTTCGGTCTGATCCATGAGGGCCCTTCTTATGTAAATCTATTTCAAGCCAGCTTCAAGCCAAGGTTTGGGTTAAAGGCTGCCATTTTCCCCTTGGTGGCTTACCTGCACTGTTGGTCCTCTTGGATCTCCCCGTGGCTTTGAGACTATTTGCTTGGGTATCCTTCTGGATCACCTGCATACATCATTAGTGAAGGTACTATTTTACAGCAGTTCTAATCCTACCTGGCTAGTAGCAGTCAGGAGATGGTGCTGGAAGATAATTGGTCTTCCCTGTGGAAACTTTCCTTTGCAGTTCTGCCGGGTTCCTCCTTGTTTTCCATGCTTTTTAACCTCTGCATGAACTGCTGTGCAAGATCATTTGGGGAAAGGTATCATCAGTTTTATTGTATGCCACTTTGAGTCCATTTTTAATGCAGAAAAGTGGACTATAAATAAGTAATAATTAAGGGAATTAAAATCTGCCAGAGAGAGGTTGCTTCAGGTGGTACTGCCATCTGAAGTATCTGTAAACAGAGCTTTTGTGGCCACTGGTATACTGCGTTGTAGAGTGTTCTGCTAAGGGAAATTCACCATTCCATTGTGATCTTTATGGATCCATTAAAAACGTCTTTTTTTATAAAATTCTACCAGACTTTTTGAGAAGCAGGATTGGCTCTGCTTTAACAGGAGATGAAATGCTGCCAGCATTTTGTGTACTTTGTATTACAGATGAATGTTTAATGATGTTTTATGATTACTTTATTGTAAGCTCCTTTGAGGATCTTTATGGCTCAAAAGCAATCTTAATCTAAATCACAATCTAAATATGATGATATTGAGCCAGTCAGTTTTCTTTTCCCATTTAAAGCAACATTTAAGCTGTAATCCTATACTCGTATACCTGGGCGTAAGCCCCATTAAACTTAGTGGAAGTTTCTTCTGAGTAAACCTGACCTTGATGTGTCAGACGTGGGAAAGGCTGTGCTTCCCAAGGAGCTGAAGCCCTGCTCTAAACCAGGATGTTTGGTTTTCTTTTCCACCTGCTTTATTTTCTTTACTCATGCAGCCTCTTTTATAGAAACAAGCAATTTACCATTAGCATATATTTAAATGAAGTGATATGCACAGTGGTTTTCCTGCTCCTCTGGGTGAGGCAGTGACCTTAAATACGAGTTGCTAAACAACCAAGTTTACTTACTTCTCTTTGCAGGAGGCATAAAGGATTATGCTTCTTATGTGCAATTGGTCATATATAGTGTAAATAAAATTGACACTAAAAAAACAAGATTAAACCAAGGTCAGGGTGAAGGTAAATAATGTGGCTAGGTAATTACTTTAGTGTTTCTCTATTGATATTTGATGTTCAGGGACATTTGAGGAGCTTGGCTTCTTCCTTTGTATTACTGAAGTTAATGATGATTTCTTCTCAAAAGTTTATGCCTTTCCTTGTCTTGGAAATGATTCCATAATGGGAAAACGACTCTGGCAATGCTGTCTACTTTACTTTACTTTCTGTAATTTGACTAATTATAATATTTACAAAGCCCTCTTTAACAAAAATATAGGGTACAGGTCTACTTTTTCAGGAAGCAGTAGCCTTCCTGGGATGGGAATATATAATGTAAAACATTTAAATCCTCAAATAGCACGTAGGTAGCATAAAAGAAATGGTGGTGGGGAGACCTTTGGCAGAATGACAGGTGAGTGATTGGCATCTGTGGAAATTGCCATTAGAATAGAGCGTTGACAAGGGCAACAAAAGCTCAGGTGGCTGCTATGCCTCAGCCTGAGTTGGATAAACAGCAGTAAGGACAAGGAAGAAGAATTTTCCATGCTCTTTCATGTAGGATTCTGCAGTCTGGGGTGACAATGATGACTTGTTGCCTCTTTAAGTACAGGCAAAGTATGGAAGCAGATTCTGAGCTGGGGAAAGCAGGCTGAGTCACAAAGGGGGTTGCAACTGTTTTCTTCTGCTTCACCGGGAAATGAATAGCACAGGACTGCTTCTTTAAATGCCATCAGCTCTTATGGAATGCTAGTGGTTTAAATGGCAGGTTTTGACTAATCTCCATTTATTGGTGGGGAGAAGGTCAAGGTTTGCAAATCAGGGTTGTTGGGAGTATTGCCACCTTGATTGCTGGGAATGGCTGGGCAGGGGAGTGCCAAGGATTTAAACAAAATAACCCGAATCTTACTGTATGGCTGGGAATGTTCTACAAGATGACATTCCTCACTGAGCAAATAGTGGTTTCTGGGACCTGGGCTGCAAGGCTGTGTGTGAGTGAGTCAGCGAAGAGGAGAGAGAGAGAGAGAGAGAGAGAGAGAGAGAGAGAGAGAAAGGAACGAAAGAATAATTGTACTTTGAACTTGGGCAGAGAGAGAAGAGAGAAAATAATTTATCTGTCATTAGCTAAACCAAGGTACACCCTTGAAAATGGCTGCATAAGAACATTAGAAGACACCTCCTCGATGAGAATGAGGTCCCATGTATAGTACAGTCTTCTGTTCTTACAGTAGCCAACCAAGGGTAAAGCCAACAACCAGGACATAAGCACAATAAGACTCTCCCATTCATGATCTCCAGCAACTGCTATCCAGGGACATATATAGTAGAATATAGCCATTATGACTGCTAGCCATTTGCAGCCTTTCCCCTGATTAATTTATGTAATCTTTTAAAGTCATCCAAGTTGGTGGACAGCATCACACCTTGTGGAAGCAAATCCCATTGTTTTAATGATGCACTGCATAAAGCAGTAAGAGCAAGAACTCCTTTGTGGCAGTCTGGTGCAAAATTAGGCTTGCTTTTATCGCCATTATAGCCTGTAAGAAAGCACACCCCAGCTTCTGCCAACCTAGCAGTTCAAAAGCATACCAGTGCAAGTAGATAAATAGTACCGCTGTGGTGGTAAGGTAAACAGCATTTCCGTGTGCTCTGGCACTTGTCATGGTCCTCCGTGCGCCAGTAGCAGTTTAGTCATGCTGGCCATATAACTCTGTCTGTGGGCAAACACCGGTTCCCTCGGCCTGCAGTGAGATGAGCGCTGCACCCCATAGTTGCCTTTGCCTGGACTTAACTGTCTGGAGATCCTTTACCTTTTTACCTTTTTTATATTACAAAGACCCCATAAGTCTCCAGGGGCCTCTCCCTCCAAAGGAAACTAAACTTTGGAGCTTCTTGCTGCTTGGGGAAGTGGGAAACACTTATGCCAAGTGCTCTGTTCTGAGACGCTTGAACCAGTCCCTTCCCTTGCTCCCATTCTTGTCTTTCTTTATCAGATCCAGTCTTTGTTCTTTGTGTGTGCCCCATATGCTGCATGCCCTCCTAACAAACAGCCATGTCACCATCAAGTGTACAGATCCCAGCACTACTGGCTTGAAAGATGTGTTGAAACAATGGCAATAATTCTCATTTGACTGCAGAGGTTGGTAGTGTTTACTTTCAGGGTTTGGTCAGGGAGAGTGTATTTCATCTCAAATTCCAGAGTAGGACTTCCTGAAAAAAAGTCAATACTGTAGTGCTGAAATATAGCTGAATGTAGATATGAAATCTGCCTGGGGCATATACACCGGATAGATTAAAAAGCATATTGGGAAAGCGGATTGGAGGGGCTGCTATTCGCAAGAGAAACCATGTGATCCATCTGCACATAAAAATCTCCCGATGTGCTTTTGCCCATTTTACCTACTGAGGCTGTCTTTTCTGCATAGTGCTATATTGTGCAGTGCAGTGTGGGCGAGGGTTGCTGCAGAAAAGTAGACGTGCCGTAATGTGACACATAATTTTCATGGCATTCCTGCCCATATTAAAGAGCATGGCCCAGGTAGGAACTTGATGGGAAAAGTGGGAAGGACTAAAGCTGGAATTGTGAGGCCTCTTCCCCTGGCAGATGTCTGTGGGTGAGGTGGTGTCACCTCAGTAAGAGTCATTTGCTTATGTTTAAAATAACTTAAGGCAGAATGTAATTGTAACAGTAGTCATACTTCGCATTTAGAAAACTCTTTTCAAGTATTCAAAGTTTTTATGTACTTTTATCTCTCAAGTAATTACTAGAATGGCCCTGCAAAGTCAACAGTAGTTGTAGTTTCCAAATTGCAGTCTCCTTATTGTACCATTTGGGAAACCTCAGCGTCTGAATGATGTGTTGCTCTGGCCTAACAATGTTGTTGCTATATGCTTTGCCTCAGATGTATTTGCTGGTCGATCAACCTTTCATTTGGATGAAGTGCATTTTTCTGAATTGTCTTTTATGAGATTATTACTAAATTCCTACATTCCTCTTTTCCCTTTCTTTCAGAGCCAGGATGAAAGATACGCTTTCATTGCAGAGTGGTATGATACAAATGCTTCACTTTTTCGACGCTATGAGCTTCTGTATTACCCAAAAGATGGATCAGTGGAGATGGTAAGACTTGTTACGCTGATGATGATGATGATGATTAGAATTTATATACCACCCTATACCCAGGGGTCTAAGGTATAAGACAACCTTGCAGATTGCATTGGTTGAGAGCAAAATAAGCTACCCTTGGCATTATTGGTTTGATCTTATGTGAAGCCAAAAACACAAGAATTGCTATTCTCTCTTAGCTGCTAAATTGTCCTAGAAGAACAAGAGCTTTTTTAGGGTCCCCTGATGATACCATAAAACATCTTGGTGGCGGTAGCGATAATAAGGTGAAGCTAGACAAACCTTGGAAACCATATATTGGCTTAATAGTTTAAATTCATATATCACCTTCTTTCCATCACTGAACTCAAGGCAGCATGCATGTAGTTCCCAGGTTGTCTCCTGTCCAGGCACTGACCAGATCCTGACCTGCTTAGCTTCAGTGAGGCAGTGGCGCCATGTTTCTTCAATTAAGAGAAACCCTGCCTTATATGAGCCAGTTCATGACAAAGCTTTCACCACCCCCATGGTAAATAGGTATACATACAAGAAGCCCAGGAAAGGCAGCAGAATCATAGGTTCAAGCCTCCATGGCTGGTGCTCAAAATAAGTCTTCCATGTACTCAGTGGATGAGTGAATATCAAGCAAGGCTGTTCAATTAGTCCTAGTTTGACAATAACCTTTGGCCTCTGCTTTAAGAGTAAAACTCCATTTTGTAAAGCTGAGAAGCAGCCATTTCTTGTTGGACATGTGTTAAAGTTTAATTTGCTGTGTTTAAATTCTGTTCTGATACACAGGATGTGGATTCTTCCCACCTGTGTACCCTCCTGTTTTTCATATTTTAAATGCTAGTGAGTATGTTACTGGGTATGGTATATAATGTCATTCATCACTTGCCCAGATCTAATTGGCTCAGAGATGTAAAGGTCTTGTTACCAAGACCTGATGGTTGTACAGAAGACAGAGATTGTGGCTGATCATGTGGAGTCCTACCCATGTGATTCAGAGAGTTACCTTTCTTTTGTGCTCTTATATTCTCTTCTGCATTCTGTTTCAGTGAAATTGCCAATTACTGCAATTGTTCCTGGTGTCAGAAGAAACAAGAAATAGTGTACTAATAATAGCAGAATCTAAATCAGGGAAAGAATGCCTGCACTTTATGCCAATAAAAATTATTTCTTTGGTTGGTAAGAGGGCATCTTAATTCTGGGTTATCAAAAACTCACTTTCCTCTTTGCAAACAGAAATTGGTTCAGTAATGCATCTACTTATATGGCCATCTTTCATTCCCTAAGGAATGCTTATCTTTAACAAGTTGCTAAAGAAGAAAGCAAGTGATAAAGGCAACTCATTGTAAGACATAATTGTCAGTCAGTTTATTACCTTATGTTAACCCCTCCCCCAAATGTCCTTCTTAGAATTCAATTTCAGATGCTTAATGGTTTGTAGACCATTAAGATCCGGGACCCATGCACATAGCCAACAGCTCCTGTAGACAAGCTAATGCTGAAACTCATTGGGAGTTGGGCTGCTTTGGGAGGAAGAAGTTGGGGTGGGGGTGGGGAGATAAAACTAATTAATATTAATAATAAATGGAAGCACCAACCATCTGAAAAAAGGAGACATTCCAGTGTGCCTGTAGAAACTCATTTTATGTGCCTAAATGGGTTCTTTGGTTCCAAGCCAGCCTAGTTAACTTGCTCTTGGTTATTAAAGAAAGCAACAGGGAGAGGAATAAATCTGCAAGCTGTATTTACCAAATCAGATGTTGATTTTGCTTTTGTTTACCCACTTTGCTCTGCACCTGCCTTTTTGTTTTAATCAGATTTATAAATAACTTGGGGTGTACAAAGCATATAAAAACCTCAGAGGAAGGGGAATTGTTTTGTTGTTTTTAATCTTCCAATTTGTCACACTTCTTGGTAGTGATTGAGAAGAAACTGGAGCATTTGCAGTAAATACCAGAAGCTCTGGCAAATATTATGGAACAGAGCCAGGAAGTAATTGGGATCCAGTATTTTGAAGGTACATTGGAGGAAACAATAACTTTATTATTTGACTGCAGTAGCAAGCCTACTATTGGATTTTGAATGCCAAATATGCTAGAGTAAAAATAAGTTTCGTGCTCAGTCCTGTTCAGACATTCTGTGTTGAAGCAGTTTGGTTCCCCTTTCTCTCATTCCAAGTGCCTTCAGTTTGGGATGGTTATTGAAAGTATTTGTTTATTTGGAGTTATCATCTTCAGTCAATTTGAGGAATATCCAAAAGTTTACTTTTGAAAGTGATAAATGGTAAGACAACTCAGTATATTCAGTTATTGTTGTAGTACTATATGCAACTGGATCTGCTATTATGTGTTGGAGGGTGATACTTCAATCTTGTGCACACTAACCTGAGTATAAGCTGTTTTGGACACAGTGGGCTTATTCACAGTGGACTTATTCATACCTTGTGTGTGATTATAAATGATGAGAATAAATGTGTACACATAGTAAAAATGTAAAGGCATGTATACAATGTGTCTTCCTTTCTGGCTTGGAAAAAGTGACTCTCTTTAAAGATAATTTTGTCCATATTTGCAAGTAATCAGATTTACATTTTTAATAAATATGTTCATCAATAGGAATTGTTTTTAGAAAAAGCTATGAACAGAATTTGTTTTGCCATTTTTTTTATAAAAAATGTATGGTTAAGACTGAAACCCCATAAACATTTACTTGAGAGGTGGCACTGTGGGTTAAACCACAGAGCCTAGGGCTTGCCAATCAGAAGGTTGGTGGTTCGAATCCCCGTGACGGGGTGAGCTCCCGTTGCTCGGTCCCAGTTCCTGCCCACCTAGCCGTTTGAAAGCATGTCAAAGTGCAAGTAGATAAATAGGTACTGCTATGGCAGGAAGGTAAATGGCGTTTCCATGTGCTGCTCTGGTTCACCAGAAGCGACTTTGTCATGCTGGCCACATGACCTGTAAGCTGTACACCGTCTCCCTCGGCCAATAACGCAAGATGAGCTCTGCAACCCCAGGGGTCCCTTTACCTTTACCTTTTAAGTCCCATTAAGTTAAGATTACCAGTTTTTTTTCCAAGGAATCCAGGGACACTTTTCAACTTCCTACTGAATAGATGGATTTTGTCAGGGGACTGATTTTTAAATCCGAGGACTGTCCCTGGGAAACGGGGACATCTGGTAACCTTACATTAAGTTCAACTGGGCTTACTTCCAAGTACACATGTATATGACTGCACTGTGAAGCAGATGATTTAGTTCAGCTCATGATACCTCTATTTCTTCTGTGCCCCAAACCATTTGGTATAGGTGCATTAGAGAAAGGATCTCTATAAATGCAGATTGTGAAGTATGAAGTATTGTAGAATCCAGTACTTCAGAATCTTGTTCTTTAATTATTATTTTATGTATCCCTCTTACTTTCCAAGGAACTCAAGGTAGCTACCAAGTCAGAATACAAAAAATAACATCAAAATCTAAAAGAACTCCCAGTTTAAATCCCATAATAAAAACTAAAAACCTAGAAAGCCCAATAAGTCTGGCACAGCCAAACACCAGGACTCCACCCAAAAAAAACCAGCCATCAGCTAAATAACTTTTTGAAGAGCTATGTCTTTTCCAGCCATGACCTTAGCCCCAGTTCCCTTCCTATTGAAAGAATATAATTTTGGGGCCTGACACATTTTGCTAAGCATTCTGCAGGATAGGTGTCATCCTAGAGTACGTCCTATCACTGGTTTCCATCAGCCTTGCCTTCTGAAGTTGAAGAATCTGCAGCAGTGCCTCAGATGAAGTTTGGAGCATTCAGAAAGAAATGTATGGAAGGAAGTGGCTCTTAAGGTACCCAAGTCCCAGGCTGCTTAGCGCTTTAAAGCCCTAACCCCAAGCAACTTGAATCGAGCACAGAAGCAAACTCGTAGCTGGTGCTAGTTTTGAAAAATTGGCATGGGCACATAACAGTAGTCAAAGTAACTTTTAAAAAACAGTATCTGTTTCTCTTTGTGCATGATCTTTTTCTTCTTCTTTTTAAAAGAAAAGGTATTTTATACCTGCATGTAGATTATTCAGTCTCTTTACCTTACCAGTATGACATGAAGAACCGCTGCCGATTCCTAAATCGCATCAAATATGAAGATCTGCAGTTTAAAGATTTGTTTGTCGGCAACAAAATTACTATCTACTCACGCCACCTCAATTTGGTTGACTATGGGGATCAATATACTTCCCGCATGTTGGGCAGTCGCAAAGAAAGGTGAGAGGATATATTCTTTGAACCTCTTATTTTCTACCTTATTAACTTGAGGCTATTGAGATGTCTGTGCTCCTTCATTCTCTTGCTGGCCAGGGTGCCTGGACCAGCTGGTAGCCTCCAAAAGAGAAAGGGCAAAGAGAGAGCCTTGCTACAGTGATTGCTTATTAGTTAGGGAAGCATCCTCATTTCCTCTCCCCTCTCTGTGCATCACAATAGCGCACAGCCCTCTATGAGTTTATTGTCCAAATGTCACAATAGTTAAAGCACAACACCCACTCCTCAGCAAACTCTTCCTCTCGGCCCCCTAAGGAGAAAGAGAGTGACGTGCACCCCCTAAATTCTGGTTCTATTTCAGTTACCCTTCAATCTCTGGGAAAAGAATAAGAACCTTAAGTGCCAGCACTCAAGTGAGATAGCAAGATACTCCCTGGATGATGATGATGAATTTGTTAATCATCTTCTATACAATCTTCTCAAGGCTATAAACAATAAAAAATATTACGTTAGAGGGTTGTCAAAAGCCAATATCTCCCTCAGCTAAGTGACCCTCCAGCCCACAGTGTGAGAAAGAATATGAATGATGAACATTACTGTGATGTTGTCATAACCCACTTTGTCTCGGGCTTTCCCCCACAATACTGTACAGTATAGACAAAATACCTCTCTGCAGCCTCCTCTCTATTCAATATGGGAATAATAGAACTGTGCTACAAAAGAGCAGGAGACAGGGGGACCCTCATTTTCCTGGTGTGAGACACCATTATTACTGCCCCCCAATATGCCAATCTAACAGACCTCCAGAGGGCAAGGCAGAAAGGGCAGCCATCACCCAAGTGCACATCCTGTTGCCACCATTCTCCCCTCCCCATGCAACTTTTTGTCATATGTGCCACTTGTAATGGTCAGATCTTTGATCCAAAACCTTCAGTTGGTTATATGAAGGATAAAAATGAATATAAGAGACATAAAAACATATTTTTGAAATGGTATTTTATAGTTGGAGATTTACTTAAGCTCGTATTTTGATGACTTATTTTGACTTTATTGGTTTATTTCCCTTCCCTCTCTAGAACCTTGGCTTTATTGAAACCTGATGTAGCACTCAAACTTGGAGATGTCATTGATATGATTATTAGAGCTGGTTTTACAATAACTAAAGCCAAAATGACGAGAGTTTCAAGGTGAGGTTTTAACAATTTGAGATTTTCAAAAATCAGTTAAATACATTTGACACTTTTAAATCCCCTTTACTGGTTCACAAGGAAAAACCATGATCCTAGGGAGAAACTATTGCTTACCTTGAATGGGTGACTGTTGCCAACCTATATCTCCCCATGTTACCTGGTCATGTTCCATTAAAGCAGATCTGTGAATCCATCATGCTCAGCATTTTTATGCTCTGTCCATCCCCTCCACAAACAGCAGCCAGTGTATCAGAGGGGAGAGGAGAAAGGCTGAGCACCATTAAGTGATATCACCCACATGCTGTAACTGAATACTAGAGGGAGATGCAGGGAGGAGATCCATGGGATGGCGGCAGCCATGCATTTAAAATACTGTATCCCTTTGGGTCCTAGCCATAATCCGGACAGATGTGGTGAAGTAGATGTGGTCCAGAGAGATGTGGTGCAGCACACTGTATGCTGCTGCATATGTATATCTTGTCATATGGGACGCAGGTGGTGCTGTGATCTAAACCACTGAGCCTCTTGGGCTTGCCGATCAGAAGGTTGGTGGCTCGAATCCCCACAACGGGGTGAGCTCCCATTGCTCTATCCCAGCTCCTGCCAACCTAGCAGTTTGAAAGCACACCAGTGCAAGTAGATAAATAGGTAAGGTAAGCGGCGGCAAGGTAAACGGTGTTTCCATGCACTCTAGTTTCCATCGCAGTGTTCCGTTGCGCCAGAAGCAGTTTAGTCATGCTGGCCCATGACCCGGAAAGCTGTCTGTGGACAAACGGCGGCCTGAAAGTGAGATGAGCGCCACAACCCCATTGTCGCCTTTGATTGGACTTAACTGCCCAGGGGTCCTTTACCTATCTTATCAGGATTCATGCCCCAAACGACCCGGGGCATGCCTGCTCTGTTGGAAGCAGAGTAGATAGCTCCAAAACAATGCCTGCTTAAAAAACAACAACCATCAGACTCAGTAAAAGGTTTTCTAATGCAAAAATAAGCTTGGCGGTACAATTCCAGATCCCTGGTGGAGTGTTCAAAGACCCCTGAGTGAAAGCCTGGACTGCTGCTTCCAGCTTGTGGAGGCAGTACTCAGCCTGACTTGGGATATAGCAGCTTCCTTTGATCCTGTGAGGGTTCAGAGAAACCTGATGGCACAAGCAGAACTCTGCTTGTGGTTCTGTGGGTGAAGCCATTGCTGATTATTAATTGTTTTTCACAGAAGCATTAATGATGCATGTTTTTAAACAAATCTTTTGTAGAGGAGAAGCAATGGATTTCTACGCAGATCACCTAGCTAAGCCTTATTACAAGTAAGTTTCAGTTTGCAGCATGTTTTGACTTGTGCAATGTGCCCAGTGAAATATGAACAATATGAAATTGACGTTGATTTTTGCTTGATCTTTAGATTTAGATTTATACCAATAAATTGTGGGTAGTATTTTTAGAGGTATATGGGACTGTGGAGGCTTGCAGGGTTGGCTTACCTCCTGGTTTCTCCCCACAATCCTGAAACTGAGCAGGAGCAGCAGCTGCCATATACTGACTCATGGCCAATGACAGCAATTATAACACCTTACCTTGCTTATTTAAATTGCAAAGCCTTAAATAGTTTGGAATCAGATTATTTGAAGGATAACGTAAGAATCTAGTTTCAAATGGCTTGCAGGTATGCTGCTAACACCCATCAAATCGGCAAATACCAGAGACAGGACCTTGTTTAGTAGTGACCCCTCATCTATGGAAGTCTCTCCCAAAAGAGAGACCTATAGCATCATTCATTTAAAAAATGTGTTTCATTCTCAATAATGCATTTTATTGAGGTGTTGACTGCTGTTTTTCAAACTCTTGCTGTTTTTAGTTTGGAATGGCATGGTTTTGTTTGTGTATTAACATTTTCATTGTGTTTTTAAATAATTTCATAAACCTCCTTAAGAAGGATTTGCCCTGAAATGCCTCATGTATATTTCTAAAATATAAATAAATTATTCGGCAGTTGATGCTTTTTCCTCAGCTCAGTGATAGAGCGAATGCTTTTGCAATGCTGTGCAGCATGTGTGTGTGTGTGTGCGTGTGTGTGCGTGTTTTGTTAATGGGAGCCACTTTTTATTTTTAATATTTATATTTTATTAAGGTGATTTCAGTTAAAAGAAATAAAGAGATACAGCAAAAGAAGAAGGAAAAGTGAGAGGGAGAAAAACAACAACAAAGATACATATAAAAGCAAAAATATGAAAAAAGTAATATACGATATTCCCATACATTCTTGTGATTGAACCCAGTTACCCATGTTTGAGCAATAACAATGAGTGGAGATTGACAGAGGGAGAGGCTTACCACGCAGCCCAGATAGATTTGGCAAGCCTTATTTGTCCTACAGGCTGCCAGTTCATGAAGAACTAGGAGCCTGGCACTTATGCAACTACTTAATTTGAAATAAAACAATGATAGGATAAGAACTTGGGTATTTAAGGGAGTCTGCTTTCAGCTCCAGTGCAGACTCTCTTAAAATATTAGACTGAAATTATTCCAGATGTTGTTGCCTGAAGGTACTAGAACAAGCAAACTAGACCTTTTTGGGAACTCATGTGAAATTGTGGTTTTGTGGCAGCTTTGTGTTTAGAAAATGACTAATTATATGCTGCATTACATCCAACACTGTGCAGATAGTTCCACTAATACAACAGGACCCCTTCCATTCTAATAATAATAATAATAATAATAATAATAATAATAATAATAATAAATAATTATTTATACCCTGGCCATCTGGCTGGGTTTCCCCAGCCACTCTGGGTGGCTTCCAACAAAGATTAAAAATTCATTAAAATGTCACACATTAAAAGCTTCCCTAAACAGGGCTGCCTTCAGATGTCTTCTAAATGTCAGGTAGTTGTTTATTTCTTTGATATCTGATGGGAGGGTGTTCTACAGAGCGGGTGCCACTACCAAGAAGGCCCTCTGCTTGGTTCCCTGTAACTTTGCTTCTTGCAGTTAGGGAACCGCCAGAAGGCCCTCGGCGCTGGACCTCAGTGTCTGGGCAAAATGATGGGGGGTTGAGACGCTCCTTCAGGTATACTGGACCGAGGCCGTTTAGGGCTTTAAAGGTCAGCACCAACACTTTGAATTGTGCTTGGGAATGCCCCCTACATGCGCCCCCCCCAGCTCCTCCAGAGGGTTCCCCGGAGGGTTGAAAAGAGAAATAGGAGGAAGTTCCATTGCTCAAGGAGAGGTCTGTGAGCAGGACAGCAGTGTTGCATACCAACCTTGGGGCTGTTGGTTTGCTTTCATTTAGGGCAGCTGAATCCCGTTTGAACGTCCTGTTCAATGTGAATGCTAACTGCTCTCTTTTCTGCTTGCAGTGAGCTTCTTGAATTTATGACAAGCGGCCCCGTTGTTGCCATGGAGATCTTGGGAGATGATGCTATAAGCCGATGGAAGGATTTACTAGGACCTGCAAATTCTTCTGTGGCCCGTACTGATGCCCCAAATAGCGTTAGGGCATGTTTTGGAACCGATGGCATAAGAAATGTGGCTCATGGTCCAGATTCTTTTGCTTCTGCTGCTAGAGTAAGCCCCCCCCCCAAAAAAACTTTCTGCATCTGGATGACTGGGCTTTTACTGGCATATATATTATGAGTTTGGCTACTTCCAATGTTTGTGGTCTGAACTTGGTTTAGCTACATGACACATAGTAGTTACTGTATATGGCTTAGCGCATCAGAAAGAAAGAAAATACTCACCCCTGCCTTTTCTCCCCTTACCATGCAGAGGGAAAGGGGACCCTTTCTCAAAACTCTTCTAGAGAACCTGTGCTTCACAATCTCTACAGAAAATTTTAAAGAAATGTTAGGAAAGGAAAAGGCTTCCTTCCCCACTGCCTGCCTTTATGCTGGAAAGAGGCAGGGGCGGACTTTGGTAATATGGCGCCTTGAGCAAGGATGACCCCCCCTTATTTTCATGCCCCCCTCCATCTCACCTTCTGTTCTGCGCATACTCTGAAGTGCACTATGTCATAGTTGCGGCATAGTTGTGCCCCTCGGCTTGGTACCCTCTGCAGAAGAACCCCCCACCCCACCCTAAATCCAGCATTGATGCGCTGGCTGCCATGTACCTTAAATTTATGAGGTGACCGGAGCTTTTTTGTTGCTGTTTAAAAGGAGATTGTGTTGCTTTGCGCCTGTCCCCTTCACTTCCCAGAAGGGCTACAGGAAGGAAATGCAGCACGATACTGTATTGTTCTGAGATTACTCTAGGAAGTGTGTGTGATGTTTTGCTAGAGAGTGGCCATAGAGCAGGCATGTCCAAAGTCCGTTTCAGGGTCCTAGCAGTTGGTCCTTTACCTCTCTCGCCCTGATCTGGCCACAGTGATCCATGCGACGGTCACCTCCAGGCTTGATTATTGTAACTCGCTCTACGCGGGGCTGCCCTTGAAGCTGACCCAGAAACTCCAGCGGGTGCAGAATGCCGCGGCAAGGCTCCTTACGGGGTCCCGGCCATGGGATCACATTCATCCAGTGCTTTATCAGCTGCACTGGCTCCCAGTGGAGTACAGGATCAGGTTTAAGGTGCTGGTTTTGACTTTTAAAAGCCCTATGCGGCTTGGGACCCTTGTACCTACGGGACCGCCTCTCTTGGTATGCCCCACGGAGGACCTTAAGGTCCACAAACAACAATATTATGGAGATCCCGAGCCATAAGGTGGCTAGATTGGCCTCTACTAGGGCCAGGGCCTTTTCAGTATTGGCCCCAACTTGGTGGAACGCTCTTTCACAGGAGACCAGGGCCCTGCGGGATTTGTCATCTTTCCACAGGGCCTGCAAGACAGAGCTGTTCCGCCTGGCCTTTGGGCTGGACTTAGTCTGACCCCTGTGTTTTTCCTCCCTCATGGTTTGGATTTATGGACTACTGAAAATGAGGCTGCATTTTAAATTTTAATATTGTATTTTAATCTGTATTTTAATTAATTGCTTTTTATGTTTTATTGTAATTTTATTGGTGTTAGCCACCCTGAGCCTGGTTTTGACTGGGGAGGGCGGGGTATAAATAAATAAAAAATATTATTATTATTATTATTATTATTATTATTATTATTATTATTACTAATCTGGCGTGCCGGCCAATCTAACCCGGTCCCCTTGGCAGTTTACTTTGGGGTAAAATTGTAAATAAAAAAAGCTCAACAACTTAAATCATTGAAAAAGGTCAACAACTTTAGTCAGCCCTCACACATGTTCACTTCATCAAATCTGGCCATCAAAGTTTGGACACCCCTGCCATAGAGGAAGTTGTGCTGTGAGTGGTGAAATCGCCTTCTTTTAAAGAAAATCAGAACAGCCATCAGTCAACTCATAAAGCTAAGCTGAGTGGCAGCCCCTCTTTCCTCCCCTCTCCAAACCCCAGGCTATTTCGGAGCCTCCTCATTGGTGCAGCATCCCAGACCAGCATCCCTTGTCTGACCCTGACCCTGCTTAAATTAAACAGGTGGTAATATTGGAGCTTGGTCCCCCCCCCCATCTTGTGAGAGTCAAAGCTGCATGTCGATAACACTAAGGAACAGCTCAGAGTTTTAATGACCTTTTGTTGCGGTGGATTACGAAGCCCATCCAAAAGTTCTGGAGGCTCTGCTGGAACTGCGGCTTGACTAAAGGCCAGGCTTCTATATATATCTTTATAAGCCATAAGAAAACAGAAGGGACAAAATAGCACTTTTGCGCTTTGCTCTTCAATACCTGTTTTGCTTTCCATGGAAACACGTTTCTTACGGCTGTCAGGAGTAGCTAAGAATAGTGTTGCGGACAGCGCCTTAATTACTCACTTATTTTTTCTCTGTGGAATAGCAATTGCTTAGGAACTCTGATATTTTTCTGCCTCCCTTTAGTTCTTCGTTAAAACAGTTATTTTAATGTAGGATGCTGGACAAATAGAAGAATCAACATTTTTATTTGTCATATTACATACATATTCATAGCACTATAAAATGCATGTGACCAAGGAACTACAATGTGTGAAGGCAAAAGAAATCTGGCGTAGTCCTTGGCACTTGGCTGTATCTCCCCCCACCCCAGCAACTGTTCAAGAAGAAACTTCTTTTCCTTGCTTCCAGTCTTTACTCCTCATTTTTGTTACCTTCTTCCCTCCACTAACTTCTCCTTATTTTGTTGGGCTCAGCAGAGGGAGGGGAGTGGCTATAGGTTCAGGTTCCTTAGTAACCCAGGCCCACAGCCCTAGAGATGACTGCACTGCTAGGCAACTGGCATTGTTTGTGCTCTTGCTGGTGTAGCGAAACATCTGGCAGTCACACACCTGGTCTTTGTAAGCCTGATGCTGTGGAACTCGTAGCTGTCCACTGGACAGACCAGTTGGGCAGAAATGTGAGGCCTCTGGAGCTGGAGTAGCATATATAGACTCTGGAAAGTACACCAGTACATTACTTTGGGTTATTTAGTGGAGACATGAACGGTAAAACAAAAGTATATAGGTCTGAAAGAGAAGGGAAACTTTGAGAGGAAGGAAGAAAGTTTAATATCTTGGACCATGCATTTAAAATGTGAGTGTGCTCCTTGTAACACCTGATTCTCATACCAAGATCCTCACACGGACTATTATTGCACTTAGTTTGAGTCTCTGCTCCACCTCATGTGTGCCTTATTAAGCTACCCTGAAGTCAACTGTCTTTTGCTGATTTAAGCACCTACAATTTGTTAGCAACTATGCAAAACAAGCCTCCATAGCTTATGAAATTGGTAAGCTGTGAACTACTGTACATTGCAGCTCTATGCTCATGTGCTCTGGAGGAAGAGAAGATGCTACCAGTGCCACCCCACTCAGAGGTTGAGCTGGAGAGAGAGACTTGAACCCTAAAGAACAACAGTGCTAGCAATTCACATTAGCAACATTTTAACAGGCATTTCCCAAAAAGTAAAAAAAAAATAGGGACATTTTAGATCAGAGAATAGGGACCGTCAGTAGCCAATGGGGTCTTGCGGAGCATACTGGGAAGCCAGCTAGCTCAGTTGGTTAGCTGGTGCTGGTAACGCCAGGATTGCAGGTTCGATCCCCATATGGGTCTCCTGCATTGCAGAGGCTTGGACTAGAACTAGATGACCCTTGGGTACCTTCCAACTCTACAGTTCATTGATTCATTGGTGTGTCGATGTTTCTTTGTCCTGGAATGCTGCGGGGATAATTGAATATAGGCTGAGAAAGAACAAAATGGTCATAAATTGAGCTATTTTAAAATGCATTTGCCTTGGAGGGATTACAGCTGTGCTTTTAAAAATATAGTTAATTTTTCACTCTTGAACTAAATATTTTGTTGCACAGTTCTCTTAGAAGTGCCTACAAATTCTAAAACCCCAGTGTTTTTGTTTCACTTCATAATTATTGGAGTGACGCACAGTAGTTGGGATTGTGTATTGATTGAGCAGGTAGCACAAACTGTTATGCAGCCTTGTACCAGTTACCAAGGAAACCCGTAGGATGCAGCAACTGTAAACTCCTCTGGGAAGAAAGAAATACGGTAGCTGTTAAAGTCAACCTGGACTAAATCATTTGCCCTGCATACAAATGAAGGGGCCACCTGTTAGAATTTGTTGTAGTTAAAGGTTGCTTTGTTCCTTCCCAACCAATAGTAGGTCGCATTTACAGTTTGGCACCTGCTGAGTTATCCAGGACAGTATCTCTTTTGGCATGTGAGACATACCGCTTCTAGGGTTTGCTTCTGCTTTTTGTGAGTTTTGTAACCATGGGTGTGAGGGTTTCCATTCCCGGGGATGGAGAGACTCCAGCACTCAACCCTGCAAGACGGCCAGAAACATCTCACCATGGGTTGGTCTCTGTGCTGTTGACTTTTTCTTCCTCCCTTCAAGCCGTGTCTCTCCCACCTGTGGAGATGGGGATATAGTTGCCCTTTCTCTTGTCTTCTCGGTTGGCTGTGCCTGGCCTTTTTTCTGCCTGTGAATCGTCCACTCCTACCCTCTCTGTTCTCTTCTCACTCTTCCAGTGTACCTCTTCTCCCAAGGGAGGGGAAGAAACAAGAAAGCCAAAGGCAGGCACCTGCAATTCTGATGCTTGTTAGGCATTCCTTAGGCATACTACCGTAGATGGTCTGAAAGATGCCATTGGGGGGAAGTGGCTTACAAATATGATTATAGAGCAGCTCTACAGTTAAGGCAAGATTTTATTTCAACATTTTGTCATTACAAAGTCTGAAAATTATGTTGGTCACGAAATCCAGGTAATTTGTCTTATTGGTACAAAACCTGGCATGGAGAGTTCACTTTGTGAAGGGTGTTTGCCAGGAAGAATGGAGTTAGTGTTTTAAAAATGTTGTATTGAAGGGCAGATGCCCTATGTTTGTGCTCACTCAGACTTAAATTATGGAAGGTGAGGAGTTCCCTTTGCATAGGTAGCAGCACGAGCAAATTTGAATCTGAAGCTTAATGGAATACCATATGTGTATGGGGTTTAATGGAGTGTAAGTGTAAATATGTTCAAAACCATGCTTCTGGAGGAAAGCGTCACAGAGCACTTTGAAATACAGCCAACGGCTCTATAATAGTAAATGGGGGAGGACGTAGGATTTCAATATTGCTTTGGGAATATGACTCTGACCCTCATAAACATAACTGGTGTCCTATGACTATGAGTCATGCAGTTGTGCACAATTAAATATATTTAATTCCAATTATTTTCAGGAGCTGGAGATGTTCTTTCCCTCCAGTGGAGGCCGTGGACCTGCAAACACCGCAAAATACACACACTGTACTTGTTGTGTTATTAAGCCTCACTCAGTAAAAGAAGGTAGGTGACACTGACCTGGCCCTCGGCTGAAAGTGCCCTTCAGCATCTCTCTTCTTAGCTGAATAGATGCATAGATTTAGACTTGCACCATTGCTACCATATGTGTTTTGTGCATGGCTGGAGGTAAGGAAGTTACGGTATGTTTTTATTTTATTTTAGCTCACAGCTTGTTGAAATTTAACACAGACCAAATTGCATAAATACTTGCGTTTGAGAAATTATGTGCAACAGGGGTTGGTGTTCTCTGTACTGCTACAAGCCTGCATGCTAATATGCACTTGCCCATAGAAGGTCCATGTTTGTGCAAGTAGCAAAATATCACACAACCTGTAATGACTGACCTCCCAACCAGAGGCAAATGAAGAAGCAGCTGAGTGGCTGGTGGTGACCCAGATTCTGAGCATCTTTGATGCTCCTGCCACACTTCCATCTTGGTAACTTTGTTCCCTTCGTCTGGAAGAGAAGAAGCATTCTGTGACAGACTAGCTAACAAAGCATTCTGTGACAGAGTAGCCCAACTCCTAAAGGGCTGCATGATGGCCTCAATGTACACCATTGTTATACACACACACCCCGGCATCACCTTTCCTGGAAATACATTCAAACAGATGATATTCCCCCTTCCACCAAATAAAGCAATCAGGGCAAAGGGTGACTTTGAATTGGAGGACACTTGGGTACCTGGAAACATGTCCAACAGAATTTTAGCCTTCCCTTAAACCAGTTATAATCTGGCAATATCTGGAGAGCCACAAACTCCCCAAGCCTGCCTTAGACTAATTGACACATGCAGTACTAAAATACAGAGTTAGCACTTTAACATCCTTGTGATTTATTGAAAACGTATTCTTTTTGGTGGAGTTCTTTGTGTCGTTTCTTCATCAGATCAGCTGAAATGGTTGATGTCTAAACATAACCTTATATAGAAAACGGCTTCCTTTCCCTACCATCAAACATTGGAAAATGATTACGACTGTTTACAGTATGATTATATGCTTTGGTTCAGCTGCTGACAAGTTCTAAAACAAATTTGTATAAGAAGTAAATGCTAATCAGAACCTTACTGTGATCTATTTTGCCTTTGGGGAATTGTAGTTTTTAGACCCCACTTCCTCAAAGTTGATATGGAAGATTCGACATCAGGTTACCAGGCATTTGAGGGGGCAGCTGGAGCATATTTAAACTTCTTACAAGTGAAGATTCTGTGGTTTTTCCACCACTAGGCAACTGTCATAAATCATTATATGGTGGGATAAGGGACATGTGAATCAGTATGCGTCAGCTGTATTCAAGTTATCTAAAGTCTGCATTCAGTATTTTTTTAAATGATGTCTAGAGGTAGTCATGTTAGTCTGTTGCAGAAAATATTACAATTCCTTGTGGCAAAATGATTTGCATTCTATCTTATCAATCCAAAATGCTGGTGCCTATTATATGACTTATGGGTACTTGGGAAAAGATCTGCATATTTCTTAGTAACAACCCTTCTACTTGCCTTACTTCAAAAAACTAAGGCTGCAATTCTGTATCCAGTTACCTTGGAGTAAGTAGCTGATCTCACTGGGACTTAATTCTCCATAGACATGTATAGGATTGTGCTGTCAAAACAGTCAGCACCCATCCTATTTCTGCTGGAACTAATTGCAAATAAAATCTGTCTTATTGCATTATTGGAAGTTGCTCCCAGATGCTTAAATACACCACTCCTCTCAGCTGTCTACCATCTTTCAGTGCAACTTTTGCTTTTATGATTTTAAACTGTCTTTTCTTTCTGCCCTTTCCACTTGTTATGGGAATAATGGAAGTGCTTTTCAGAGATTGCCAATGCCTACCTTCAAGAGGCCTGTGACTGTTCAGTTTTTATGTGTACGTAGATTTTATGTGTACGCAAATTTTCATCTAAATTTCTCCATCTACAGCAGGCATCCCCAAACTTCGGCCCTCCAGATGTTTTGGACTACAATTCCCATCTTCCCCGACCACTGGTCCTGTTAGCTAGGGATCATGGGAGTTGTAGGCCAAAACATCTGGAGGGCCGCAGTTTGGGGATGCCTGATCTACAGATTAAAAATGTAGGTCATAATTTAAAGCCAAGACCATGGCTTCTTATCTTTTCTCTGTCCTTATTGTGGGCTTTTAGCTTCAGTTCACTCTATAATAGTGGAGGAAGACACTGATGCTCATCCGGATTTCTAATTTTAAAAAGCTTTTGGTGTAATGGGGTTTGAATCTGTCTTTGGCAAACCCGACACAAGCTTTGTCTTTGGGGCCTCTTGGTACTGCTGAGGAACTCATGTTTCTTGCAGAGAGCTGATTCTCAATGTCTGTGAAGTCCTCTTGTACCTTAGCTTTGCTTTTCCATCTGAACCCATGTTTTGGGAGCGGGGAGCCAAGGTAGATGATGATTTATGACTTTGGCTTAGTTTTTTGTATTCCCCTCCTCCGCCACTATGGTGGTTTCTCTAGATCTTAGCTGAGACACATATTCAGTCCACATAGAGCAAGCTACTGCTCATGTGCAGCCTCGTTTAATAAAGGAACAAAAATAAGGATTATTGGTTGACCCTGTATCTTGTGACTTTGCAGGAGAAATCCTGTGCTAAGAAATGTGCTTTCCCTGCACTTAGTAACCACAGACAATGGTTGCTGTTCCCAATCTGTAAAGATGGGCGAGGGCTTCTAAATTAAGCAGAGTATAGCTGCTGCAGCTTCTTAGAGTTTAATCACAGAGTGAGGCAGTTGATTTTCCAGGTCCGTCAGCTGGGCCAAATTTATCTTTGTTGTATGTATTATGCTTTGAAGGCAATTGTAGTGCGATATAATTGAGGACAACCAGAGTGGCAAGACCCAGAATGCAAAATACGTACCTTTTTCCCATGGTGTTTTGCATAAATTGTAATTCCTGCGTCAATTCAAAAGGAAGTCAGCTAACAGGAACATGATTGTAGTTTCAACTTAGGTTGAGATCTAAGAGATCAAAGTCCACAAGCTCCATATGAATTATTATACATCAGCTGAATTGGCAGTGCAAAGTCCTCTACAGATCATATCTTAAGAACCATTAAAGCACTCCCATAATGTATGTCCTTATTGGACTTATGCCCAGTAAACTGAGGTTTTGATAAGGGAACTCTGGGATTTACCAACAACCTTCTTCCCAGTATTCACACAAGGAGGAGGGCACCTTCTTTCTTCTTAACCCCACCCACTTCTTCCAACTGTATTCTCCTCTTGCCCTTGTGCATTGATTTTTATATTGAAGACTGTAAAAAAATGCCTAAAGCAGATACAATGGTACCTTGGTTCTCAAGCGCCTTGGTACTCAAATGCCGAAAACCCGGAAGTAAGTGTTCCGGTTTTCGAACGTTTTTCAGAAGCTGAATGTCCAATGCGGCTGTTGGATATTGTTTCTGGGGCACCTGCACCAATCAGAAGCTGTGCCTTGGTTTTTGAATATTTCAGAAGTCAAACGGATTTAGCGGTGTGTTTTCTGAATGCCGTAGCTGACTAACTGGCAAGCCAATTAATAGATTAATCTCTAGATCTCAAAATGCAAAGGTTATTGTTCCAACCCGTAGTTGTTCATGCATGTGCAGCTTTTACCAAAGCCAGCACCCTCTGATTGCTTTTAAGTTTTTAGATCTCCTTTCTTTGAATTTGTCCTTATGTGTCACAAAGCAGTGAATTGTTGAACTGCAGAGTAGATGTTGTACCGCATCACTTCATCTGATTAAAATGCGCTTGAAGATTATCTGTTCTGTATTGGTGCCTAGTAACCTAATGCTGTCTTGGAGACATAAAACCTTCCCTCTCTTGTTTTTTTTATGCCCAGTTATTTGTTATGCATTTTTTGCTAGGATTAGTATTACATTCCTTCAGTTGTATTTAGTAATGCCTGTGATTTCTTTTGTACTTTGTCACTAAAAATTAAATCCTAAACGAACACTTAATCTGTGGCTCTGATTTGGTTTAGAGTAATCACATTTTAAAGATGTAGTCTTCCTAATTTTTAAATAGCCAGTTTCCTTATTGAGTGAGGTCTGAATATTTTAAAATAAGTTCAATCCCCCCTCCATGTTTTATGGGAACCAAAATATTTGTCAAGTGTTTTCCTCATTATCCAAAACTAAAAGGTAGGCATGAGCGTGTTTTTGGTGCAGAGTTTTACAGAAAAAGAATAAGTTATACTTAGCAGTTATAACTTATAACAGTGCTGGGCATATATTTGAAAAGTGAAACTCCTGTTTGTGAAAGGATAATGGATGCATTTAAATTTGTCTTTCTATTTTATATTGGGATCATATGTCACAATACAGTATCTGTGATCTTCCTTTTTCTCACCTAGCTAGCTCTCTGTTTCTTGCACTATTTCTCACTTTCCCCAAAAATGTAACAATATTTGGACATCTCCAATGTTAGGCCAGGTAGAAAAAAATTATACAAATTGAATGAGTTGCACTATTTGGGGATTAAGCCTATAAATGGGACGGCTGGTTTGCATAATTTGGGTGTATTTTACTTCAGGTTAAGTGTGAAAAATCAGTGTTGTATAGCCCAATCCTAATCATTTTTACTTGGAAGTGATTTCAGTGCGATCTACTTCTGGTTAAATTTGGTTACTGTTGAGTTGCAAGGAGCCAGTGACATTTCTTCCTGACTTGGAAACAACTTTTATGGTTATTGTGAGCCCATATGAACAATGTGCTTGCCTCATATACCCCAAGTAAATGTGCAAGACACAAATGTTCTCATAAAAGCAACTGTATTATAAATGTATATAAACTATAGCAACATAGTCCCAGGACTCTAGCATTTGAGATGAATTTATGTAGCCAGTTTAAAAAAATAATATTTTTTCTTCACAGGTCTGACTGGGAAGATAATAAAAGCAATACTTGATGGAGGATTTGATATTTCAGCCTTGCAGATGGTAACTCTTTCTTCTTGGTCTTTGTTCAGACCTTTTCTTTGATGAGATGAGGGGAAAGCAACCTTTGCCACCTGTTGCACCCACTCCTACACTAGCTTTTTAATGCATTTCACCTGGGCGAAGCATGACAGCCTTTCCTTCCAGCAGCAACCCCATACATATCAGCTGCCTCTTACACCTGCCTATTTTTAAAGGGTGCCAGGTTCCCAGTCTGCTCTCTTGCAGAATACAGAAAATAATTACCAGAGGAGGAGAAACCTATCCTTGGGAGTAAATCCCTATTCAAATTGGTTGATAGAAATGGACAGGAACAGGCTGCAAATAGTCTGTATTGAGGAGTGTCTGTCTGGTTTTGCTCACAGAGGAACAGTGAGAGCTGCTGTCTTTTCTCTCATTTATGCACAATTTGCATTCTTGCTGTCTCTGTACTTTTCTTCCTTCCATCTCAACAGGTAGGTAAACAACACCTTATTATGCTGCATTTCAATATAAGCTCAGTTCCTTTTGGCTGACTTCGACTAAGGCTTACTTGGACTTATCAAGGTTACCTAGTCTTTAAAACTGAAATAATGCTAGCCAGCTTGTCAGAACTGACTTAGGTAGTAGGTGAATATGCATGTTTTACACCACACACACACACACACACACACACACACACTATATATATATATATATATATATATATATATATATATGCCATTATTTAGGCAGTTGTCTTTAATTTATTAGTATTTATTACTTCAGTTTGTATCTTGCCATGGCGCTTGGGGCTGCTAACAGCGGCAAGATAAAAATACAATAAAGATGCTAAAGGATATATAATCAACACAAATACAAAAGAGAAGATAAAAGTCAGAACAATAAAAATCCAAGTATAGAAACAGTGGACAATTAAACACCTTGAGCATTACAGTGAACAAGTTGCCCTGGCACGCCAAAGGCCTGTCAAAATGAAAATGTCTTTACTTGGCACTGGAGGGTCAACAGACAAGGGGGCAATTGAACTGTGGGAGGGAGGGGAGCCCCAAAACTGGAGCGCAGACACTGAAAAGGCCCTCTCTTGGGCCCCTGCCAAATGCACTCTAGAAAATGGCAGGACTGGGAAAAGGGCTTCCTTGCAAGATCTTGGCACTCAAGCAGGCTCCTACAGGGAAAAGTGTTCCTTCAAGTAACCTGTTTCCAAGCCAGCTAGTGCTTGCATAATTACTACAATGCTTACCTTTCTAATGTAGAGTGGTACCTTGGTTGTTGAACAAATCGGCTCCCGAACATCGCAAACTCAGAAGTGAGTGTTCCGGTTTGCGAATGTTCTTTGTAAGCTGAATGTCCAACGCGGCTTCCACAGTTTCTGACTGAGTGCAGGAAGCTCCTGCAGCCACGCCTTGGTTTTCGAACCGTTCCGGGAGTCAAACGGACTCCCGGAACGAATTAGATTCGAGAACCAAGATACCGCTGTATTTAGATCCTTCTTGTCATGTGGCTCTCTGACCCCAGCGTGAATGTGCTGTATATTCCCCCTTCCCCTCCATTTAACAGAGTTGAACTTGCAGCGGCAGCAGATGGAATCTTTTTTAAAAATGCACTTTGTTGAGTTTTGTTCAATCTAAATGGTACAAAACAAATACGAGTATTTTGTGCTTTGTTTGATAAGATGAGACATACATGTGGAAAACGGGGGGAAGAATCACAAATGGGATCTTGATTTCTGGTGTCTTTTTAATTTTTATCAGCTTTTCCACATAATACTCTGTGAGGGATTAATTGAGAAATAAGTTAAAGTCTCCTCAGGTTGTATATGAAAAGAAAAGGGGCAATAATAATGCTTGGAGATGTATACACTTGTTCCCTCTTTACACAGAATAAATACTTTTCCTTTCTGTTTTCTTACATGCAGTACTATATGGACCGTGCAAATGCAGAGGAATTCTACTCAATTTACAAAGGTGTTGTCGCTGAATATGCTGTAAGTAAGCGCTATTGATCCCCTTCATGGATCAATGCCCCCTTCATGGATCAATGCCTTGTCGTGGCGAAGGGGCTTGAATAACTCAGAGAAGCTATGAGCTATGCCATGCAGGGCCACCCAAGATGGACAGGTCATAGTGGAGAGTTTTGACTAAACGTGATCCACCTGGAGAAGGAACTGGCAAGCCACTCCAGTATCCCTGCCAAGAAAACTCCATGGACAAAGACAACAGGCATATAAAAGTTATGACGCTGGAAGATGAGCCCCTCAGGTCGGAAGGCGTCCAACATGCTACTGAGGAAGAGCGGAGGACAAGTACAAGTAGATTCAGAGCTGATGAAGTGGCTGGGCCAAAGCCGAAAGGACGCTCAGTTGCGGATATGCCTGGAAGCGAAAGGAAAGTCCGATGCTGTAAAGAAAAATATTGCATAGGAACCTGGAATGTAAGAACCATGAATAGAGGTAAGCTGGATGTGGTCAAAAATGAGATGACAAGAATAAATATCGACATGCTGGGCATCAGTGAACTAAAATGGAAGGGAATGGGTGAATTCAGTTCGGGTGACTATCATATCTACTACTGTGGGCAAGAATCCTGTGGAAGAAATGGAGTGGCCCTCATAGTCAACAAAAGAGTGGCAAAAGCTGTGATGGGATGCAATCTCAAAAATGACAGAATGATCTCGATACGAATCCAAGGCAGACCTTTTAACATCACAGTAATCCAAGTTTATGCACCAACTACCGGTGCTGAAGAAAGTGAAATTGACCAATTCTATGAAGACCTACAACACCTTCTAGAAATGACACCAAAGAAGGATGTTCTTCTCATTACAGGGGATTGGAATGCTAAAGTAGGGAATCAAGAGATAAAAGGAACAACTGGCAAGTTTGGCCTTGGAGTTCAAAATGAAGCAGGGCAAAGGCTAATAGAGTTCTGTCAAGAGAACAAGCTGGTCATCACAAACACTCTCTTCCAACAACACAAGAGACGACTCTACACATGGATATCACCAAATGGGCAGCATCGAAATCAGATTGATTATATTCTCTGCAGCCAAAGATGGAGAAGCTCTATACAGTCAGCAAAAACAAGACCTGGAGCTGACTGTAACTCAGATCATCAGCTTCTTATAGCAAAATTCCAGCTTAAACTGAAGAAAGTAGGAAAAACCACTGGGCCAGTAAGATACAATCTGAATCAAATCCCTTATGAATACACAGTGGAAGTGAGGAACAGGTTTAAGGATTTAGATTTGGTGGACAGAGTGCCTGAAGAACTATGGATGGAGGCTCGTAACATTATACAGGAGGCAGCAACGAAAACCATCCCAAGGAAAAGGAAATGCAAGAAAGCAAAATGGCTGTCCAACGAGGCCTTACAAATAGCGGAGGAGAGGAGGCAAGCAAAATGCAAGGGAGATAGGGAAAGATACAGGAAACTGAATGCAGATTTCCAAAAAACAGCAAGGAGAGACAAGAGGGTCTTCTTAAATGAGCAATGCAAAGAAATAGAGGAAAACAATAGAATGGGGAAAACCAGAGATCTGTTCAAGAAAATTGGAGATATGAAAGGAACATTTCGTACAAAGATTACCATAATCAAGGACAAAAGTGGTAAGGACCTAACAGAAGCAGAAGACATCAAGAAGAGGTGGCAAGAATACACAGAGGAATTATACCAGAAAGATATGGAGGTCTCGTACACCCCAGGTAGTGTGGTTGCTGACCTTGAGCCAGACATCTTGGAGAGTGAAGTCAAATGGGCCTTAGAAAGCACTGCTAATAACAAGGCCAGTGGAAGTGATGATATTCCAGCTGAACTATTTAAAATTTTAAAAGATGATGCTGTTAAGGTGCTACACCCAATATGCCAGCAAGTTTGGAAAACTCAGCAATGGCCAGAGGATTGGAGAAGATCAGTCTACATCCCAATTCCAAAGAAGGGCAGTGCCAAAGAATGCTCCAACTACCGCACAATTGCCCTCATTTCACACGCTAGCAAGGTTATGCTTAAAATTCTACAAGGCAGGCTTAGGCAGTATGTGGACCGAGAACTCCCAGAAGTGCAAGCTGGATTTCGAAAGGGCAGAGGAACCAGAGACCAAATAGCAAACATGCGCTGGATTATGGAGAAAGCTAGAGAGTTCCAGAAAAACGTCTACTTCTGCTTCATTGACTATGCAAAAGCCTTTGACTGTGTCGACCACAGCAAACTATGGCAAGTTCTTAAAGAAATGGGAGTGCCTGATCACCTCATCTGTCTCCTGAGAAATCTCTATGTGGGACAAGAAGCTACAGTTAGAACTGGATATGGAACAACGGATTGGTTCAAAATTGGGAAAGGAGTACGACAAGGTTGTATATTGTCTCCCTGCTTATTTAACTTATATGCAGAATTCATCATGCGAAAGGCTGGACTAGATGAATCCCAAGCAGGAATTAAGATTGCCGGAAGAAATATCAACAACCTCAGATATGCAGATGACACAACCTTGATGGCAGAAAGTGAGGAGGAATTAAAGAACCTTTTAATGAGGGTGAAAGAGGAGAGCGCAAAATATGGTCTGAAGCTCAACATCAAAAAAACCAAGATCATGGCCACTGGTCCCATCACCTCCTGGCAAATAGAAGGGGAAGAAATGGAGGCAGTGAGAGATTTTACTTTCTTGGGCTCCTTGATCACTGCAGATGGTGACAGCAGTCACGAAATTAAAAGACGCCTGCTTCTTGGGAGAAAAGCAATGACAAACCTAGACAGCATCTTAAAAAGCAGAGACATCACCTTGCCGACAAAGGTCCGTATAGTTAAAGCTATGGTTTTCCCAGTAGTGATGTATGGAAGTGAGAGCTGGACCATAAAGAAGGCTGATCGCCGAAGAATTGATGCTTTTGAATTATGGTGCTGGAGGAGACTCTTGAGAGTCCCATGGACTGCTAGAAGATCAAACCTATCCATTCTTAAGGAAATCAGCCCTGAGTGCTCCCTGGAAGGACAGATCGTGAAGCTGAGGCTCCAATACTTTGGCCACCTCATGAGAAGAGAAGAATCCTTGGAAAAGACCCTGATGTTGGGAAAGATTGAGGGCACTAGGAGAAGGGGACGACAGAGGACAAGATGGTTGGACAGTGTTCTCGAAGCTACGAACATGAGTTTGACCAAACTACGGGAGGCAGTGGAAGACAGGAGTGCCTGGCGTGCTCTGGTCCATGGGGTCACGAAGAGTCGGACACGACTAAACGACTAAACAACAACAACAACCGAAGCGCTATAAAGTCTCTCTTTGTTTGAGGGCCCATTTTGGATAGAATCTTAATGGACCGTCCTGAAGGCTTATTGTCAAGGGCATGGCACAAGCTTTGAGGGATTATAAAGTCACTTTTCAGTGCTGCTCTTCACCTCAGCCGCAAAGATTTCAACCTAGTAATGTTTTTGAGTTGGCAAGACAGACTGCGCAAGTGATGATTTTAGTTTGGCTCAGCATAAAACTTGTCTTTTTCAAATATTTTAATGGATGGTGAAACACGACAAAAGTTATATTTGATATTGCTGCAGTGGCTGAGTTGAGTAGGTTTCTTCCAGCAAAAATTCTTGATACTAAGAGATAGTGTCCATATTTTTTAAGAATCATTTACCTCACACTGAGAAATGATATGCATTGCAACTTCCTTTGCCCCTGCCAGCAGCTGATGATGTGGAATAATAATAATAATAATAATAATAATAATAATAATAATAATAATAATAATAATAATAATAATAATTTATTTGTACCCTCTCTTCTCATGAGAAGAGAAGACTCCCTGGAAAAGACCCTGATGTTGGGAAAGATTGAGGGCACTAGGAGAAGGGGACGACAGAGGACGAGATGGTTGGACAGTGTTCTCGAAGCTACGAACATGAGTTTGACCAAACTGCGGGAGGCAGTGCAAGACAGGAGTGCCTGGCGTGCTATGGTCCATGGGGTCACAAAGAGTCGGACACGACTAAACGACAACAATTTGTACCCTGCTCATCTGGCTGGGTTTCCCCAGCCACTCTGGGCAGCTCCCAACAAAGATTAAAAATACATTAAAATGTCACACATTAAAAACTTCCCTAAACAGGGCTGCCTTCAGATGTCTTCTAAATGTCAGGTAGTTGTTTATCTCTTTGACATCTGATGGGAGGACGTTACACAGGCAGAGTGCCACTACCAAGAAGGCCCTCTGCCTGGTTCCCTGTAGCTTTGCTTCTCACAGTGAGGGAGTACCAACACTTTGAATTGTCAGTACCAACACTTTGAATTGTGTTCGAAAATGTACTGGGAGCCAATGTAAGTCTTTCAGGACTGGTGCTATATAGTCTCAGCAGCTGCCTCCAGTCACCAGTCTAGCTGCCACATTCTGGATTCGTTGTAGTTTCCGGGTCACCTTCAAAGGTAGCCCCACATAGAGTGCATTGCAGTAGTCCAAGCGGGAGATAACTAGAGCATGCACCACTCTGGCGAGACAGTCTGTGGGCAGGTAGGGTCTCAGCCTGCGTACCAGATGGATAGTCAGCTGCCCAGATAGTCAGCTGCCCTGGACACAGAATTGACCTGCGCCTCCATGGACAGCTGTGAGTCCAAAATGACTCCCAGGCTGCGCACCTGGAAAGGAGGCTTGGAAAACCACAGCATGATGTTTCATTCATTCTTTAATTTATATATATATATATATATATATATATATATATATATATATATATATATATATATATACTGCATTTCCACAAGGTTGTACACATCAGATTAACATATCAATACAACAATTTAAAATTAAAGTACTGTATTAACAATTCCAAATAAACCTTTGTGTCAATAAGTAAATCCATGAGAAGTATCAATCAAGCCATACAACTAAAGCAGCCATATAACACAATAGAAATAAAGCTGATTTGTTCAATGGCTTAAAATTGAACACAAGAGAGAATAAAGTTTAATCAAAGAAATAAAATATACAGTATATTCCAAAGAGGGGATGTTGTGGTATGGAATAAGTTCTCTTATGGATCAGTAATTGGTTAAAGAACAGGAAGCAATGAGAAGGAATAAATGGACACTTCAAACAATGGAAGGATGCAAAAATGGAGTCATTCAAGGATCTGTATTAGGATATGTGCTTTTCCACTTTTTCATTGATTGAACACAGAGGGGGCCACAGTGGTGGTCTGATTAGAGTCACTATGTCAGTAAAGTTGAAGAATGCAGATTAGCCCCAGAATATATTAAAATCATGAGAGAACTGACACATTTAATTAGCAACATTTATGTTAGAATGGAGAGAACTGCCTTTGAAAACAACATTGTAGAGAGTGGTCTGGGCTGGCTTAGATTTTCTTAAAACAAGAAATGATGCAAATTGATATACAGTGCAGAGTAAAAAATGTAAAAACCATTTAATAATCTGTTTCTTTTTCCTGTTGCAGGAGATGGTTGTAGAACTTTGTTCAGGCCCTTGCGTAGCTCTAGAGATTAGGCAAGTAGATCCTGAAAAAGTATTCCGAGACTTCTGCGGGCCTTCTGATCCCGTAAGTAACTTACTTGAGAAGTTTGTATCTGGGCCAAAGCAAAAGTGATGCATGAGGTTTGAGATTGTCTCGATCAAAGTTTTTGGTCTTTACTTTAAAGGAACCTGGAGGCAGTTGGCTTTGTTTTTGATTGGAAATTAGAAAATCTCCCATCTAAAATCTAAAACTCCTTCATCCTACAGGGGAAAATATACCTGCATGATGCCGATGCCTAACACCCCAGACCCCACCTTGGGAAAAGTGGGTATCATGGCAGCTGCAGTGGAGAATAGATGGGGCAAAAGGGGGAGGGAAACATTAAATACTCTCTACCTTAGTGTGGCTTCTCCAGTCAAAACTGAACCTCCCCCCTCCCCATTGCTTCTTTAAAGTTTAAAAATTGGGTAGATACAATTGTAGATCTCTTGTGTTGCATCTGTTTTGCCACTCAGTTATTAAAAGGAATGGACAAATCTGTTAGTTTCACTTTCTTTGAGTTTCTCATTTCTTTAGTCTCCAGTTTGCCACATTACTTTTTAAAAATGTCTTCATGGAAATTCATCAGCATTTATCCTACTTATACACATTACCTCAAGCAGTTTCATCTAAGTGCATTTTTAATTTAATTTTAATATGTGCATTTTTTTGTTCAAATATATGTATGTATATATAAAATATTGTTGTACACATATTTTGGTTTTTAAAGATAACTGTGCTTTGGTTTCCAAACTGGTCTGAGAGGTATGAATTAGGTAGGTTCTATTAAAATGCAAACCAGATTTCTCCCCTACCCCTTCTCATGGCAGCATAGTAACAGATAACAACTTTAGAAGCCTACATTTGAAAAATGTTCTATTCAGCTTGCCTGCTAATATAATGATCACTTAGAGTCATGGTTTACAAGCAGAAAGGGCAGCTCCACCTTAACATGTGTCATTTTTGTTGCCGTTATGATTATTTATGCAGCTATGGCCATTGCTAAGCCTTCTTTGCATTAGATATGAAAGCACATCACTGGAGTGCTATTTAAGCTACTCTATGCCAATTCAGTGCTTGTTACTCAGAAAGCAGCGTGAACAACCATACTTTAGAATATTTGCCCCTTGCTACTAAGCCATGTTGGCAACACTGCAGCTCATACTGAGCTGCTGTTCTACTGGGCAAGTGTTGTTGCGATCTTCAAGAAGAGGTGAAAGTGAGGCAGACATTTAATAAACCTAACCATCTGTAAGATGGCACAGATGGAAGGGGTCGGGCCGTAGCTCTGTGGCAGAGCATCTGCCTTGCAGGCAGAAGGTCCCAGGTTCAATCCCCAGCAGCTCTAGGTAGGGCTGGCAAACACTTCTGCCAAAACCCTGAAGAGCTGCTACCAGTTAGTGTAGACAGTGTTGAGCAAGATGGGCCAATGGTCTGACTCGCTATAAGCCAGCTTCCTATGTTTCCGATGACACTGGCAGCTGCTGCCAGATTAAATATTTTAAATATTAAATATTTTAAAATGCTTGCAAAAGTCAGACTGTACAATTTGACTGCTTAAACAGGTATGATTCTAGCAATGCAATCCTATGCACATAGACTTTGAAGGGAGTCCCTCTGTGTTTAAAAGAGGTTACTCCCATGTAAGGCTGCACGTCCTATTTATGTGGAAGGAAGCCCCATTGAACTTAACGGGAATAACTTCTGTGAATGTTTGTCTAGGAGGAAGGATCATTCTAGATACAGTCACATTGGCGCAAGCACATTGTCGTCTTCTGATGACTCTCTCTTGTGGAATTCCACACCTGACAAACAATGAATTACTTATTGCTACGGTAAAACAGCTTAGCATATTTGAAGGCAGATGAGTTTATGATTACAAATAATTAGGCTGCTCTTCACATTGCACTAAGCAATGCAAACAGAAGGGAAAATGGATTCTCCGTCAATGACAGACCGTTATCGACTGGAGTTAGGAAACAGATCAATAAGAAACTGCAATTAGTATGTCATGCTGTCTGTGGCTGTCTCTAGCGGAAAGGACATGGTTGAATATTTTCAAATGTTATTTAGGGTCAAATATAATCAGTGTTCCTTTTCTTTCTTAAAGATGAAATCAATTCTATATTGCATACACTGGTTATTGTCAGTCTGCTAGAAACTTTGCATGTTAACGTGTTTGCTTCTGAAATGGGTAAAAGGGCTTTTGAGGATGTGCAGGCCTACCCCTGTCCCTCCAGGGCACCATGGGTGCTGGCCATGCCCCCAGCCAATTCGTGATTGGCATTATTCTAAAGGGGACCATTTCTATGTGTGTAAGGTTGGGTTCCCAATCCCAATGTTAGAAACCTTCCATACCATACCATACCATACCATACCATACCATACCATACCATACCATACCATACCATACCATACCATGTCTTTTAAAAGTTTCTACTTGCCTTTAATCCAAACATTATTTGTATGTGTGAGTTGAAAACAATAACTTCAAAATGCTATGAACTCTCAAAACATTCTCGAAAAGCGTTCAACATTTGGTTTTTAAACCGCATCCTGAATTTTAATGACGGGGGGGAGTCACGTCCCTGCTCGTTAACTACAACTTCATATTCCTGTGTAAAAGTACAGCCTCTCCATGAAAAAAAAAATGCAACACACCCATCAGACAGAATTTTTTTGAAGAATGGCTGTGTCTGATGCGGTGGTCTGAAGTTATCAGCCGGATACCGTAATTTGATCATGCCAACCCTCTGTGCAGAAATCTGGGAAGGCTTCAGATATATCAGGATATATCAATAGAGGCTAGGTCTGTCAATGGAGAATCAGGTGAACACCGGCTTTCCTTTATTAGCAAAAAAAAAAATGCTGAATTTATATTGTTAGAGTTATATTGTGTGCATATACAATAAATTCTGTGCTAGAGGAAACACTCCTGTTTTAAAAAAAACAGCCACTGCCACCATTTGCAAAAGCTGACAGCCAGAGCAGCTGCAGTGTGAGCTTTTGACTCTGTGGTTCCTTTCTCATTGTCTTATAAACCATTAATTAAACAAAGTCTTTTTAAAAGAAAAAACCAACAACCCTGAATGTGAAATGTGGGTGACTAAATTACTGTTCGGTGGATTAATAATTTAGGGTTTGCTCACTGGTGTGTTCAGCTTTCCTTTCTACTGCAAGACAACCTGACCAGAATTTTGATCAGTTTATTTCTTTGCAGTATCACAAACATCCTTGACTAACCAAATTTGCAATTTTTTTTAAAAAAAGAATGATGCAAACAATATTAAATATAACTGTTTTTTGTTGCTTCATTTCAGATGTGCAGGGATTAATTCCCCTTGAACCAGCATGGCACTGAGAAGGGTGTTGACAACAATTCTGGGCTATTTTAAAATCCCAGCTCTGGGTTAGGAGGGCACACCTTCTCTTGCTACCTCACACAAGGCCATTTCTCACCTGATGCAGAGCAAGCCAAAGAATACAACCCACAGAGCGCTGTAGCCAATCACAAAGCCTAAAATTTAATGTGTAGTGCTGCAGAGCCACATTTTGAATATTCATTCCTATGCTTCTTTGCTTTGCTGTGTACATACCACACAGTTAAAGCATATCTATCCTCCACTAAAGAATCATGGGAACTGTAGTTTGTTATGGGTGCTGTTGCTCAGTGAGGTGTAAACTATAATTCCCAATATTCTTTTTGTGTGTCTGTATGTATCCTTTAGCAGGGACCCAGGTGGCGCTGTGGTTAAACCACTGAGCCTGGGGCTTGCTGATCAGAAAGTCGGCGGTTCGAATCCCTGTGACGGGGTGAGCTCCCGTTGCTTGCTCCCAGCTCCTGCCAACCTAGCAGTTCGAAAGCACGTCAAAATGCAAGTAGATAAATAGGAACTGCTACAGCAGGAAGGTAAACGGCGTTTCCATGTGCTGCACTAGTTTGCCAGAAGCGGCTTTGTCATGCTGGCCACATGACCTGGAAGCTATACGCCGGCTCCCACGGCCAATAATGCGAGATGAGCACGCAACCCCAGAGTCGGTCACGACTGGACCTAATGGTCAGGGGTCCCTTTACCTTTTATGTATCCTTTAAATATATGGTATGTATGCAGCCTTATTCTAGTCTATGGGTAGGCAAACTAAGGGCCAGGGGACAGATCCAGCCCAATCGCCTTCTAAATCCGGCCCATGGACAGTCCGGGAATCAGTGTGTTTTTACATGAGTAGAATGTGTCCTTTTATTTAAAATGCACCTCTGGGTTATTTGTGGGGCATAGGAATTCATTCATTTTACCCCCTTCAAAATATAGTCTGACGGACAGTGGACTGGCCCCCTGCTGGAAAAATTTGCTGACTCCTGGACTAGTCAGCTCAAAAGTTATGAACTCCATCTTGGAATGTGATTTTATTTTAGACTGTGATGGCTGGCAGGAGTGCAGAGCTTTATCCACTACTCCAAAAGCCCCCAGAATTTCAAAACTATGCAAGATTATTTAGATAAAAGCTTCTCCTTGCATACAGTACAATTTTACACAGGTGCTGAACTTATTAAAGCCCTAAGTGGCTTGGGATCCAAATGCCTGAAGGAGTGTTTCCTCCCACACAGCCTTCCTGTGCATCAAGTTCTTTAATTGAGGCCCTTCTCCAAATACCATTATTTATGTATTTATAGCCTCTGCTTAATCATTTTGTGTGTTTGTTCATCTTATTGCTGGAATCCATTAGAAGAAGGGTAGTCGAGAATTGCTTAAAATAAAATGTTTTATTCAAAAGTCAATCCAGCTAAGTTGGTTGGGACTTAGTAAGTGGGTTTAGGATTGCAACCCTAGCCAGGCGTTACAATAGTTTGTTTTGTGAAGGTACATACAATTGATGAGCGTATTTTCACCAGTGGTGGTCCAAGACATTTTGCTACTGGAGGCAAAGGACAAGGTGGTATCCCCACCTTCCATTCCTGCTGAACTAGGAGTTGAATCTTACTTCAGCAGTGATGATGTCATCCTGTAAACCTGCGGTAGCAGGCTAGTTTAAGGGGCATGTAGAGTTCTTTCTTCCGACAGAGAGGAATGAATGAGGGGCTCTGGGCAACAGCAGTGCTGCTGCCGACTGCCAACATCTGCTGCATGAGACCATTGCCTTACTCTGCCCAATGGCAGGGCCAGCCTTTACCCCCGTGGATTCAGTAGATACTTGCAAAATTCAAAATGCAGCAAGCTGTTGTAGATTGCCTAATTTGATAAGACCTATTATTAATGAGGCAGGTGCCTGTTGTTGGTTGTCATTCGTCTGATGCTTATGAGGTATGCTTGGGTGTTGCTTTGCTTGTTCCTGCTAATATAAAGTGGCAGGCATCTCTTCCTCCTTACTTACAAATGGATGAATAGCATGTAGGTAAATCATTAACTGACATTAGAGTGGAATTAGCCATTCAAACCTTTAACAAAAATCTCAAATAATGCTTTCTTTATTGGTTTATAAAGACTTCCAATATTTAGCAGCCTCCAGTAAATTTTGTCAGTGCAGCTAAGAAATAAAAGAGCTAAAACAAGGGCGTACAATATTTATTCATATAACATTTATTTATTAAATGTATTTTTAAACCCACTTTTCATCTGCATGGGGATAGTCAATGTGGTGCTCTCCAGGTGTTGTTGGACTTCAACGTCCATCACGCCTGACCAGTGGCCATGTTTGCTGAGACCGATGGGAGTTGACATATTAATGCATCCTACCTAGCAATGGAATATTTATATTAATTTTTTTATTTGTTAAATTTATGTACCAGTCTTCACCTGAAGATCTCAGGGCAGGTTCAGAGCTTAAAGATACAAAATAAAAACACAAAATACATAATAAAAACAAGAGCAAAAACAAAGCAAACCCATAACTGCCCCCCCAACAAATTTAAGAGAACATAGAATATTAATTAGCCAAAGGGCTGGTTGAAGGAAAAGTGTTTGCCTGACACCTAAAGATGAAGTCACCAGGCGAGTCTCCCTGGGGAGAGCATCCCACAAAATGGGGAGCAACTGTAGAAGAGTCTCATTCTCATGTTGCCACCCTCCGGACCTCTCATGAAGGAGGCACATGAAGAAGGGCCTCAGATGATGATGAATACAGAGAAGAGCCACCTGTGCAGATCTTTAAACTTTGAGATGATGATATAGGGCAGTGATGGCCAAACTCGGCCCTCCAGATGTTTTAGGACTACAACTCCCATCATCCCTAGCTAACAGGACCAGTGGTCAGGGATGATGGGAATTGTAGTCCCAAAACATCTGGAGGGCCAAGTTTGGCGATGCCTGACATAAGCCTCCAGTGACAATGCTGGATCTAGAAAGACTCCCCAGTCACATGCCTTCTCCTTCATGTGTAGTGCAGCCCCAAATAGAACAGGCTATATTATATCCTTGTTCTCAAACTATGAGAACCCCTAACCCATAATGTGTCGCATATTGTCAGGATTCATCCTCAGGGTTTTGTTTTTGGCTTCATCTAGCTTAATACTGCCCCCAAGGACTGATGCAGCACCTGCACAGCGTCACCTGACTCTGATGACAAAGAGAAATAGAGCTGAGTGTCGTCAGCATGCTATGGAGCCAAGCAGAATTTCCCCAGTGCGACTGCCTGAAACCAGACCTGTAGGCAGAAGCAGAATCACTGTAACACCATGCCCCCAATTCCCAAATTATAGCACTGACCCAGTAAGATACTGCGGTCAATTATGTCAAAAGCTGCTGAGAAGAGCAAGAAAAATCAATAGAGTTGCATTTCCCTTGTCTCTCTCCTGATAGAAGTCAGCAATCAGGACAACCAGGGCAGTTTGTTGAATCCAAATTGAAATAGGCCCAGATAATAAATTGCCTCCAAGTGTGCTAGGAGTTCCAGCACCACCAGTGTCCTGACTGCCTTGCCCAGTAATGGGATATTGGCAACTGAGCAGTAGATATCATCTCTTGCAGGAGTGATGTGTGCTGCTGCCGCTGCCGCCTGCCCTGAAACCTCCACCTCTGGCAAAGAAGTGGCACCTGTATCGGTGCTGATTTCAGGTGAGATCTCTCATGTTCTGCAAAATCTTACGTGATTTCAGGTGAGATCTCAACAGAAATTGGTGCCAATGCTGGTGACACGTCTCTGCTGGCAGAAGGGCATTGGCCCTGATGCCTTGGGTCCAAAGAATTTGAGGTTTTATCTTCTGTTACCATCTGCCTTGCTTTCGATGGAAGTGGGTCGAGAGGTTGGTCTTAAATGTCTGGGCAGCTTCACGCAAGAGAAAGTGACTCTTCTAGGTGTATTTGTGAAGTATGCAATGCAAACATTGCGGGCCTCATTGCGTATCACTACGCAACAGTTTGGAAGGGCTCTTTCTTCCCCGTGGCTTCTTTCTATACCACTTTGCTTGAAAGCCCAGAATCACACGGGAAGGACTAACGGCACAAGTCATTGCTGCCAATTGAGGGTGGGGGTGATCACGAGGGATTTGGTCAACCTACACAAGCAAAGGGTCTTCGTTGTCGTCCTTCCCTGCCCCCAGCCCAGCTTGCCAAATGCTGGAAATCCAAAGCCAGCAGTGTGAAACTAAACAAGAGATACTTTTCATAGACAGATTCCTTCCTATGCTTCACAGGAACTGGCTTGGCCAATTTGAATGCTGACACGTCACTCAAATAGCCATTTTTGTAAAATAAAATGTTAAGTATGTAAGGACTGCAAATGCTGCATATCAACAATAACTTGCGCTGGAAGCCTGCTGTCGCAGAATTGGTTGATTTATTCAACCCGGTATTTGAGAATCTGCTTCCTCTCAATAGTCTGTGTTCTGCCCTTTTCCGCAAAACCCGTTTTTATTTGCTTGCCTGTTTGGCACTCTATCACAGGTGATGTCAAGTATCCTGCAGGGCTTCCCCAGTGTTGTTGTTGCTCAAACACACCATCTCTGCCTTGCAAAGCGGCAGCACCACTAATGCAGGGAGCAGGCCTTCCGAACCATCTCATAATCTCTCTCAAATGTTTGCTGAGGAGGAGGTAAATCTGAGTGAATTAGCCGCCATTTTTATTGGCTCTGCTCCCCTGCCAGTGGCCAGATGCACTGAAATTTAGAAGGCAAAGCTTTCCCTGTCACTTACTTTCATGCCAAGAATATTTTCATTTGCTAACTTTCTACAGGTTGTCAGGCTGCAGTTAAGGACAGTGTTGATCTAGTAAAATTGGTCCCACCCAGCATCCTGGAATGTTGTAAATGTTGACTGGTCCTAATAAAGGCAATGTTTTACTGTCCCTGGAGTTTGTTGTATTGCAGAAACAGCCTTTTGTTTTTCTAATTCAAATGTTATATTGAATTATGAATATATATTCAACATATTTCAATTCAAATATATTTCATTGGCGTGTGTTCACATGCATTAATGTACTAAATGTCCGTCTCATCTTTGTCCTACTTGTTCTCAAAACATCCCTGAAATGTAAGTGAAATAGCTACAAGAGAATTTACAGACAACGAAGAACAAACAGTTCTTAACATTTATAAGGGATTTACTATGAACAAGTGTTCTTCCCGCTGGACTTTGCATTTGGTGTCTCATGCTGATAGACTTTCTCTGCTGCAGCTTTGCCCAACCTGGCGTCCTCCAGAAGTTTTAGACTATACTGTAATTGTAGTCACAGTAGCTTCTCTTGCAGTGTTAAAAAATGAAGCCTCACCCACAAATAGAGAGGAGTTTGACAGGTACTCACCCCATGAGCAGTGGCATTGTTTGATTGATTTTGATTTGATTTGATTTGATTTATTGTTACGGTTCTTGACCAGCACACAGTGGCATTGTAATATTTCTATGTACCTTCTCTATATGTATGATTGTATTTTGATTTTGAAACAATACAAACCTCTACAAAATGCACCCCAAAGTTAATTGCACCATGTAGTCTTTTGCATTGCCTGATTTGTAAAGCTGGTCTGGAATCTTGCACTTGTTATTGAATGGGAAATTATATTCTGAAAAGGATGGGTTGCTGCCATTTAAATCAATTGCCTTTAATGAAGAGACAGACCTTGGCTCATTTGTCACCTCAGTCTTGAGTTACTCTCCATCACAAAAAATTACAGTTCAATTACTGGTTTCTGCCTTTCTTTTTTCATGGAGCTTCCACTTCTCCAATAAATTTGTACAGACTTGCCACTGCAGTTTTGTTGGCTGATGCCAGAGGCAAGTGGCTTAATTTATAACTTGAACCCTCATTTACATGCTGCTTAGAAACTTGCACATATTAACAGGTGCTTTTTTGATGGCAAGGTGGAAAACCTCTGCACTGCAGCAGTCTGTTTTGTTAGCAAAACTGCTCTATAGACTTATTTTTTTAAAAAAAACTTTTATTATCCAGAGCAGCATCTCCCCACATGCTTGAGCCTGCATGAGATGTACTGTATAGATAATGCTGATAAGTAGATGTCCTAGTTTTCACATGGCTTACTAATTGGAGCTTACTTTTAAGTTCAGTTGAATTTCAGCATTCAAACTGGCAAGCTAGTAGGAGAGTTTATAGTTCTGCAGTGTGTATGACATGACAACGGACACATAGGACTGAGTGAAATTGAGGAGTACTTCTTGCAATCATTTTTGGCAGACCAAAAGGTTCCAACAATTTTTCAATGGTTGTTACAATGAGGAAACATTTTCTGCACCCTGAATTGGCTCCATTTGTTCTTTCACAATGCTGTCACATAGCCAAATTGGATTCGCTAAATAGCATTGTTACATTATCCCTTTCAGTATGTGATCTCCAACTGGTGAATGTCCACACAATTTGGATCTCACAAAAGCCGTCTATTGTATCCCAAAATTGAAAAATAAAATAAAATGTGCTACACTTAAAGAGTTATAGGGCTCAACAGTAAGATCTGAAGCAAACCTTTGACAACATTGTGGATATCTTTTATGACAGAGAAAATAGAGATTGGAAGTTAAAGATGAGGAATCAGTTTTAACTTTATATACCCGTATATTTCGGCTTATAAGACGACTGGGCGTATAAGACGACCCCCAACTTAAAATGACCCCCAGTTAAAATATAGAGTTTGGTATATACTCACCGTATAAGAAATACGACCCGGCATATAAGACAACCCCCGACTTTTGAGAAGATTTTCCTCGGTTAAAAAGTAGTCTTATACGCAGGAATATATAGTATTTAACATGAGATGAAAATCCTCCTCTCTTGCATAATGTTGAACTAGCTTGAATTACAACATATCATTTTAAACCTATCAAAAATTATAGCAATGTTCTATGGCAGAAGCATTGAACTTATTGCTATGTAGTATTCTTGTTTGCTACATAATGCTAATTGTTAGAACATGCACCTGTGATGAATTTCAGAATATTAGTTTTTGATAAGAAATATGACACAAACAACCAGCGTTCTATGGCACCTTAAAGACAACCAGTTTGATGTACTACAATAAAAGTGTTCGATTTTAAGGTGTTGGTTTTGTACAGTGGTCTAATATAACTATCCCTTTGGTATGTGGCACAGTGTTGACTTGCCTCCCATTTCGTGTAAAAACTTGAGGAAATCAGAAATATATTCAAGCTGTAAATGCGGGTGGAATCTCAACTAGAAAAAAACCCCAGGTTCCTGGCGCTCTAAAAGGTTACGCTTATGAATTCTAAACTGTCGCTCACCATCTTGGGAAGCATTCCTACCTAAAAAGAAACTGAAGTTCATTTAGGTACTGGGCTAGTAAAAAAAGAAGATTTATGTCGAGCGGATTGGTGGAAGTATCCACCCCTTGTTTGCCAGCTTGTTTAGTTTCCATATGTTCATCATAGACAACATAGTGCTCCTTTCTCCATGGCCAAAATATGGAAACCAAGTAGAGTGACAGAGGGCAATAGCCAACGGAAGTACTTTAAAACAAAATTAAAAAATTCCTTCCAGTAGTACTTTAGAGACCAACTAAGTTTGTTATTGGTATGAGCTTTCGTGTGCATGCACACTTCTTAATGCACACAAAAGTTCATACCAATAACAATTTAAACTTAGTTTGTCTCTAAGGTGCTACTGGAAGGAATTTTTAAATTTTGTTTCAACTACGGCAGACCAACACGGCTACCTACCCATAACTGGAAGTACTTCAGTTAGTGAAAGGACTTCTGGCTGTGCAATGGAACTTCCCTTCCCTCTTCTCTCCCAGGAACAGATTTGGGGTGTGGCATAGGGGGTGCACAAGGAGAAGAGAGGGACAGGGAATTCTATTTCATAAGTGGAAATCCTTGACCTACCGGTAGCAGAAACACCAAGTTCAAGACAACCCAGAGAGACCACTCTTATTTGCTTGCCTGCATGGAATTCCTGATCTCCTGTGGCGACCAGATGAATTGTTAAATGCAAGGCCCAAATGGTACTTTAATTCTCTCTGGCCTGTTGGTACGATACTTTCTTCCTCATTATTTTACAGTTCTTTGCATATGTGAAGGGGAAATCAGGATTGAGCCCTTTTACTTTTGGTAAATACTGTGTGTGCTATAGTGAAGAGTTCTTTATTATATAAAATGCTTCTATAAATATATGTCTATATCTTCACATAACAAGGCACTTTCTTCACCTGTTTATATTTTTATGTTGCATAGGAAATAGCTCGTTTTCTGCGTCCTGGCACGCTCCGTGCTATCTTTGGTAAAAACAAGATCCAAAACGCTGTGCACTGCACAGATCTTCCAGAGGATGGTCTTTTGGAGGTAAGGCTCAGTGATGCATCTTTATATTATAGGATGTTAAAGGAGTCTGTGAAGCTGTTTTGAGCTGTACAATGAGATGCTAAGCAGAAGTAAAATTACTTTTTTAAAATATATATATATAAGTCTTTCACGTTTGGTAGGGATACGGGAGAGGGCCTTCTCAGTGGCTGCTCCCAGACTTTGGAACTCCATACCTAGAGAAGCTAGAAAGGCTCACTACTTGTTGTCCTTCCACCAGCAGGTGAAAACTTTCTTGGTCCAATAGGCTTTTAGGAACCGACTGCTTCTAATGAAGGGCTGGTGCTGGGCTGTTTTTATTGTAATTATTTGTATGGTTTGGATAGATTTTATATACGTGTGTCGTTCTAATTCTATCAATGTTCAATTGTTTCTTAATGGGGTCTTTTTGGTCCCGTCAGGGGAAAATGTGGGGTATAAAGAAATATATTATAATAATGAATGGTGGCAATAATTTTAATGGAATTTTAGTTGAAGTCGGCACCATGTGCAGTTACTTGCACACTTTTTTACTATATTATTAGACAATAAACAACTGAAGCAAATGTTGAATTAATTCTGAATACAGTCGGCGAACATTTTGCATGGGATTTCCATTCCCAGCCCCCATGCGCCTTGGTGGAATGTGCATAAGCGTGCCACGCCCCAGTTACACTCCCATTCTGCCCCTTTTGTGACATGTTGAGTGACATTTTCGGGCCACTTGCGGGTTCCGCACCATGCGTGTGGGAGTGATTGTGCATCTTTTGGACACGCGTTAATTGGTTGCTGCCTGTAATAGCAGAAGCTGAAAATATTCTCCAGCAAAAGTTTTTAAAAGCTTACATTTTGTAAGCTCCCTGGGAATTAGATTGAAGGGTGGTCCATAAATCACTAGAATAAATGAATAAACATTTATATACAAACTGGATTTTTATTACCTTATTAAATTAAATTACTCTAGGGTGAACTCATTAGGACTGATTTTACATATTTTTGTGTATGTGCGTAGTAAAATCCCCCACTCACCCTTGATGCATGTTTGGCTGTGCATGTAGCTACTGAGTTATTTGAATAGTTCATCTGAAGCACAAACACTATTGATTTATAAAACTTTTATAATTACTATAATAAAGATCTCTAAGCAGTTTGATGTGCTACCATAAGCCTTCACCTTGGATAATGTTAACCTTCATAGCTCTTTTGACTATTCTTTCAGCAACAGAGGTGATCCTAGAGATCATACGGTGTCAGGCAACTTCCACGGTCGGTTGCCAGGAATGTACAGACAAAGAAAAGTGCTTACCATCCGCTTTTTATTCTATATTTACAGAGAGGCTTGGAACCCAGCCTCTTGGATAATGGTGTTGTCCCGAGTGAATCTCCACCCCCCCCCCTTCTCTCCCACTCACTTATTCGTCATCAGCATCACCTCCTCTATGGGTGCCGCTTAGTGCTGTCTGTCTTGGAGCTCTTTGCTCTCCTACTTTTAAGGCTCGCCAGGTTCTGGGAGATGGTGGGTCTGGAATGGTTTCTAGTGATAACCTGTCAGCCATCTGCTGCTCTGTCTCTGTCTCCTCCTCCTCTCCCATTGTTTCCCAACTTCTCCCCTCATCTTCCTCTGAATTGTGACCTCCCTCAAACCCCTCTTGTAATTCTGAACTGTCTTCCTCTTCTCTGGAAGGGTCAGGCTGGGGAGACGGTCTCCACCATTCCTCCTCTTCCCAGTCCCTGACATATGGACCCTATCAATATGCAGCAATCAATATGGGCCAAAGACAGAGTATTGACAATTACACCTTTGTGGCTTGCAAACCATTGGCCTGCTCTGCCACAAAGAGCATGTTCTGTGCCTAGAATGTGACTTGCTTTCAGTGTAATTGTAATATATCAGCATTTATTTGAAGTCTGGATGTTCAGCTTGCCTTTTGGAACAAGTTGGTGAGGAAAGGGCAACAGTCATACGGAATAACACACGTTTTTGTTTGTTATTATGATAAGCATTTTGTGTTTTTATATTTTGAACCGCCCTGTGATCTTTGAATGAAGGGTGATATAGAAATTGAATGAATGAATTAATGCAATGTGGGGTGGTAGTGCTTTGCCACATGCAAATAACGTGAGCCTTTGCTTTGCATTTCTTTTTAATAACGTAGGCACGATACTCTGTTGCCATTCTGTAATTCAGTCACCCATTGATGCAGCTTTAATGCCAACAAAGCACTTTGTGTACTGGTTACTTTTCACCTGGCAATAGGACCTTATTCAGCAGTTGCAAAGGCTGTCTTATCAGTGTCACATTAATAATGCAATGGCGCACTGAACGCTGTCTTCCAATTCCCTGGCAATTGCAGTCAGTGATTTGAAACCCCTGGACTCGGATGCGCATCTAGTGCTCTTCTCCTGTGGCCTCAGGTTACAAAGTGGTTAGTGGTGGCCAGTTTTATTAAAGCCATTTGCTTGTGGCTTTTGGCTTCAGCCATAATGTTCTTAGTACAGTGGTACCTTGGTTCTCAAACGCCTTGGTACGCAAACAACCTGGAACCCAAACACTGCAACCCCGGAAGTAAGTGTTCCGGTTTGCGAACTTTTTTTGGAAGCTGAACGTGCTCCGTTTTGAGTGTTACGCTTCCGACTTGAGTGCCACACTTCCATTTTGAGCGTTAGGCTGAAGTCTGTCTGTTTTTGCTATTTATTTTGTGTTTTTGTTTTCACGGCTCTTTTTGTTTTGTTTTTGTGACTGTGTGGAACCCAGTTCGGCTACTGATTGATTGATTGATTGTGTGACTGCAGTACATTGTTTATTGCTTTCATTTTATGGATCAATGGTCCCATTAGATAGGGAAATTCATGTTAAATTGCTGTTTTAGGGGTTGTTTTTAGAAGTCTGGAACGGATTAATCCGTTTTGCATTCCTTTCTATGGGAAAGCGTGCCTTGGTTTTGGAACGCTTTGGTTTTGGAACTGTCTTCCAGAATGGATTAAGGGTAGGTAGCCGTGTTGGTCTGGATCGAAGTAAAATAAAAAAATTCCTTCAGTAGCACCTTAAAGACCAACTAAGTTTTTATTTTGGTATGAGCTTTCGTGTGCATGCACACTTCTTCAGATACAGTGAAATGGAAGTTTCCAGGCACTTATGTAGAGAAGGGGTGGGGAGGGGTGGGGATGGGGAGGGGGGATCACTCAGAAGGGTGGTGGAAATGGGTGATTGACTGACTGATAGCTGTTGATGACCGCAAACGACTGCAAATGGTTTTGCATGAAAAAGCAAGGGTTGAGATGGCTGAAGATCGCTTATCATGTATAATGAGATAAGAACCCGATATCTCTGTTCAAACCAGGTCCCTCCATGGTTTTGAGCTTGGTGATAAGTTGCAATTCAGCAACTTCTCTTTCCAGTCTATTTCTGAAATTCTTTTGTAGTAAATGGATTAAGTTTGAGAACCAAGGTATCACTGTACTTCTACTCCAGCAAAAACTGGGTTGCCTAGGGATTTTGCATAGAAAGCTGCAAATCCCGATCTCCTCCTTCTCTCTGCCCCAGTATGGTATATGGCCACACAATACTGTGACTGTTGCAGTTGTGTACTGCATTTTGAGACATTGGTGCATTGTGTTCTCCTCTTCCTGCATGTGGCAGCCAATGAAATGGAGTGGGAATGGGGAAGCCCACACTGCAGTGATGCCACACTACATGTTTGTATTAGTAGATACTGGTTTGGGAAGTTCCAGACTAAGGCAGTTCCCACTGAAATCAGTGGGACTTAGTCATGCCAAACTTGACACACTTGCAATGGACCCAAATTCAACTAAAGTATTCTGGTTCAATCCCATTATTAGGAGGAAGATGGTTCTGCTATGTTTACCTTCAGCCTCAGACAGACATTTCTAAGGCTACCAATTTACTTATTTTTAAATGTCAGACAAGATTAATATTGGTTGTTAATGAAATTGATTTTAAAAAAACACACTATAGACCATTAACTGTAGAGGAGTTGATGGCACCAGTACATATAAAAGCCAGGTATATAAACAAATGTTAGTGGTAATTTTTGGAAGCTTAGAACATACTTCTGTATTAGCAATTTCTATACTCTTTGATTAGGAGGGAGTAAACCTTAATTATACCACTGGAACTAACAACTCTAAAGTTTTTATCTCTGACAGCCTGATCACAAGCAGGTATAATCAGAAGCAAGCCCTACTTTCAGCTGGGCTTGCTTCTCAGTAAATCTGCTTGAGATTGCAGCCTTGTTTTAGCCCTTCATCTGCATATTGTGAACGGATTAAGTATACTTAAAAATATGTTGCAACATAATACGGGCAAACTGAAAATAGTGAAGTTAACTCGTTGAGAGATGATGGATCCATGCAATGTTTTCATTCCTCTATTCAAAATGTTGAGTGAAGAACTGAAGAAAAATAGGTATTTTAGCAGGTGAGGAATTGGTAAGCAAAACTTCTCACTGACAAAATTAAGGGCAATAAGAGACTCTGTTCTGAGGCATTCTGTTGCTGCTGGCATGGTGGCCTCCAGAAATACCTTCCACACTCTTGTGGGTATGGGTATTTGCCCCACAATCCCAATATGTTATGTGGAAAGCACATTTAGACATTATCACAAGCTAGTAGTCTTCCTATTAGACATATCTAAAGTGATAATGAAATACTTAATGCCCTGTGTTTGAGAGACTGTGGGAAGACAGCAGGCAAAGATTGAAGTCTGGTTTATGCAACTAGGCTAGGAGTGTCCATTTCCAGCTCTAGCCAGCTACAGCCATGCCTGAACTGGGATAACTTTCCCACAGTGATAAATGAACTGGAAACCTCTTGTCCAGATGTATTCTAGGTGGGGCTATCCTTGAAGACTGTTCAGGGACTGCATCTGGTGCAATATGCTGCCCTGAAGAGCATGCTAACTTGGAAAATTATTGTACCTGTTCCGCATGAACCGGACTGGTTGACATTTTATTATGTTTTTATCATTGCGGGAAGCTGTCCCGAGTGGCTGGGGAAACCCAGCCAGATGGGTGGGGTATTATAATAATATAAATAAGTACAGTGGTGCCTCGCTAGACGAATTTAATTCGTTCCACGGGTCTTTTCTTATAACGAAAAATTCATCTAGTGAATCCCATAGGAATGCATTGAATTTTCTTTTGAATTTTTTTTTTTACCCATAGGAACACATTAATTGAATTTCAATGCATTCCTATGGGAAACCGCGATTCGCTAGACGAATTTTTCATAAAACGAATTCGTCTAGCGAGGCAACCTCCACGAGAAAAAACCTTTCGTTAAGCAGAAATTTCGTTAAGCAGGGCATTTGTTAAGCGAGGCACCACTGTAAGTAAGTAAGTAAGTAAGTAAGTAAGTAAGTAAGTAAGTAAGTAAGTAAATATTTCCGAACCCAATTTAAGATGTTGATGTTGACAAAGAAGGCCCTAAACAGCTTGAGCTTAAGTACCTGTGGAATTCTCTGCCTCTGGAGGTGCATCCGATGTTATCAGAACTTCAGTACCAGTGGCCCCTCTTCACCTAGGCTTTCGGCTCTTCATTATAGTGCTTAAATAGGTTCTTGCAGCACTTTGAGTTGTTGAACCTCTGTTACCTTGCTGCTATTTTGAGTTTATAATACTTTTTTGTCATGTTAATGCACAATCTTATATTATTTGTTGTTGCTGTGCTGTGTCATATTTTTATTTGTGAACCACTCTGGATATATATTTTTTGTGTGAAAAGTGATATATGAACACAAATAATAATACTAGACCCATGTATACAACTAAACTGCTCTTGACTGCCCAGTGCATTTGGGATAGAGAAGGATACATATCCAGATAAATAGCTGTTGTGCAGCAGCAGTGTTGATTGGGTTAAGATGAGATGCCAAAGTACTCTGTCATAAGGCGCTGTAGCAGTAAGAGACTTGCTATGGTGCAACTCTTCAGAGCAAGCAGGAAAGGAACACTCTCAACTGAATGTTCTCGTCGCGGGCATTAGAGTGACATGACCCAGAAATGTATTTTAAAACCCTTTGATGTTCTTTTCCCACCATAATCTCTCTTCCTGTCCCCACTTCAGTTTGGAAAGACAATAAGGAGGAGCTGTTCTGCGTAAACTATATCACATTTCAATATCCTGGGGGCAGTCTCTGGGCCAAACTTGATACAGCAATAGGAGAGAACTTCTGCTGTTTTGAGAGGTTCAGTTGCAGTTGTATGTTGCCTGTTTGTTTTGCCCTCTGAATAGCAGCCATAAGAATCCCGGCTGGATCAAACCAAAGGCCCATCCAAGCATCCTCTTCTGCCAGGGACCAACCAGATGCCCATGGTTAGTCCACAAGCAGTACATGAGCGCAATTGCATTCTCCCCATGTAAAGTGGGGCCCATATAGGGCGCTCTGCCCTGCCCCCAATCCATCCTTTTAGTGATGTCTTAAGGTCACTTCCAAGTTCAGCACTGTGCGTGCATGCACAATAACACATCAATCAGATGTGTGTAAATCGAGAGTTGCCTGTGTTTACTTAAAGGAAAAGGGACCCCTGACCATTAGGTCCAGTCGTGACTGACTCTGGGGTTGTGGCACTCATCTCGTGTTATTGGCCGAGGGAGCAGGCGTACAGCTTCCAGGTCATGTGGCCAGCATGACTAAGCCGCTTCTGGCGAACCAGAGCAGCACACGGAAATGCTGTTTACCTTCCCGCTGTTTACCTTCCCCTATTCATCTACTTGCACTTTGATGTGCTTTCGAACTGCTAGGTGGGCAGGAGCTGGGACCGAGCAACAGGAGCTCACCCCGTCGCAGGGATTTGAACTGCCGACCTTCTGATCAGCCAGCCCTAGGCTCTGTGGTTTAACCCACAGCGCCACCTGTTTACTTACTGTACTTTTATTTAATGGGATTTGTGTACCACTTAATTTTTTAAAAAACAAACTCTTAAGCAGTTTACATAAAATAAACAAAATAAATTAGCAATTTAAATATGTTAATGTCTATGTATATATGCACATTTAAAAAACCATTACTACAATTTACATTTCACAAAAGGCAAGCCAATTAATTGACCATCCAAATCATATGCCCTCAATTATTAAATTAGAACCTCATCCCAAACCACACATTTCAGTTCTTAACTGGTTAATTTCCTTCTAGATGAGCCAGACTTGGTTCCAAAATCAATTTCCCTTCAATTAATTATACCAATTCAATTCAATTGCCTCAATACCAGCCCCCTCCAATCAAATGAATTTCAACAAGAATAGGGTGAAATCACCATTCACTTCAGGTGGTGGAGGCCAGTTGGGATTCTTACTATGAGGCAGCCTAGGCAATTGTTCATTTGTTCTTTTTAACTTAATTAAGCCAGGGAAGAAAAGCTGCCAATTGAACTGATGCACAACACTGTCAATAGAAACCTCAAATGCCCCTGGTTTGGGAAACAACGTCCCTTCCTTTTCCATTTGGGGGACAATTGTACAGAAAAAGGTACCATTTCCTTTTCAGTACAGTTGTTTCTGGAAATTAAACAGATTAACATCATTACCTTCTCCAGGGGCATCATTTGACTGACTTAAGTTTAAAAAGAGAGAGCTAAGATCTGTGGCCACCTTGACACATCCTGTTTGTCCAATATTTGACGTAATAAACTGGAATGTGATCTCAGGAAACACTTGAAATGCCAGTGATCCAGCAGGAAATGTGCCATTTACTTGGTGGTGAAGGTGGTGGTGATATTTTATTTATAGATAGAAGGTGCTCCCAGAGAGTAATCAATATAGCAACAGTAAGTTGAGGTATGTCGTAGGACTAGCTTCTGTATTCTTTTATTGTAGAAAACTCCTGAGACTGTACTACTTTGGGTTGCCGGTAGGTAAATCCTTTACTAGCCACATGACACACACACAAAAAAGAATGTTGTCCATTGAAAACTAGCAAGTTGAGGAGAAACATTCTAGCTTCACCTTACTCTTGACAGAAGGGTTTTCTTTGTGCATGAAGTTTTCTTTTACAAATAAGAGCATTCAAGCATTGAATCCACCCAACTGCAACCTGAAATGGCACATCCAGGAGACCTGTAGTTCATATTTTGGCCTCTTACACTTTCAGACGGGAGAGAAATTTTCATTGACAGTGACTCTTCCTTTGTTGTTTGACCCTGGACTTTAGGCTTCTTCCGCCTTCTGAAAATACCTTCACTAAGCACAGTGAAGTTAATCAATAACCCTCACATGACTGATTTGAGCTAGGAAAGAAACAAAGGAATTTAAAAAGCTATTGGCTGTCCCTTTCATTCATAAAAACTGAACTGCTGTTTTTCTCCTGTGTTAGTGAAGCTAAAGCAGTAACACACCTATTGCAAAGTCCCCTTCAGCTTACTGAATAAAGGGCTATAATTATTATATATCAGAAAATGTTGGTGTCTGCAGTAACATTTTTGAGCAACTTCCTCCTTTGATTTTTTTTAAAGGCACATAACTGAACTTTGAATTCAGTGCAGTCACAATTAACCTTGAAAAGTTGTAATTGTGAAATAGGTTCCAGATATAGTGTCAGCTAATCTTTTTTTAAAAAAAAAGTATGCAGAAGTACACCAATACTGAGTTGATGTATGCACACTTTTAAAGATTTTTCTACACATTATGGGGAGTACATACATGCCAGATGTTGCTAGACTACAGATCCCATCGTTTCTCACTGTTGACCATGCTGACTGGGGCTGATGGGAGTTGGAGTCTAGCAACATCCGGAGAGCTATAGGTCAGCTACCCCTGATAAAGTCACTCTTGAAGGAAACAAATGCCATTATATCCACCCGTCTTTAGTCAAAAATGTTTCTGTAGATCAGAGTTGGGGAACCTGAAGTCCTCCAGAAGTTGTTGCACTCCAACCCCCCCCCCAAAAAAAATCAGCCCCAGCCAGCATGGCAAATGATTGAGGAACTCCACATTGAAGGCTCAGTGGGGCAAAAGAGCACACCCCAAGCATCACCATCTGGAAATGACCATCCAAGTAGGACCAGAAGCACCACAAAGCAGTGACACCCCCCCCCAACTGGGACAGCTGTTCCAGAAGGATAGCATGGTCGATGGTATTGAAAGCTGCTGAGAGGTTGCGGAAGATTAACAGGGACACATTTCCCCTGCCTCTCTCCCAACAGAGGTCATTGTTAGGGAATTTGAGGGGGGGCACCCAAACGAGGCTTCATTTGGGAATCAAGATTGGCACAAATGCCCTCAAGGGCAAGTCTGATCCTACACACCACTCTAGTATCGCACCAACACGAACCCCTCAAGATCAAGCCCTGTGTAATAAAGGCTCCCTTTCCTACCCTTTCTCTGTTGCCTGAGACTCTATGTAACCATATTTCTTTATGAATGAATACCGTGTATCTGTATCTCTAAATGAAACCCCCTTTTGTGACTCTGGCCAAGGGCTCTCAGGGATGCAGGGAACAGCCATAATCCTTTAAGCGAGAGGTCACGTAGCCAGGGTGGTGCTCCTCTGCATATCCATAATACATTCAGGTACCATCTCCTGCCATTCCCGACCCTCCGAAGCCAGAGGCAATACACACACCTGGACCCATTGTTTTTCCCCACCAGCTACTCAAGGATCCCCTCCCAGATACTTACTGGTACTTGCTTATCAATGTCCTGGGACATCGTGCATTGTTACCTTATGTTAGTCCTGTTTGTTTACCTGTATGCTAATGCCCCTTGCACCTTCCCCTTTTCTGACGTTTTACCCTGTCACAAGTGATGTATGTATGATGCTTTTGATGTGCATTATGGGGTGGTGGTGGGAACTTTTAAAAGTTCTTGCAGCCCTGTTCACGGTGTTCAGTCTGGCATTGAACTTGCTGCGCAGTAATAAACCTTGCTGTTTGCTCCAGATCGTGGCTGGACTCCTTCCTTTTATACTCCACAACAACCACAGGGCCCTGCCTGATGAGCTGGGTGGATGAGCATTCTCGCACCCAGAATTTTGCCCTAACAGTCATCATATGGGGCAACCAGAGCAATTTCTGTGCCAAAACCAAGCCTAGACCCCGATTGAAATGGATTGAGAAAATAGTCAGTGCTCTAAACACTTCTCAGTATTCATCTCCTGTAACAGTAGAGTCAAGGTCCAGGCAGATGCAAACGATTCTATCCTCAAAATGCTTTGCAAACTACCTTGAAAAGTTCTGTTCGATGATACAATGAGGATGCAATGGAGGCAGCAAAGTAAGCCTTCTTTGCTGCCTTCACTGCAACTACGTAGGCTCAATGATGAACCCTCAACAATGTTCGGTTGCATTTGACAGGAGTTTTCTTCCACCCGCATTTGAGCCGCCTTCCAGTTTGTTTTCCTACTCTTAAGTGCTAGAATATACTAGGGCAGGGGTAGGCAACCTCAGGCCCATGGGCCGGATGCGGCCCAATCGCCTTTTCAATCCGGCCCACGGACAGTCCAGGGATCAGCGTGTTTTTACATGAGTAGAATGTGTCCTTTTCTTTAAAATGCATCTCTGGGTTATTTGTATGGCCTGCCTAGTGTTTTTACATGAGTAGAATGTGTGCTTTTATTTAAAAGGCATCTCTGGGTTATTTGTGGGGCAGAGGAATTCGTTCATGTTTTCTCCCCAAAATATAGTCCGGCCAACCACATGGTCTGAGGGATGGTGGTTTGCTAACCCCTGTACTAGGGAGCAAAGCGAGCTCCACAAAGTAGGAGAGGGGACTCAAAAGCGATTGTGTCACCTCAGTAAATATGATAAATGGTATGGTAATAATAACAATAGTAATCCGAAGTCCCAGTGGTGCTCTTCATAGTTTCATTTTCCAAACTCTCGGCAAACCCTGTAATGCAAACTCTTCTTCCCAAAGAGGGAATGATCTAATCGGATTGCAAATTTCTCATGTGCTATTGCAGAGTACCATAGAAAGTCACTGTAAACCAGTAGTCCGTGAGGCTAGATTTAAAGTTCTGTTAGCAGAAAATTAGTTAAATGGGGAAACACTTGGTGTCATTTTATATGAAGAAAAACAACATATAGCAAGATTTCAGTAATCTGGCCCAGTTTCATATGCTGAACTATGCCAATTGGATTCCTATAGCAAGACAGTTCATATAGCCCCCCCCCCAAAAAAAAATCCCCCACCTGCTCCAAACAGCTGCTCCATGCAGCAGATTGGAACCATGAGAAGTTTTCTTTTCCTTTTTCAGGCATATTCCAACAACTGTCATTAATATGTTGCACTCGGGATATGCCACAAGTATGTGTAAAATGAGGGGAAACGTTCCTTGCCATCCTTGAAATAAGCTAGCACTTTAAAAACTGTTGCCATATCAGCACAGCTGTTGTGACACAGGGACAGATTGTGGTATAGCTATGCAGATCCATGCTTGAGATGGTGGTGGGAGGGAGAGAGAGCAGTGTGTGCTCTTAAATGCATTCCAGGCCAGAAGCTCTGCAGTAGATTTCACCGAGCCACCTTTAAGATGAAGCAGGATTTGGAGGAAGTTTGTAGTAGCCTATGCAGAGACCACTAGATCCATTTAAGTGCCAAATTACCACAGTGTCAATGTAACTGCTTGGCAAACCAGGTTTATTTGTTTTTTAACATCCTGTCTAATGGAGAGGAAAAAATTGCTAAATATCCTTACTTTAATTAATAATCAATGGAAGTAAGATGGTGGTAATGTTCAGATTACAGGTTCACAAAGTGCTTACATGCACTCCATGGTAAGTAGCCATTTTAATGATTTATTGAATTCTACCCCAAAAGAATCATTGTAGAAGCTCAGACACCCCCCACCCCCCCAGTGTGTCTGTGTCAGCTCATTTTCATGTGATCAGTTGTTGTTTTTTCAAAATAGCAGGAGGAACCAGTGCTTCCTGAATCATGGTCACCAAAAGGCATAGCTGCCAAGTTATCCCTTTTTTTAAGGGAAATTCTCTTATGCTGAATAGGCTTCCTCTTGAGAAAAGGGAAAACTTGGCAGCTATGCCAAAAGGGCAATCATATTTGGGGGACTGAAGGATGAGTAGGAAGAGAAATTGTGAAATGAATGGAAATGTGACAAGGAGTGCTGGTGCCACGATCCACTACCTCACTTTGTAGAAATGCAAAATGCTAGTTATTGAAATCTCCCAAAGCAGAGCAGTTTGGCCTCTGAGCTTTGTGTGTGTCAGCACTTCTTGTTCTGTACATTTAGCACACTGTAACAGCTTTCATCAGTGATGTTTGCCAGAGCCCAGGTCCTTTGGAGTCCTTTGCCTGAACCACTGCTCACACCTTTTCATAGTGTTATAATGTACTTTCTTTAGCCAAGTTTGAAGCATGCTCACTGATGAATGTTGATGTTAAAGGTTCTGAGTGCTGAATGTGATGTTTTTACAGCTCATGTGCTTTGCTTCCTCTGTAGAAACAACTTGTTCTTGTATGGTACTTGTCTCTGATTTAAAATACGTAATTTGGAATGAAAGTGTGCTTGGTTGCATTCATCATATGAAACAGTGCCAAAGTCTGTATGATAAAAGGTAAAGGGGCCCCTGACCAGGGCCGTCTTAAACGCCCCTGCCGCTGTGGTGCGCCGGATCTCTCCTGCGCCCTCCCGCCCCGTTTCCCAGCGCGGTGGGCGCAGCGGCGGGCAGGCAGGCACAGCGCGATCTCTCTGGCGCCCTCCCGCCCCATTTCCCAGCGTGCTGGGCGCAGCGCGGCTCCCACAGGCGCAGCTGCGCGGCGGACCGGCGGATCGGCCGGCCAGCGGGCGGGCGCAGCTCGCGGTGCCTTTCTGGCGGGCCGGCGCCATGGTGCCCTGCGCCACCGGGGGTCTACCTAGAGCCGGGCCTGCCCCTGACCATCAGGTCCAGTCGTGTCCGACTCTGGGGTTGCGGCGCTCATCTCGCTCTATAGGCCGAGGGAGCCGGCGTTTGTCCGCAGACAGCTTCCGGGTCATGTGGCCAGCATGACAAACCTGCTTCTGGCGAACCAGAGCAGCGCACGGAAACGTCGTTTACCTTCCTGCCGGAGTGGTCCCTATTTATCTACTTGCACTTTGATGTGCTTTTGAACTGCTAGGTGGGCAGGAGCTGGGACCAAGCAACGGGAGCTCACCCCGTTGCAGGGATTCGAACCGCTGACCTTATGATCAGCAAGCCCTAGACTCTGTGGTTTAACCCACAGCGCCACCTGGGTCCCAAAGTCTGTATGATATGCCCTGATAAATTTTGCAACACGGAGGGGGTGTCCAATTCCAACTCCAGCAATTATGTTTCATCTGCCTATATATGAGAGATGTTAAACAATTTAACAGCAAGTAAACCCTCTTCACATCACGTGTTTTACCGAATCAACCTTTTGGCAGATATTTAAAGAAAAATAGTAAGCTTTTGTCAGTTTCTGAACCTGCCTCATTTAACTTTCATTGCGATAGGGTGAGCTACACATAAATAAATGGAAATTCTGAATATATGTCTCTGTGTTAATGAGAGTCGGCAATATCCCCCCCCCCAATGGAAAGCTGGGGTATGATGTTGCTCATTCTATCATTGTTGCTGTACATAATTTGTTTTCTCATTATAAAATCTGCAATAAATTGCAGAATTGCAAAAATTCAAATTTATTGAAAGATGCAAGTTTAAATTTTCACTGCACTGTGGTTTATTTGCAATAAAAAACTATAAAGTGTGAGGATGTTTAACTATACAATGTATGACAATGGCTGCAAGCCTACATTTTCAGTTGCAGTGCAATGTTGTACGTGTCTTCTCAAAAGTAAGTTCTATTGAGTTCAGCTGGGCTTCCTTTTAGGTAGTAGGCATCCCTAAGGGTTCTGTTACATATTAACTTCTGGGTGACTATCCAGCCAACCTTTTAGCAGTTTGGAATTTAACTCTCCTTTTCAGAGGGTCGTCATATTTGTAAAACAGGAGAAGCAATTATCTAAAGTAGCAGGCTGGTCCTTCATACCACATTTCCTCTCTTTAAATAAGTAAGAGCAGGGCCATTGTTTCTCCCTGTCATTTAGCGATGCTGGTGTTGCAATGCAGCCTTTCACTAGGAGCAAAATCCCACATAAAATACTTTTGCTGTTTGGTGAAGAAGGGCAGTTTGAGTGCTGGTGAAGGCAGTAGAGATGAAACTTTCCATCTCATTTCATGGTACATTGTACATGGTACATGGTACATGGTACCATTTCATGGTATGATCTTTTTGGACCTCACCTTTAAATAATAAAAAGAAAATATCTAGGAAATAGCCTGCAGAAATGCTAAGAGATACACTTCTTACTGATTACTGATTTCTTCTATTACTGGTTCACTGTTTGCTGGTTTATGTGTGCACTCGTTTTTGTTCCTTTGCTTTTTATAGTGCGTGGAGCAATTTTATTGCTTCATGTGGATTTTTGTTATGTTTTCAATCTTGTTAACTACTTCATACTTTCAAGTAGAAAAATGCATTTAATATTTAGAATAAATAAAATATGAGTGCAACTATTCCAACAATGTATGTTTTCATTAGACAATGTTAATTAATGCAGCAATTTCGTTTCATAGTATTTCTTCAAGTTGAGTATGTGGTTAAGGCATGGAAATCATCTTCTTCACAACTTGTATGAGAGAGCATGATGGTGGGTTTTTTGCATTCTAAATAACAGTTTCTTTGTTTTACCCATGCTTTCTTGTATAAGCATTATGAGGAAACTTTACAAACCAAATTTGGGCAAAAATGATTATGCATGATCTGTTCTGGATTCATGCAGTCTATACTTTGTACACTTTACAAATGCATTTTAGAATCCTGAGAATCTCACGTCTTCCTTCCTTCCTTCCTTCCTTCCTTCCTTCCTTCCTTCCTTCCTTCATTCCTTCCTTCCTTCCTTCCTTCCTGAAGTAATTTTCTATTTCATGTAGCTGTACAGGTTAAACTTTTACTTAGGATGGCAAATCCCCACTTGGCAATTAATCTCTCTTAGTGACCTTGGCCATAGCTGCCAAGTTATCCCTTTTTTTAAGGGATTTTCCCTTATGCTGAATAGGCTTCCTCGCGAGAAAAGGGAAAACTTGGCAGCTATGACCTTGGCCAGTCACTCTCTCTTAGCCTCACAATGTGGTTGTGAGCATAAAATAGAGGAAAGAGAAATTGTATATGGTGCCCTGAGTTCTTTGGAGGAAATGTGAGATATTAATGTTGAGGTAGCCCTCCAGCAGCTAAAAGGGGTTGGAGTGGCTCCGAACAGGTTAACATTTTTGTACAGAACAGGCATGGTAGGCAAAAGGAGTATGTTGGTTCTCATTTATTTTTAAAGTGGACAACCCCTTAGGAATTCTAAGACTCTTGAATTACAACTCAATAAAAGTTGGCTATATTGCTCTGATTCAGAACAATAAAAGTGTCAGAATGACCTGCCAGAAATGGCAATTGGTGAATTGCAGGCATATCTGCAGCTGCTACCTCAGAACAGGACTGGCTGGCTTTGGATTAATAGTGTATTCTGGAGGCTTTTATCTGATAATTTCCTTCCATTTTGGGTCACAGATGAATGGAAATTTACCGTGTCCAATAACTCGCACCTGAATCTTTTTGGAGAATAATGATTTAATTGCAGAGCAGTAGACTCAGGTCTAGGGAAGTAGAAGTCAGACCATTGGGCATCAAGTTCTCTATTCCATAGTTGTATGTATATTTGTGATACCCTAGATAACATGTTTGAAATATCTTTTGATACTTTTAAAGGGTGCAAGCTTCAGAAATGACAAAATCCACCTGTTGTAGAATTGGGGCTTCTGAAATTGATGAAGTATCTCCCAGAAATCCCAAACCTCTCCCACAAATCCCAAAAGCCTTAAAAATAAACTAACCCAAAGCTTTTGTTGGATTTTTCTCTACATACAGGTTAGTTGAATACTTTACTCCTTCTGTTTGTGCAGGGACTGTAATCTAGAGAAGGCATGAAGGACACATGCTCCCCCTTGCTGTAGACCCTGTTATCTCCAGGGTCTGCAGCTCAGGAAAGTGTGCCTCCACATCACCATGACCACCATGCTTTTCCAGCTTTCAATATATTTCCTCATTCCCCTTTACAACTCAGTGGATGGGGGACTGGTGCAAGTTTGAAGTACAGTCCCTAATCCAGGATGTTTCATGCCTGCATGTACAGGAAGGAGCCCCTAGCACTGAAGAAATTAACTAGGTGGTAGGAGCTGCAGTGGCTAGGTGGATGGATGATGCAGATTTGCCAGGGCTGAGAGTAGCTGCCATCAGTTGCTGGATTTGTGGGCAGGATGGACCTGTGGGAATTCATAGAGTTAGAGGAAGTGCAATCATCCTTGGTGGAATAGTGCTGTAATCCTGCCTTAAATTCCTCTGAGGCAGGAGTGGGGGAAGCTTTTTCTGGCAGAGGGGTCACCTTCTCTTATAGACACACTTCTAAGATAAACATTCCAGGGGTGGGTGGGGCCACATGCAAAAGGGGGCGGAGCAATGGTTGTGGCTCTTACCCTTGTACATAGACTATGTTAAGAGTCAGGAGGTTCTGCACATATACTCCGCTCTCCATCCTTCATCCAGGCAAGCATTTGAGGAGAGTGCAGAGCAGGAATGGTGAATGATGTGACCTGGAGAGAGATGCGGCTTGTGGAGATTCCTGAGGGCCAAAGAGAGATGGTCTCATTTGGCCCCTTGGTTTTGAAGTGCCTCATGCCTGTGCTGAGGCATGAAAGAGCATCACTTGTCGAATATGCGCCTGATAGCAGGATTCAGGTTGTGGCAAGGATTCCTGCTTTACTTTTCAAAGGTGTTAAAAGCTGCTGTTGTAGACAGTGCCTAGTATCTGTCCTCCATTTCTGTTTTAACAGTTTTATTATTTCAGGGGGATTCAACCCTGAAATTTTCCCAACTAGGTTTCAGTATTATTTCCTAGCATTTACGGGATTAACCAGAGCCTTTAGTGCAACACTGTTTCCACTTCTCTGAAGTGTTTGCTTTTCTTTGAGTCTTGCATCTGACCTCTCACTGCTTTTAGGGCACACACTGTTCAGGAGATAATTGTACGCACCAGTGGTATGGTTAGGACTTTTGTAACAGTTTTTATTATGGTTGCACAACTATGTAAACTTTCTGGATGACTGGAGGGTAGCAAGTATGAAAATGACGCTCATTCGTATGCTGCAGTGCAACTTTGTGTTCTCCAAGGTGAGATGATGAGCGATAAAAGCAAAGCCATTAATTCTCTCTTAGATACGGGAACAGGAAAGAGTGAGTTTGTGTAGGTGGTTTTGGAGGAAACAGGGTATAAATTTCTGTGCAGAGGGGGTTGTGTCATGTGGGATTCCCAGAGATCAGCTCCCTTGGTTACAATACTAACTTCTGGTATCCAACACTTTAAAATAATTGTCAATCTAGGTCCTCCTTTTGCTTTTTGCCTTAGTAGGTAGGAGCAGGAGCTCAACACAAGAGCCAGCAGTTAGGACTGGGAGACTGGTTTACCAGCTCACCACTTTCTAGTTCTTTGGAGATTACCTGTGAGAGTCCACACCTGAAAAGGATTGATAAAACTGTATTAAGTAAATGGTACTTACTTCTTTCACTAAGAAAGAGACCATAAAACAACTGGTTCGAGAGTTGTATCCAGGGGGGCCATGTGTCTTACTTCAGAGGACAGGCCTTTTAGTTGAAGGGTTTGCTGATCCAAGTCCACTTTAAAGATAAGGAATTATAATAAGGGATTGCAGGGGCTTTGAATTGCCCATCCATATTTAACCACCTGCAGAGAAAGCCCACAGGAATCCTGGTCAGTGTTCTCCACAATAGTGAGATGCATTGTATTACTATTTAAATTAAGAGTAAAGGTAAAGGGACCCCTGACCATTTTTTTGCATAACCTTTATCCTCCCTTTTCGGTGAGGTGTAAATGGCCACCCTAACTCACTTTGTTCCATTCTTTGTTTAATCGTGGACTTTAATTTATGGCTGCTTATAATGAATGGTGCATCTAGTGTTTCAGAATGGGGTGGGAACTGTTGTACGAAGAGACACTTGCAATGCTGAACTCAGAAGAATCCAGAGTTCCCCTCCTCCAGATCAAGCCCATTGCAAATCAGAAGCCCAGTACTGTATTGGTACAGTCCCAGCTTTAGAATGGGCTTGCTGCCAGCTCACTCTTCCTGGTGCCTCCCTTCCTTTTGCAAGCAATTTTATCATTGGAAAGGATTTGGGAGGGGAGAGAGGTAGGCTAACAATGGAGGGCTTTGTAGGTCCCAACCTTCAGCATGCTTAGAAAGTCTTATCCCTCTTCCTTCCCGAGTATGCTGAGGAACAGCCATGCTTTAAGGTGTTTTTCTAGGCCTTCATGTTTGCCAGTCACTGGTGCTCTTCCCTGTCACACTCTGCAGAGGCAAATTTGGGAAGGGGGGGGGGAGCAACAGGAGAGGCTAGTTGGAAGCTCCCAAAGGTAAGCCCATTTTATGGACTTAGAGAACAATCAGTTAGCATGTGCTAGCTCGGCTCCTTTGGGGACACCAACTTAATTTTGTGACACACGAGGAGTTTGCTCATTTCCTGCTAACAAATATCTTCCTACACTCTGCAAGGGAGGCAAAGCACTAGCCTCCTCCAACCAGAACATGTTGTTTATTGCCACAGGCCATATTTTAGCTGGCTTTGAAACAGCGAATGCAAAGGACGTTTTTAGCTGGTTGTTCAGGTTACAGTTTCGACTAAGGCTGCTTTGTAAAATAACTCATGGTCTGAAATAAGTTTGTTTCTCTTCATAGGTCCAGTATTTTTTCAACATCTTGGACAACTAACTAGAGACGACAGGATTACGGGGCATGCAAAAAACAAGCCACAGGAGGGAAGATGTGTGTTTATTCATTTATTGACCAATGTTTTAACCTGACTGAAATACAAGATCAACAAGAGCACTGTATTTTCCTGGCTATTACATATGTTAGAACATAGAGGTTTGCACTTTAGACAACATTTAACACCAGTTGATGGGGGGTAACTGCATTGCTTTTCATAAAGTTCAAAATAAAGATTTATTTTCAAACATGTGGCTTTGGTTTATTTTTATACATTACACTTTATTTCTTGCAGAAAAAAATAAAATTGTACAACTGCATAAATATAAAATTCTTCCACCATGGAAATGGTTAAAACATTCAATAAAGACAGCACCACTGCATATGATGCCTCTAGCAGGAAAAGAAAATATACAAAGCAAAATAATTATTCCTGTCACTGATGAGAGTGATAGGCTGACTCAGATCTCTCACACAACTTCAGAACGAGTGCGGGGAGAGGGGGAGTAGAGAGAGATAGACAACATTCGCTATAAAGCACAATACACAATCACCTACGCTCCTTAGCGTTGCTTCAAAGTCAAGGTAATTTTCCCTGCCACCACACTAAAGTCCTACGGTTACAGGGAGGAAGGGGGGAAGGCTCTATGGAGTGCTGCTGAATAATCTCACAAGTGGGCCTTTACCATTTTAAAAACGAACAAAAATATAATAATTAAAAGTACCATGCCAGTTTTAGTCCCACGGAGTATTTACACCTTGGACAGCAAATATTTGCTCACAGAAAGTAGAAAACAGGTACAATAATACATGGCTTGAAAAATGATCGGAGTAATGCACCTATAGTACTGTACACTAAATAAAACTCACAAGGCAGCAATATTTAGGGGGCAGAAACACTGCTTACTACAAGTCAGTTATGGAATAATAATTTACAGTAGAAATGGGCATGTCCCAAGGCTCAATTCTGTGTTTGTTTTGTTTTTGTCATTTACAGTAGAATAAATATCTTTGTTGCTATTGCTACACTTTTAAGTTTACATTCTAACCTAGTTAAATGCAGAAAGCTAGTGTAAAGCATATAGATTACGTGTAGGTCCCATACGTATGACAGTTTTGTTCAAGACTAGTAGGTTTTTGTCTTTTTTATACTTTTTTAAATGGCTAAGAGGAGAGAGAAGAAAGAAACTCTGCTTGCGATCAGCTGCTTTTAATGTCAAATTTCAAATCAAAACGTCCCTGGAAACGATCCTTGTCACTGTAGTAGATGTTCTGACCATAGACCTTGCACTCGACACGCACTTCCATATCATACGTCAGGTTGGTGAACTGCACGGCCACAAGGGGCTGCTGGTATTTGGGCTGGAGGAGCTTGCCGTAATACGGATAGTACTGAAGAGGAAAGCCGCCGTAGCCACCCATGCCATAATATTCCACGGTGCCAATTTTGTCAATGTCTTCCTCTTTCTGAAGGAATTAAAGGGAGAAGTCACTTGCAAATTCCTCATTCTGTATGCTCTGCGTACCATATTTTTATTGTTCACTATTTGGTCATGACTTAAAGCTCACATTTTGAAAAACAGACTGTCCCACTGAAAAGTCACTTGAGTTTTCTATGTGCCTTTCCAGCACACTCGACTGATTGCAACTGTGGAATGAGTGAAGGGTAATGTCTCCTTAGATGGATTGCCTTGGCCTCACTTGCAGCATGCCAGAAGATCCAGCAATGGCCACTTCCACCGTGATGGAAGAACCACTCCCCATGTCGTGAGGAATGCATGAAGGAATGGGCAAGTGGGGGGTCACTGCCACTGTCCTTGCTCCAAACTTTCTTGCATTCAGTTGAACAACTGGAATCTATTCACTGGTAACACTGTCTTTCCAGGGTTCCCAGTTGTAGAAAAGCAAGCCTTCCTTGTGTACACAAACATTCAGCTGAACACACCACAGAGGACCATGTTGCGTTTCTGCCCTCCTTGAGAGATTCTGAGAAACACCTGGTTGGCCACTGAAGGAAATAAAAGAGGCTGGACTAGACTGTCCAATCCAACAGCACTCTTCTGTGTTCAGCATTCCATCCCTTTCAGAATGTGCTAATTCAGGAATTATGATGGCGTGTTAACTAAATACTTGAGGGATGGCTGCAGTGATGAGCACACCAGCTCCACCCTCCCAGTTGATCTTGTTCCACTGCACAAGTTGGAGGACAATCTGAAGCACTCCCCATTCTCAGCATTTACATAACATGCCATCTCAAGATCTCGTAGCTAGTACACAAGTGTGGTAACTGGAATCAAGTTGTGAGGTTGGGTTAGGCGCTTTCAGGGTGAGGTTTGTTGCTACCTTTTACCCAGCACACGCTTTTTCTACACGGACCCATTCTACATTTCTTTCTCCGCCCCTCTCCCTGCATCTCTCTCTTCTTTTCCACATGCTAGAGAGGGACAGTGTTTAGTGATCTCACTCCAACCCCTGTTGGGCAGGGAAGAGGAGGAGAGATTTTGACTTGGTCTGGCTTCAACTGAAGGACATTCTCTCATGACAGGAGCTGTCGACACTTCTGGTATCAGGTCTCGGCTTCTAACGGAAAAACAAAGGACTGGGTTCTCTCCGTTGGGTGTTGTTTGAGTCTCTACTTTTAGAAAAAGCAACAGCTGTTTTATCTTGGTATAGAGTGATACTGCTTTGCTTGGGCAGACAGTGAACCACTCAAAGCAAGTAAGAGGCGAGATGGCAAGGGAGTCCATTTAAAAGCTAACATGCATGCAGATAACATATAGGAGAGCAAACATTGGAAGGTGCCTTACACCAGGTCAAATAATTGCTCAGCCTAGTTCAGTATTACTGGCACTGACTGTCGAGGATTTCAGGTCTGTTCAGGTTCCTAGCTTCACATGGAGATGTCATCTGGGACCTTTTGAACACAAAGCTCTAGCACTGAGCAAGCACTTTTCTCTATCAGCAAAGTACCCCTGCACAGCAACCTGCATGCATTTCACTGTAGGACTTGACCAGGGTTTCCTGCCATGATGAATGCTTGTTACAAAAGTGCTAGGTATTCATAAGTCCATCGATTTTCTGAGCTAGGGTGTCACTACAGAGAAGGGCCTCTAGTTGCCACTTGCCTCACCTCTGATGGTGGCAGTAGTCTCCAAGGGGGATCATAATGTATGGTCACGTGGATATAGAGGCAGCAATCTTTCAGGTCTCCCAGGCCCAAGCCATATAATGGCTTCAAAAGCATCACTGAATGAGGTGCCCAGATGTAGGGCAGAAGCCAATGCAGCTGCTCAAGGACTGCTGAGATAGGATCCCAATTAAGAGCCAAGCAGTTGTATATTTGAACTAACTGCAGTCTCTGGACAGTCTCCAAGGGCAGCCCCATCTACAACAAATTACGGTAAGAAGTTGAACTATTTTACCTTAGCAGCGCAGTGAACAGGAATGATATGAGGGTTGAATCTTGCCTTCAGCTCAGGTGGGATGGAGTCATTGAGTGGAGGCTAAGAGGAAAACAAGCACATTACAAACGGTTTAAACCAACTTCAAAACCCTTGCTAAAAGACAAACTCCTTTCTCCAATAAGTGTATTTCCCAAATATACGCTCCAGAAGCCAATTAAGATGGTCAAGTGGCTATCAGTTTGGAAGTGAAATGGGGCAAAGTAAAAATAAAATAGCAGCCCTACATATATGGAGGACTCCCTAGGGATGCAGAAGTATATAAGTTTGTAAATTAAGAGAAAGCAAAAGTCTGCAGAACCTGCAGAGAGGGAAAAAAATCAGAGAAACCCACATCACAGGGTTGTTGTGAGGATAAAATGGGAAGATGAGACCTATGCATACCACCTCAAAATCCTTAGAAGAAAAGGTGGTAAGCATATTTCCCCCACTTGTGCTTTTCTAATCCGGAAACTACTTTAAAACTAACAACGGCTTTAATTTATTTGAGCTCTTCTTTGCCATATAGGGGAAGGCTAGTAGATTTGCGAGGAAGAGCTGGGTCTACAGTCTCAAATCAGCCAACATAAGCATCACTTTCAGTCAATGGACAAATAAGCTCCAAATACTGCTCACAGACCCAGAGTGAAGCAAATGAAAAAATATCAAAGAAAAGTTTGAGAACCCTCTTAAGTGCTACATGGCTGGTCTAGTAAGCAGCCCTCCTCACCACCACTTGCCAGTGGAAAGTAAGTCTGGCCTCCTGGCCAAAAGGCATATGATCAGTATTTTAAAAGCCAGTGGGGCCTCAAGTCTAGGGGTCACCCCATTGTGTGACAAGAAGATGAACAGTGTTTCCACTGGGAAGAAGAGTCCAAGCAGCAGTGGCAGAGATGAGAAAATGGAAAGTATTAGATGAGGTTTTTTGACTCAAAAATTGTGTCAAAAAACCTGGGGTCATCCAATACACAGATAGTGGCATTGGGGGGGGGGGAGCAGCGCGTCTGCCAGCCAGCCAGTTGGCGGGAGCGCAATTTCCCCCGATGCCGCAGTGCGTGGGAAACTATCTAGGGAGTGTTTCCTGCCCACAGCTGCAGGGGGTGTGGGAGGGGGGAAGCTCAACAATTTTGGGCCACCTCCCCTCATTTTCTTAAAATTGAGTCCCCAAAATTGGGGGGGGTATACACGGGGGCATCTTTTTGATGGAAAAATACGGTAGATATAAGCAATCTTGTAGAAGCTAAGACAGACTCCCCCAGCGCCCTCCTTCTTCCCATGTGGTCGTGATACCAATTCCCACTTTTTCCTCAACCCCTTCCTTTAAAAAGAGGACTAGCAGCACTTGCCTTCGGTATGAAGCCCATAATCCTGTTGAGTTTGATGAGGACACATGGTTTGCCTTCTTTGTAACCAAAGGAGGGGTCATTTATCCCAGAGCAGTTGTCCAGCCAGGAGCGAAGGAACTTGCAAGATGGCTTCTTGCCCAGGGAGGGGTCAAAAGGAGCGTCACCTTTGTGGGTGGCAGGTTCAGCTGGAGGTGGGGAGTGGGGGAGAAAAAGAAAAAGCTTGCTTATATGCATTTTGGTCAGCTTGCCACAATCCTCAGTCCAACAAAAAGTGTCTAATGGTGAATCCTACACATGCTTCATATTAGGAGACAGTGTAATAATTTTGCATGGGAAGCATCCATCTAGCCTTAAGGAAAACTTCTGATAATGAAAAATTGAATATTTCCTAATGTTCACTTATTTTTCCTGCTTTAATCTAATTGCTTGCAGCTGCCAGGTACCAAAACGTACAGCCTGCAGACAGATTCCATGAACGTACGCAAAGTCTCTCTGTGACATGTGCAGTATTGATCATGCCATTTTCCTAGATAATTGTGTGTTTAAAAAGGATTGCATGCACAAGCTAACTGCTTGGGGATCACAGGAGCTCTGACTAATTTCAGAGAGGCCTGTCACATGTCTACCAGATCCTACAGAGAACAGGGCTCCTTTGCCTTTAATAGTTATTCTATGGAGGTCACAGGACATGTGGCTTCATCACCAACATGGGCTGTTGTGTTAATCCTACAGTGCCTTCCAGATGTTCACTGGATACCTTGGCTCGGTACATGCGCTATACCTTGTAATTCAAAGCAAATGGTTTTCTTTGCAGAATTCTGGGTGCTTGTCGCTTATGCCTCACAGAGTTACAATTCCCAGCAACCCTTAAGAAAGTACTGCACCCAAAATCCCTTGGGGGAAAGAATGTAATTTACAGGTATATTGTGTACACAGCCTAGGGATTTACAACCGCCATCAAGCTAAGATGGTACACCAAACAAAATTACTGTCCCCAAACGCTACCATGGAAGGACTTCTCCTCTGGTTTTAAAACTGAAAGGGGTTTATTTTAGGTGGACAGTTCTGTGGTACACCCACCCACCATCTTTTATAAAATGACCATGTTTTGGCAACCAGACAAGATCTGGAATCTGGGTTGCCACCAGACAGGATGGAAAACTCTGGGGTAAGCTTGTTGGGAGGTTCTAGCAGGGGAGCGCAGCTATCGTATACCCTTGACCGAAGAACGGTACACTCCTATCTGGGATGGTCGTCCTCTTCCACCGAGCGTGCAGCTTCGGGAACTGGCGTAAGCTATTCCCAGGAAAGGAGCAATGGGCAAGAAAGGGGAAGGCCTACCTTTTCCCCCCTGCACCCACCAATTTTGCCCTGCAGTTTCCTCCCCTCAGCTATTCCCCTCTGAACTGTGGCACATAGCTGCCAAGTCTCCCGTATTCCCCGGGAAATCCCCGTTTTTCCAGCTGTTCCTAGCTGAAAAAACGGGTTTTTTTTGTTTCCCCCCCGGTTTATTCTGGCGTGGCGGCCATTTTGGAACTGGGCGGAGCATGCTCAGAAGCAACTTTTGATGCTGCTCTGCCCAATTCCAAAATGGCTGCAGTGCGATGGCCATTTTGGAACTGGGCAAAGCAGCATCAAAAGTCACTTCTGAGCATGCTCCGCCCAGTTCCAAAATGGCGGCAGTGCCACTTCCGGTCTGCTACTTCTGGCCGGTCCCTTATTTCTCCGACAGCAACTTGGCAGGTATGCTGTGGCAAACATGCCTGGAACCCTGACTAGGAGTGGGGGGTCCCCAAACCTACTAAGTATTTGGATCCCTCAATCCAAAACACAGTGAACATTTCTAGCTGGGTGGTCTCCTTTGCTTCTTACAGCCTGATCTTTTCAGTTGCTGTGTTGGCAAATATATAATGACTCTATAGCAAAACTGCACACAACAGCAGGGTTCTGGTGTCTCCAGCCAACCCAAAACATTACAGATCAGTGCTATCGTACCAACCACCACCAGGGGCTAAGGAAATCCAGGGTATTTGGCGAGGTTATTTCAAGCCATATTGGCTTCAGCAGAGCCAGGATTACTGAAGCATGAGGAGATAGTTACAGCTGGGATCGTAATAAATAAATGAATAAATAAATAAATTTTATGTATACCCCACTCATCCGTCTGGGTTTCCTCAGCCACTCTGGGCGGCTCACAGCACATATGGTGGACAGGTAATCAACTGAGTTATTCACTTAAATAAAAGGGTGTTCCCTTTTTCTGAGTGGGACTGGAAAAGCTACTGGCAAGGGTCGCTAGGCACTAGCAGCATTTTAGTTTAGATGGACCATACTAAAAGCAAATTCATTCGAAATAAAAGTTATGTGCAAATAAAATCTACTCACTGCTACAGGACTCAAGCTCAAAATCTGTATCTTGCTCCTGAGTAAACTCATAAGCCTTCAGAAATGTATCCATGACCTTCGTGTACTTCTCATATGTGTTTTTATCAGTGGGGTTGAAGGAAATCTCCATTTTAAATACCTGGGGAATAGCTGACAGTCCTGGAAAGGGAAAAGAACAATCATGTAACACAGAGAGACACAGACCAAAGAAAACTGATCTGTAGCGTATTGTACTTCCCCCACCATGAAAAGGATCACATCCAAACTTTCCTTATGCAGCAACAAACCAGAATAATTTTGGAACATGTATAGGTGCAGAATATGAAATGCTGAAATTGTCACCTTCCTCACCCAGCAAAACAGAGGGAGCAGACTTTGGTGCTTATGGGCACAAGGCTTTTATTTTAGCTCTATTTGTTTGGAGGTAAAATACTTCATGAGCTTGAAAAATCTATAAGCTCTTCAAATTCAGAAATACCTTGTTTTGAAATTCTAAACTTAAGAACTACCTTTAAACAAATTAAAAAGTGCAATTTTATTCTCTCCACGTCTCTGCAGAATTTAAAGGTTCATCAAATGGTGAGGCTCATCTAACTCCCTCCTCATATGGCACTAGAGAGTTGTAGCATTTTCCTGGAGTGCACAGAGGACTGCACATTGGCTGTGTGTATACTCCGAATAACATAAAAAATCCCAGGGTGATTCTGGCCAGGGGCTCATGTTCCTGAGTCAGATTGCACAATTCACAAGGTATCTCAAAGCACTTCAGTGACTCCCTAAGTTTCTGATTTCCTCTGTGGCCTCAGCTGTCCCCAGAATTTCAATGCACAGCCTGAAATTTGGCAGGCTCCATCCACTCTTCATCCACTTATGTGAAAAGAAAGAAAACAAACCTTTATAAGCAGCTTTTTGATTCCCCATTACACTCACCAGGGGCAAAGCAGCTTCAGGTTTAACAGATTGGATTTGGACCCGAATAAGAAATTGAATCAAAATGACAGAGTTGCCCTGAAACAGATGAAGCTGCTTACAGAAATAATGCAATTCTTGTTGTCACTTCACATCCCTAACACAAAGGGGGGCGCCTTTCTCAAAAGCCCAAATGTATAGTCCATATAAGAGCTTCAGAAGTAGGATTACTGGCAGACACTACCCACAATAAAGCGCTCCTGTATTGTACATCATTCCAGAGATCCTACAGGTGAGACGATGTGCCTGAGTTAGCATGAAGGGCACCAGATTTCCAGAAGGACCCTTCACAAGCAGCTGGTTTTTCAAAAGATGGGGCAATGGAGAACCAGGCTGGATCTAGACACATCAAAGAAGCGTTTCAGTTAAACGCATTGTAAACTTTGTATGAGAAATCGGGCTGGCAAAAACGGAACTCCATAGTGCCAGCTGGTGTCACAGTGTTAGAATGCATAAACAACGCATATAAAATGTTCTTTCTTTGCCAGTGCAGCTGAGTCTCCAGTCTCTTTCCATTTATTTCACTGAAGGGGTTTCTAGGAAGGGAAGCTGTCCCTTGTTTTTGCAGCACCCACAAGTCACGTCAGCCAAACATGTGCCATGGCCCAGACAAGCCAGTTTTGAGTAAAGCCTGACAGTCAATCCTTGTTATGTTGCACAGCTTACGAACTGCAGAACAAAAAGTATATATACAGGTCTGTGAAATCCTAGGAGGGAAAACTGCACCCGCATTGCTCCACCATCTCAAGTACCCAAATGGGAAGGGATTCAGGTGCACAGACTCCTTACTAGATCAAAGGCAGCAGCTCTATCCAGGCATTCATTAACCATGGCAGATAATGAAAGTGCGGTGAAGGGAGGCAGGATACACTCCTGACTTACACATATTTTAATGAAGCCCCCTCTGCCCCCGCATTAGAACACCCTTAAACTATTAGTTAAGCTCACTGAACACACAAGATGTGTTAGTTAAGCTCACTGAACACACTGACTTACATGACTTCAAAAGGAGATCAAATTTATGCAGGATAAAGCTATCAGTGGCTACTTGTCATCATGGCCATATTCTAGCTCCTGGTTGGCTACACCTTACACCAGCCTTCCCCCACATGGTGCCTCCCAGATGTTTCGGAAGATGACTCCCACCAACCCTGATTTTCGACCATGTTTGGGGGGGGGCTGATTGATCCCTGTGCTCTGCAGGTTGGGGCCACTTGCATGGCCCATCATATCAGGAGGTCCATTTTGTATGATGTAAGAATTTGAACTTGGTGCGGAGGCACCCATCTTTAGGAATTTTATCCCCAGCCCCTGTGCATTACACATCAGACAACTGCTGCCTCTATTGTCTTTTCAGCACCTATCAAAGACCTTTCTCTTCCAGCATACTTTAGTGGAGATTTTTATCTCAGTCTTGCTCTGCATTGGACTAGAAACTGTATTTATATACGTTTTTTGCTGATGTGAAATTGCTTCTGGATGCTTCATGGGAAGCGATTCATCAATGATGAAATAAATAATAACTCAACACATGAATTAAGGCATCTTAGGAACAGTTTGCATAAACTGCATTTAGCTTGCATGAAAATGCCCAATCCAGTTGGGCTCTTGCCTGTGCCACTCGGCATACAAAGGTGAGAAAGGGGCAAGAGAGAATTACAAATAGTGACAGGAAGAGGCCCATAGTTGGAATGCAAAATGTTCAGCTATCATGCCACTCCACACTCATATCATTGAACTATCACTGCATTTGTTTTGTGGGTCAGATTAGGGCGGGGTGGTCCAGGAGCAGCAAAAACTGAACACAATAAATATATACAGTATTCTTATTCTAGAATAAGTTCTGTTTCTTTGGGGGGGGGTAGAGGCAAGGAGAAGGGAGGGAATGGAAGATGATATCTGCAAGGGACAGATACATGTCACCATTCCATACAAATGAATGCATTCCACATGTTCGTTCTCCCATAAGGTTCAGGTGGAGTTTTAATTGAATTACCCGATGCTTGCTTGATATCGATGCTGAAAGTAATGGGAGATGAAGTTCATGCTGCTTCGCTAACTGCCACATGCTGAGTTTGCTGTGGCACAAGCTCCGTTTCCCTTTGGCACATCTAACTTAGATCCGGCAGCCAAGACCTTTTCCAGACACTGCCATTATATAGCAGTTGTTTCTATAACCAGGCTGGGCTCTTGGTTCTCTTTCTGCTATGTCTCTTTCTCTCCTACCCCAGAATTCAGCAGGTTCAACAAAATAATTGGAGGAATTTAATGTAATAGGGCCTGAAACACATACAAAGTTTTATCCTTTATATGCCAGTTGAATACCAATTGCTGGAAGCCATAGGTCCTGCTTGTGAGCTCCCCTTTACAGCATCTGGTTGGCTACTTAGGATGCTGTACTAGATGAGCCATTGGCCTTATCCAGCAGGCTTTTCTTATGTTGTTCTTATCCTATGAGAGATTCCCAGGTAGGGGAATGAGTTGTAAAATCTGGGGCGACCCAAGAATCGTTTTGTGGACTGTTATGGGTACTGCTGTTTTACAACCAAGCTCTCCATCCTCGGACAGGCTGTCCCTACTGTTCTGCAGTGGCCCAGTTTGTGCAACATGGCAAATCATAATTAAATACTTTACCATAAAAACATATTTCACTCCTCATCTGGGATGGGCGAGAGCATTGTGTCCAAACAGGAGCTAGCATTTCGCTCAAAGAAATCGCCACAACTGGTAAGTCAAAAAAGAAACCCTGACTTCATTTCGTGGCTTGTTGGGAGAGAAGCAACCTATGATCTGGATGCAATGCTAAATCAGGGGGCCATGGCTTGGGAGTCATCTGTGCATTCACTTTTTAAAACACACACACACACTAAAAATCAATATGGAAGAATAACTGTGTCATGAAACAGTCAAGTTAAACAATATCAGGTAGCAAACGGTAGTTTAAAGATGTAGTTCTAGGCTTTGCAGGGCTCTTTTATTTGCCAGCATTGGGATTTCTTAGTTAGAATCATACAACTTTCACACAAACCCAGCACACATTTTCCGCTCAGTTAGCATTTTAGATCCCCAAACTGCCCCCCCCCCAAACCATGGACCACTTGAAAATGGCTCATTTTTTCTGCCTGTTGTAGCAATTTTAGTGCACTATGCTAGTTGCTGTATGATTTCTAGTTGCATTATGGTTTTACTGCAGTTTATTGCATTACAATCTGAATTTCACAGAATTAAAAATACAACAAAATACAATACAAGTAGTAAAGAAAATAGCAATATAATTAAATATCAATAAGAATATTTAAAATGGACATGCTGCAGACCACTTGGATGAAGCTCATGAGTTTGGGGACCCCTGCCCTAGGCCTTACACATGTTATGTGTAGATCTGTATTCACTTTCGGGTGACGAAAGTGGGTGATGACTCAAAAGTTTAAAACTCTTATGCAGTGAAATCCTATGCACATTTGCCTAGAAGTTAGTCCCACAGCATTCCATGGGTCTTACTTCCTTGCCAGTGTAAGGCTTAAGCACTGCTGCCTAAATTGTTTATAGCAGCCATCCACCACCCCAATATACATTCTGTTTTCTGACTATCTTAAATTGGGTCTCCATAATAAAATCAGTTCTCATGCCAGATTTCATCCTCATATCTGGAATATTAATAATGGTAGTCAACAATTTGCTGATCAACTGCCTCAGGGTCATTATATTTCCCCCTGTAGTTGAAATTCTTGCACATGCAAGATTATTTTTGCTGAGTGGTGAGGCTGCCTATTCCATGTACATGTCAGAGGAAGAACACTCGTGCCACAGTTCAGACATTACAGCAGCACACGTGCTTTTCCTAGTAAACATGGATTAGTGCAGCACTGGAAAGATCAGCCCAAGAAAAGGCTCGCACATTACAAAGAAATTGCTTGCACCTTACTATTCTAAAAACAGAAACGCCATTTGTCTCTCTACAGGCTATTTGAGAACTAAACAGAAATCTTTCATTAATTCTTAAAATACAATCCAACACACACACACACACACACACACACACAAAGGGCTTAATTTATTTCCACCTTTACTTTCCACAGCTTTGCACTGCATGCCTACCTCTCCAAAATAAATAAACGTGTCCTGGCTCTTGCTAAAGGGCAAACAAGAATAACTCCTTCCAACAGCTCTGCCCTGCTCAGTAACCTAAGACCAACAATGCAATGTGGGCATGTACGACAGGAAGCAGGAGGAGAAAGGCACTCAAATGCTACTAAAGAATTCAGGAAACAAACATCGTGCCAGTAGCTCACACTTACCAAAGGCAAGTCCAGCTGGCAGCCACTTAAGGCACCCACTGGGATCCTGCAGACCCCGGGGATGAAAGCAGATTTGTTCGTTTTGCTGCTATTCTGAGGGCTGATTCATGAAGAAAAGGCATGTGCTACAGTCCTAACTAGAGTGAATCACTTTAAACTACTGGGTCATAGAGAACTGTGTTAAAAGCTTCCTGCATGTGTAAAAGCTACTACATTAGGGATGAGGGCTGTTAGTCAAACTTTGTCCGAGTGTGTTTGAATGAGGATCCTGCAGTAGAGATCATTCACTAGGTTCCCCCTTTGAAACAAGAGTATTTCCTTTCTCCCCGGTGTAGCATTTGTTCCCAGAACCATCTGAGTCATAAATCAAACGAAGTGGAAAGTTTCCAGTGTGATGCTCCATTTCTAAAAAAGCAGATTACAGTAACTGACAAGCAGGAAGCGATTGGTTGCAAATAAAGTCAGCAGATAGAGAATAACAAGACTGGCAAAATTATTGCCTAGATATTCATATGAATTACTATCAAGCTGGCCAAATTTCTGCATCATTACCCAATTGCATACCGGTAGTCAACATTGAGGGTCATGATCAATGCATGTCCCCTCAATAAACATGGCTTACTTCCAAGTATGATGAACTCTGGACCCAACTCATTGCATTTATTTATTTAAATGTTCATACCCCACCTTTCCATTAAAACACCTGAATGTGGCTTACAGTGATAAAAATCAAGGAAAAATACTTTTTTTAAAAAAAGATGAGGGAGATCAGGAAACAACAAAAGTTCGACTGAAATCCTGGAATGTTTAACAAGGTCAGCCATTCAGCAGGTTCTGAGATTTATCTGGTGAAAGGTTACAGCTGTTTGTATTCCATCAAAGAGAATCAAGAAGAGCCGGTTATGGATACACCTCCTAAGAAAGCAAGTCTAATACCCATGGTGGAGTTAACTGTTCAGTTACAACTGGTTACATACAGGATTCCACCTTCTTTCCAAATGTGGTTGCCCCTTTCACCATCATTACTGCTAATAATTACCGAGCCAATTAACTATGTATATGCCAGCAGTCGTTCAAAGTGTCATATGAGACACACTGTGGGCAGTTCTGAGACCCCGACAACCTTTTTTCCTTGGCAGCAGGTGGACTGGATGCCATTTTAAAATATGGACTTCTTTACGCATTGCGTAAAGTGCTGGAGGAGACTCTTGAGAGTCCCATGGACTGCAAGAAGATCAAACCTATCCATTCTGAAGGAAATCAGCCCTGAGTGCTCACTGGAAGGACAGATCCTGAAGCTGAGGCTGAAGCTCTAATGCTTTGGCCACCTCATGAGAAGAGAAGACTCCTTGGAAAAGACCCTGATGCTGGGAAAGATTGAGGGCATAAGGAGAAGGGGACGACAGAGGACAAGATGGTTGGACAGTGTTCTTGAAGCTACAAACATGAGTTTGACCAAACTGCGGTAGGCAGTGGAAGACAGGAGTGTCTGGCGTGCTCTGGTCCATGGGCTCATGAAGAGTCGGACACGACTAAACGACTAAACAACAACAACGCATTGCAAACAGACCCTAGCCCAACTGCCCAAATATTCCAAAAAATTGCTTGGGTCAGCATGCCTTTTAAAAATCCAGACTGCTGGACTTTGAATTTTGAGCAGCGGGGCATGAGTGCCTAGACAGGGTCTGGAAAACTTCCATTTTTGTTCACTAGGATATTTGGCCAATCTTGCCAGGTGGTCTAGAGAGGCACAGATCCTGGCATGATGCCTTCAGCTCAGGGAGCTGGACAAGAGTCACAGACTCAAATAACTCATCAAAACCCAGCAAGTCTACATTCGGCACTAGATAGAGTCGTTTCCCCCCGTGGTGAAGCCAAGAGCACAGTAAGGAGCCAATTGAAGGGGCACAAATTGTTTTTAGACACAGAGAGCTATGTGGTTCTGCCAAGTTAATAAAGTAGGGATTAACACCATTATAGCTCCCAAAAAATGAGCAGTGAGGACAAGCTCAGGTCCAGTTTTTTTAGAGCCCAGAGCAGGGTGTACTTGGCAGTAGTCCCTCATCAATATTGATTGCCCCTGCAATGCCCAATACCACTTGCTCACACACACCCTGCAGCAGTGCTGCTTCCATCATCAACCTTGGCCTTCCCTGAAGTTAAGCAGGCTTACCTGGTAGTGGTGCTGTAATGGGAGGAGTAAAACAGCACCACAACAGCCAGCCCTTTACAGCACTAATAGATAAGCCCACGAGTGAGTGAGAGCAGGCAAATAGTGGCTGCAGCAGCACAGTCACTGGGGGAGCCCAAGCGATGAGAGGCCAGGGGTGTCCAAGTAAGATGTCAGCCCATTGGAACTCATTCTCCATTTTACCCTCATAATTCACCAGTGAGGTAGGTGAGGCTGAATGCAAATGGTCCAAGGTCCCCCAGTGAGCTTCCTGGCTGAGTGGGGTTTTAAACCATGGTCTCCTGGGCCCAACATTTTAACTGCTTCACCTCACTGTCCCCTCTTGAGAAACTGAGGGCTGTTTCATTCATGTATGAATTCTGGGACTGAGAGAGACTCTCTTCCTGCTGGAATTTCTAGAAACCAAATCCACAGAGTGCATGTCATGACTTCTTATCTGGGTTTCTGGCTCACGTACATCATTGGTGTCTATGAATACACAGTGAGAAATCCACATGCCACTACTGTTACATGTTACATTCTATAAATGAATCTCTGGCAAATTCCTACAGAAATTGCCTTTTATGCAGGAATTTTGTGGTGTTAAATCAGTCCTTAATCAGACCTTGATCAAGACTGGGTGGAGCATACATAATCCTCAACATAATTCCTATGCTCTATTTCTGTTAGAATAGAAATGCCCACGACAACTGACATCAAAGGTTAAGGCAGCAAAACAGTATACATTAGGCAATCCTTTTAAGTGTCATGGTCCTAACCTAAGCCAGTTATCATGCCAATTATAAGATATTGAAAAAGGTTTCCACCTAGTGGCACTATATAATGTTGGCTGCAATATTTGTCTTAGGATAACCATTTATGCATTGCATTGCTAAAAAACAGAGGATGAGATGGTTGGACAGTGTTCTCGAAGCTAAAACTGCGGGAGGCAGTGGAAGACAGGAGTGCCTGGAGTGCTATGGTCCATGGGTTCACGAAGAGTCGGACACGACTAAACAACAAAAAAATTAAATAGAAAATGCATCACGGGGAAAATGGGTTGCAGAAGAGAAGCAAATATTTGAGTGTGTTAATTCATAGGTACAGATGCAAATTTAGAAATGATTGTGATAAGTTTAATAGAAATACCGTACTCCTCACCCTAGTGGCGGAAACTGTGCCTGTTCAGTCTCTTGACTGAGGGGCAACATCAAGACCCACCCCCACCCCCCCATTCTGCCTTCTGGTAGTTTGTCTCTTTAAACCAGACTTGGACTAGACAGCCCTTCAAATGGAGGACTATCCTATGTAAACTAAGACATATGACCATCCTAGTTTGCCATCCACTCTGTCTCTCTCATAATGGAAAACCAGTGTGGTGGCAATTGAACTGGAGGACACAACCGGCTAGAACCATGGGCTCAGACATACTGTCTGGCTGTCCACAAGGGACAGCAGGCACACAGAAGAGGCGATGTGCTTGAAATGGCACTAGCCAAAAAAGGCATTTTAGCCAAAGTGCAGTTCGAGAGAGAGATCTTGCTGGATCATGCCTATGGCTCATCTAGTCTAGCCCAGCAGCATCCTGTTCTCACAGTGGCTAACCAGATACCTATGGGAAGCCCATAAGCAGGATCCGAGCATGACAGGGTTGTCTTCCCATGATTCCCAGCGGCTGGCATTGGGATGCCTACCATTGCAACAGTGAGGGTACAACAGAGACATCACAACACACTGTGATAATGTTATCTGTCCTCTCTGCTAGAAACATCTAACATACTGTACCTGGAATGTTCATGCACGGAATAGCTGCTGTGCCCTTAATCACACAGCCAGCATCCTGGCTGTCACAATAATGGCAGCCTGCACGGCATAAGGAGCAGAATGGCTACACACACACTGTGTATGGTATGCAGAAATGAAGTTGTGTGCAGATACTCTTAGGGGGGTAACTTCTAGCATTACATCTGTCAATGAGCAGACACGCAAGTAAGACTTTGCAATATGTAGTGGAAATGCCTGGAAAGAACCACTAGTACATTTCCCTTGTGGGAGAAAGGCATGTTTGGACATTACCATTTATTGCAAAGAGTCTGCTTCTATTGCTGCATGTTGTAATACCTAATAAGGTGCGAAGAGGCCAAAGAGATCTTAGATATGAAACTCTAAAGTTGCTCTAAATGCTATTTCAGAGACCAGATACTCACTGCCATTTTGCTGCTTTCCATAAGCTGTTAGCAGTGCAATCAATCATGTCGCCATCATATGCAGGGCACTTTAAACGGTAGCAGCCATGGAAGACCTCCTGGTCAGTTTCTGGCAAGAATTTCCTGGTCCGCAGCCCTTCACCACTATGCTAGCCTTCCCTTCTGTGTCTGTGATTGCTTGCATGTCTTACTTTGTGCAAGTGACCACAGAAGTAAAGATGTGGTTCCAGAGCCAAAAGAAGTGTGCAGCTGAAGAATGAAGCCCAATAGGCACTTTTCGTCCACTGCTGCCTTGATTGCTAACTCATTATATAGCAGACGTTTCCACTAGGTTATTGTAAGCTACCTTGTTCATTGACCCCTATTTCTTCAACACAGTAGGAGAAATCCAGCAATGTGGCATGCAACACCAATTTATCAGATTATTGCTTGAGAAAACTGTTTACTCACAGCTACAAGGAACAGCGACCAGCTACAGTAGCATTAAAAATACAATGTTCCAACATTTGTTCCAACTTGCATCCTGAACTGACGTCTTTGCTTCAAATGGGGGCAGCCAATGGAAAAAAAACAGTGGTTCAGCTGGACCTCAACATGAATGTGTGTAGGCCTTGCTGGGGATTCAGTGAGGAGGAAATGCATTTTGCTCTGGGAGCTAGCCCACCAAGCAGCATTCTGGCAGTGTTGCTGCAGCCGTTTAAATACTATACTGCTATTAAAAGCTTCTGAAGAGTTTTATAGTGAGCAAGAGGGAGGAAGGGGAGGGAGACATAAATGATGACGGCCTCCAGCATCAAGCAACCCTGGGGTCATTTGTAATGTGGAAACTAGCAGTTGCAAGACTCCATGCACACACACACAGCTGGTTCCTGCTAACCGCTGGGAATGGATAATGCAATAATAGAGGCTTGGTAGTTACTGTTCTGTCAAATCATCCTGATTACTTACATATGGCCAGCTTATAGGCACAGGTTAACTGTCATTTTCTCAATGACTGTGTACACACCCTACATTTAAAGCACCCCCCCCCAAAAAAAATACATGGAAGCTGTAGTTTTCCCATGCCAGAGCTGCATGGGTCTGAACAAACACAAACCCATGTGTTGCAAAATGTAACAATCTACAAAAATGCAAATGCAACACACTGGCTAATAACTGTTAGTGAATATATATTCAGTTATGATGTCATTCAAAATACAGTGGTACCTCGGTTTAAGTACACAATTGGTTCCGGAAGTCTGCACTTAACCTGAAGCGTACTTAACCTGAAACGAACTTTCCCATTGAAAGTAATGGAAAGTGGATTAATCCGTTCCAGTCGGTCCACGGAGTACTTAAACTGAAGTGTACTTAACCTGAAGCAAACTTTCCCATTGAAAGTAATGGAAAGTGGATTAATCCGTTCCAGTTGGTCCGCAGAGTACTTAAACTGAAGCGTACTTAACCTGAAGCGAACTTTCCCATTGAAAGTAATGGAAAGTGGATTAATCCGTTCCAGACTGGTCCGCGGAGTACTCAACCTGAAGCGTACTTAGCCCAAAGTATGAGTGTAATTGGTTCTGGAATTCCGTACTTAACCTGAAGCGTACTTAACCTGAAGTGAACTTTCCCATTGAAAGTAATAGAAAGTGGATTAATCCGTTCCAGATGGGTCCGCGGAGTACTTAAACTGAAAGTACTCAAACCGAAGCATACTTAAACCGAGGTATGACTGTATACGAATAAGCCACTTCAAAAAAATTGATATATCATACGACACATCTCAAAAAAATATACAAGTAACTACAAGTTGTATATCTATCAGAGTCAAACAAAGATTCAATGAATAGCAAGGAACGACAAGCCGTCTCTCAAAGGAAGATGTCTCACAAAAGTCTCAAAGGAAGACGTCTCTCCGAAGTCTCAAAACGGCAGTATATCCGGAATAGTACAACTGTTTTGGAATAAAGTCTTCATCAGCGAACAATTATCAATGAAATATTCATACTACCGGTAGTAGGGATCATGCTAGTGGATCAGTGCTGACTGGCGCTAACAAATAAGCTAAAAATTAAGACCCCTGTGAAGTTTCATGTTATCCTTTCATGTCACAGATTGTTCCCCAGCCCAACCAATGCCACTCCAATCCTAAACATATTTCTAGACAAGTGAAATGGGCAGTTTCAACATCTGAATAAGCATAATTCAGATTATAGCCCAAGGGGCAAAACGGAAGGTAGTTAACTTATTTAGCAGCTAGCCGAGATTAGAAAGCAGATGTTCTGAGCACAACGTAAGACTCCCAGCACCAGACAGCAAGCACTCAAGGGGGCCGCTTTGGTTGGCACGTGAGGGATGGCAGAAAGTTAAGCAAGTGGTTTTCCTCTCATTCAGTGAGACTTTCCCTTCCTCACTTTCCCCCTTTAACCCCCCCCCCCCAAAAAATCTGCTCCAGGGGGTTATTCTAAAACAGTAATTGCTCCTTTAGGGATTATTAGACTCAGCGATGGCACATCATTCTCTCGTTTATTTTGGGGCTGCTTTTGAATCTAAGGATGTGTGCCATATATATAGGTACTGTCCACAACTGTGCTAACATTTACTCCTGGACTGTATGCACACACATAACTGTTCCTTGGTTCATATATGAACAGAGAACTCCTGTGCTGGGGATAGTCCTGCCTCTAAGCTGCAAAGAGGAATACACCGGTGATGAGAATCCACCAGAACTAACCCTTCCCTCATCTCCAGGTAACGTCTTTACAGTGTTCTGTTTTGCGCACAATCATGTTGTCCAGCTATCATCAGTGGCATAGTGTGCATTTTATCAGCTCATGCCAATTTGCCAGGAGTGACACCTCCTGGACAGGTAGAGCCTTTTCATCACTGGCACCTCACTTGTGGAATACCCTCCCCCAAAGAAACTGGGTTGACACCCGCTCTGCTCTTATTTAGATGCCAGGTTAGGACATCCTCAGAGGCATTTTTATGATTTTATGTCTCTCAAGCATAAATTAGCTTTAGGAATTTTCCACTCTGCTGTTAATTGTTTCATGGCATTCTTTTATTCTTGTGTTGTTGTTGTTGTTTGTGGATTTAAATTTGTAGACTGCCTTAGATAAATTTGCAGGGAAGCATGGTGTATAAAAGTTTGAAATGAACTGAAACGAAAATTCTTTCCATTTTCCTTTTTTGTGTGTGCCTTGTGCCAGGCTGCACCCTGTTCCAGAACATACTTTTATCCTGCATTCATCCTGCTCATTCTTCCACAATACTTCTAACTGCAATGACTTTTCTGAACTGCCCTAACTGTGCTTGCCCCTCCATTCACTAAATGATCCCCTTCTGCATCATTGCCAATCCGAATCACAGTGTTTTCTTCCCTAAGGTTGAGAACCCAGAGCCCTCCAGCTCTTGCTGTTCCACAACTCCCACTGTATCAATCTTTGGGCCCTGCTGGCTGGGGCTGATAGGAATTGGAATCCAGCAATATCTAGAGAGACATGTCCCACCCACCCAGTGAACATTCAAGATAAAGGTCCATTTCCTTTTGGCACAGACTCTTATTACGCAGTCTGCACAAATGGTTAACTGCTAACGGAGTCAAAACTAAACTGAAAGTAGAACCGCCTACTTTTAGCCTGAAATGGCAAGCAGACAGCAAATGCCTGGTGAGAAACCCAGTTTGCCCTGTGATGAGTGATGGTGCTTAACACAGCTTATATGTGTACGCAATCCCCAAGAAGTAACTCAAATGTCAAAGGAGGCACCAAGAAGGTACTGTGCCACATAGACAACAAATATTCTTGTGGCACCTTAAAGGCTAGAACCCCCTTCAGAATCTTGAGATATTATTCTCAGTTGGCAGGTATATAATATTCCTTATGGGTGTGGGGGGTGATGGTTAAAACAGTAGAGTAAAATGGAAATTAAATGCAAAATGTATAGTCTGAGACAGCTGGGGAAAGGCTGTAGCTCAGTGAGAGCCTCTGCTTTGCATGCAGAAGGTTTCAGAGTCAATCCCTGCCTTTTCCAGATGGGATGGGAGAGAACCGCGCCTGAAATCCTGGACAGCTGCTGCCAGTCAGTGCAGACAATACTGAGTTAGATGGACCAATGATCTGACCTGGTACAAGGCAACTTCCTATGTTCCTAATTCAATTAAAAGTTTGGTGTGTGCAAAATAAGTACAGTGACCATTCCCAGCAGCAGTAACTGGTGATCCCATAAACACCCATGTTTTGCTATGCTGATGGGCACCTGTAGTGGGACAAGACAACACAGTCCATGTCCAAACAGACAGAATCAAACTTCTTGATTAATTGTAATTCAGTGGCCTTGTGCAGGAAGTCTCCCTTTAAAGTGCCTTTGTTGAAGAATGGAAACTTTAAATTAACTTAGCAACACTAGAATGGTTGCATTATTATCAATTAGCAGCCACTTAACTGAATTGTGACTGGCTGCACTTTCTGGTTTTCGCTGCCATTTGAGACAATTGCTCACTACTTTCCTCCCACTACACTAGCATATGTGTGTACACACACACCTGTCAACTTCATGTGTCTGATGAAGTGGATTCTGTTCTGTAAAAGCTTGGGTCATAATAAATATGTTAGTCTTGAAGGTGCTACAAGAGTCCTTATGTATTTTTTGCTGCAACGGACTAACACAACTACCCCTCTGGACGTTGTACCATGAAGATGAAGCACAAATAAGCCCATGTGGAATGGTCTGCAGTCTAATCAGACACAGAATCCTAATAGGCAACAAAGGATCAACTTAAAATTAATTGATGCACATCTCTGCCTTTCCCTGATTTTCTCTCCAGGGTGCCCAGAAGCAAAGGTGGGCAGAGGGCTCTTGCTCCTTTAACAGGTATGTAGAAGAGAGATTTTACCAGAAGCAGCTTCTCCTGAAATATTTGATGCTACCCAACTATGAGGGAGATAGGAGTCCTTCATCTTCATATCTGAGGCTCTCTGAGGTGACCTGCCCTTAGCAATAAAAGTCTGCTTCCTTAGAAAGTGAATTTGTTGTGTCACAGCACCATAGCACTTTAATCCACTTGAATAGATCATTCTAATTAGGCAGCCAGTGATTCAATCCCTCCCACCAAATATTAATAGTCTGGAAGTGACCCTTCTCTCTTCCCTACCCACACTGTTTTAATGGAGAGTTAAACCATAATAACAAGTGGTAATTGTGACACTAAAGATGAGGTCTGAACTAACTTTGGCTCCCAGCCCATCAGTTGAAGACTGATTGGTCTTCAGCTGGTGGGTCAGAGCTCACTACTGAATCACAGGTGGGGAACCTGAGGCCCTCCAGATGTTGCTGGACTTCTGCCCATGGCCAATGGTGAGGGACAATGGAAAGGTGGGTCTCAGGTCTGAAAAGGTAGAAGGCTACTGGGCTAGAGTATTGGGCTTGGATGCCCAGCCTTAAAACTCAACTCTGCTATAAAGCCTTGAGCAAACCAATCTTTGCCTAACTAAGGTCACAGAGGTTGTTGCTCTGAACTTACCTGAACTTACTAGAGGAGCAATGAGATAAAAACCCATTGGGAAATTACACCGAGAACTGGAGGGCACACTTTTCTAGCAGGGCTGCCCCAAGGCATTTTGGCACCTGAGGCAAACCACAAAAAATGACACACACACCCCAGCCAGGAAGAAGAGATGAGTCAAGATCTACATCAGGAACAAGAGAGGAAATCAAGCTTATCCAACGGTTTAAGTTGGAATCGAAGGCTGTTGGCAGGGAGAGAAAAGTCCTGCTCTGAGTCTCACCAGGCAGATACAGAGCCTGGGAGACCCCAGAAAGCAGCTCCCACCATCTCTTCCCTAGGGGTGGGAGAAGATTGGTGGTGCCCCCTATTCACCAAGAGAAGCGGCACTGCTGTGGGGGGGGGGGGCGAGCGCAGAGGAAGTGGCAGATCTGGCCCACAAGGAGTGTGATGCAGCCATTGCTGCTGCTGCAGCAGCATAAGTAGTAGTAATGGGCAATTCATTCCTTGGGAGCCAGATCTGCTGCTCTCTGTGGATCCTGCTGCCTGAGATTGAGCCGGCTCTGCTTTCTAGTGAAACAACAGGCAAGCCAAAAATTCCTTCTTTGTTACCAACTCACCTGTGCCTGACCCTACAAGTTTTGAGGAAATAAAGAAGGCCATGAAACTACTGAAAGAGGCAGTCAAAACCCAGCAGCTCTAAATAAAATCCACTGCGTCACAATAAGCAAGCACACAGCACTCTTCTGTGGGGGGGGGCAGCTTTGACCAGCACCCCTCATCAGTGCACATTGTTACCTGGGGGTGCTACTCGGTCCTGATACTTGGGCTCGAATTCGCTGATGGTGAGCAGCATGACTTGAATGGTCCCAATGAAGATACCAGCCAGGCAGCCGTAGAAGATCACATAGAAGAGTAAGATCTTAACTGTGGCAAGAGAAAAAATAAACACAACAGTCAAGGATGGAAGGTTAATTATGCAATAGGCCATTTGGGTACAAGCACCAAGTTCTGCAACAATTGCAATTAAAGAATCACGGAGTTGGAAGGGGGTTCAAAGGTGATGGAGCCCAACCAGAGATGTTGTTGGACTTCAACTCCCATCAGCCCCAAGCAGCATGGCCAGTGGGGAAGGATGATGGGAGTTGGAGTCCAACAACATCTGGAGGGCTACAGGAAATCCTGTTACAGAACCCCAAAAGCAAGGCACTCAAAGAATAACACGTCATTGAAAATAGCCTGGACAGACCTGAAAATACTATTTGTGGTATCGTATCTCTCTCTTTCTCTCTGGCAGAGAGTCAGGACTGCTGCTCACAGAGGGAGCAATACTAGGCATATTTATTTAGAAGTTCTGTAGAGCTCAATGCCCTTAATCTTATATAGGACAGAAAAAATTGTGGGGCATAGGTCTGTTCATTGATGGTTAGGCCAAGGGAGCCGGCGTTTGTCCAAAGACAGTTTTTCCAGGTCATGTGGCCAGCATGACAAAGCCACTTCTGGAGAACCAGAACAGCGTACTAGACAGACACGTAGAACCTCCAAATGAAGAAAAATTAATACCTGCTGCTTTCTGCCCATTGTTGTATGGAGAGGAGGAAGAGAGTGGAATGCCCTACTTAGAGAAACTGACTAGTTGGAAATTCAAACCGGAGCATTCCTTTAAGAAAGGAGGATCCACTGCAGAATTTTATTGTGCGTCTCACTATAATAGGCTCTAAACATAGTGGGTCATGGAGTGAACCTGGGACCTATCATACCTGCCCAACCCCAACATGTGGTCAAGAACGTACAGACATGATTCTGCAGGGCCTTTACATGGGACCCATCAGAATAGGAAAGAGCTACTGTGGATTACAGGTGAAACTCGGAAAATTAGAATATCGTCAAAAAGTGCATTTATTCAGTAATGCAACTTAAAAGGTGAAACCAATATATGAGATAGATGCATGATATGCAAAGCAAGATATGTCAAGGCTTTATTTGTTGTAATTGTAATTATTTATCGTTAGGCGGGTCAATTATAAATGAAATGTAATTAATGAAATGTAATAGCGATGTTTATTTTTATATTATTGTAACTATTTGTTTAATTACTGTGGAATTTCCAAAAGAAAGCAATTGTAAAAATTAAAAGAAAAAAAAAGTTGCATTACTGAAATAAATGCACTTTTCGACGATATTCTAATTTTCCGAGTTTCACCTGTATGTGGGCTAGGTTCATATGAGCACAGAAATACATGGGCTACATGCAATGGCAGAGAGCTCTTAGTGAGGCACAGGGAGGCAGCTACCGGTAGAAACTCTTGCACCAGTGTAAATGAGCCTTCACCACCAAGTAAATGTGCTTGTGACTGTGACCCAGTTTGGGGGAGTCACATCCATATCTGAAGATGCATGAAAATTCAATTCCCTGTAGCTCAGATGGTTAGAGCATGGCACCGATAACACCACGGTTGTGGGTTCAATCCCCATACCAGCCACCTGCATATTCCTGCATTGCAGGGGGTTGGACTAGCTGACCCGCGGGGTCCCTTCCACCTCTATGAACACATCAAGAAACGTCTTTTGCCCAGCATTTATTTGAACTGTGGCCCTGTGATCCTATGCGCCCCAGACAACTTTTAGCTTGCTTTTATGTAGTGTAAAAGCATCTTGTAAAAGTCACACATTTGACTGTACTTCGAGTTGTAATCAGCTAGATTCATATGCAAATTACATACTGTATGCAATTAAAGGGTTTTTGTTGTGGTTTAGAGAAGGCAAAGGGGGACATAAAACTTTATTACTGGGGTTGTTCCCAATAATTGTGCGCATACTGAAATCTGGTTTTATCAGTTGCTACTTTAGAGGGCACAAGGAGAAGGGGACGACAGAGGACGAGATGGCTGGACAGTGCTCTTGAAGCCACCAACATGAGTCTGACCAAACTGCGGGAGGCAGTGGAAGACAGGGGTGCCTGGCGTGCTCTGGTCCATGGGGTCACGAAGAGTCGGACATGACTAAGCGACTAAACAACAACAACAACTTTAGAGGGATTAGCTCTATAACATGCTGTGCTAGGCATCACATGGTGAAGATGCCAACTCATGTCCTAGTTTTTTGTACAGTGGTACCTCGGGTTACAAACACCTCGGGTTACAAACACTTTGGGTTACAGACTCCGCTAACCCAGAAGTAGTACCTCGGGTTAAGAACTTTACCTCAGGATGAGAACAGAAATTGTTCCCCGGCGGTGCGGTGGCAGCGGGAGGCCCCATTAGCTGAAGTGGTACCTCAGGTTAAGAACAGTTTCAGGTTAAGAACAGGTAGGTAGCCGTGTTGGTCTGAGTAGAAGCAAAATAAAAAAATTCCTTCAGTAGCACCTTAAAGACCAACTAAGTTTTCATTATGGTATGAGCTTTCATGTGCATGCACACTTCTTCAGATACACGGGTTAAGAACAGACCTCCAACACGAATTAAGTTCGTAACCAGAGGTACCACTGTACTAAGAAGTCCACAGCAGCAAACATGTTAGTACTTAAGAGACCCAGTGCAAGAGTACAAATGGGTGTAGTGGTTAAAGTGTCAGGCTAGGACCTAGAAGACCACGGTTCAAATCCCCACTTACTGGGTGACCTTGGGCCAGTCAATGCTTCTCAGCCTAACCTACCTCAATGGGTTGTTGTGGGGATTAAAAGAGAGGGAGAACCATGCATGTTGGATAAAAAGTTGAGAAATAAATGAAATAAATAAATAAAATATTGGAGGCCCCATCTGCACTAAACATTTAAAGCAGTATTATGCCACTTTAAACAGTCACTGCTTCTCCCAAAGAATCCTGGGAACTGCAGCTTCTTAAGGGAAAAAGCTTTCTGACAGTAGGAGCTGCTCAGCAGTGAAACAGTCTCCCATGCGAGGTGGACTCTCCTTCCTTGGAGGTTTTTAGACAAGAGAGGTTGGGTGGCCACCAGTCATGGATACTTTAGCTGAGATTCCTGCATTGCAGAGGGTTGGACGAGACCCTTGGGGTCCCTTCCAGCTCTAAGATTCTATGATTCTAAAGGGGTGCTGAGAGTTGTTATGAGACCCTATTCTCCGCACGGAGCTACAATTCTGGTTTAACAGTCAATCCCTCTTTCCTGGGAGCTCTCATAATTTTATTTCTTTCAGGGGGACAGGGGTCTGCTAACAACTGTCACTCAGCACCCTTAACAAACTACACTTCCCAATATTCTTCGGATGGGGGAAAATATTTTCTATCTAAAGTGCTAAAATAGCCCTTTAATAGTATGGTGCAGATAAGACCTATGTGGAGGGACCATAAAGGAGTTAACACCAATACAGAAAAGTTGCCGGTGAAAGAGGAAACCCTAATCAAATAGGGGTTGTTTTCGTTTTCCTTTGAGGGAAATTAGACATGGAGACCAGCAGCAGTACTTTTTTTTTCACACTTGGGGCTAACACACTCTTTGGTAACCAGGCAGCAGTAGGCAAATAGCTGTGACGTCAGAGAGATTTGGACATTTTTTCCAGAGTACAGTCATAGGAGGTGCTGTTGTAACAAGCCAAAGAGTATGTCCGTTTACAGCAAGGTGCTGTACTATTATTATTATTATTATAAAATCAAAGTGTTTCAAAGAGTGAGGAGTCAAGTGTTTTAAGTCAGATTTCTGACCAGGGTGTTAACAAAAACCAACCACATCAAAGAACACAGCCTACTGTGTGCTATGGAAGGCATCTACTATATGAAGAAAGTGCATGGGCTATAAAAGAAACAAAACAGCTTATTTCCCAAGACATAGGTAATAGCCTCAGCTGGTCTAGCTGTTCGGAAAGAAGAAATCAGGGACATTTTACTGGCCCTTCCAGCAACCAGGCATCTTTGCTTCTAAGGGATTCTAAGCAACAGAATCTCTGAAGACAGGATTTTGTCTGGACACCCATTTTGTAGCTCAATCTCTCTGTGGATTCCAGCTCCTCTCCCATTGTTGGCCAAGAATCCCCTTTTGCATATGCCTTCTATGCAGACTCTGGCCAAGGATTTGAACCGGGAAGCTCCGGATGTGTGACATTTCCAACAGGACATTGACTGGCTGGAGACAGTGCAAGTCTGGCAGCAGCAGCAGCTGGCAGAAACTCATGCGTGACTACAAAAAAGTTCCTATACCAATACGTGAATCATTTCAAAAATAACACCATAACCTTTTCTCTCTCCCCCCCTGCCATCTTTAAAAAAGAAGCTATTTATAACGTCAGGTCCTCTTAAATAAATCCATTCTTATTCATTACAAACAATCTTTCTGCTCCCCCTTTCCTTGGATCCATTTGCTGTTTTGGCCTTAGTAATCAGAGATGTTTCTAAATTTGCACAGAGAGTTTTAGAAGGGAATGGAAAGTTCTAGATAAGACGGAAACTCCTCTGATGGATGGATCTACAGAGACACTCAAGATCACCTGCGGAAACCTCAGCAGAGGGAGGAGGAGATTCAAGGGCACCCTCCCCTCCCCCCTTCAAGGGCAGACAGATCTAAATGCTTCCAATGCCAAAAAGCTCTGGGCATGCTCCATGCTACCCCTATGGGTATTGCTATACACTTTTCTATCTGCTAACAACAAAGGGAGGGGGTTGTGTTAAGCGCTTATTGTCTGTCATCAAAGGAGCCTGTTCAAAATAAATGCTACCCTCTCCACAAAGCAGGTTAGGATACAGTCAACAGCAACATGGAGCATTATGAAGTGTCATATTGAAAGAAGGAAAAGCAGTGGGAACAGTTCGATGCTCAGGCACCTTTCGGAGGTGTAAGCAAATGGAGGAGAAACTGTGTGTTTGCCTGAAAACCTTCAGTGTCCTTTGCATTTGAGCCGGCTTGTGCAATGCAGAGCCAAGGTGGTCAACTGGGGAAAGGGCCTCAGCCCTGGACCAGGAAGCAAAAGTGTGTGTGTGTGTGTGTGTGTGTAGGTTTGTGTGCGTGAAGGGTAGCAATGAAAAAAATTAAGGTTTGACTTTTTATTTATTTTTTAAATGGGCCCTGAACCTCAGTCTCATTCAAGTTGGGTTTAGTTGCTAGGAAACAGCCTTCAAGGACTTTAATATTCCTAAAGCTCCCTTTGCTTTTCCACCTGACCTTTTCTCTTTATCTCCCCTGCCAGGCAGCTCAAGCAGGCCTCCCCTAAATAAAGGTGTGCATGACAAAAGGATGAAATCCGGCTTCCAAGCAAGATGCCAAAGGTGGTTTGGTGGTTGTCCTTGGTGGTGGTGGTGGCACCCCATCCCCCCCCCCAGGGATCCCAACCCAGCCTTCCACTACCTCTTTGCTTGGGAAGGTGTCACCTTGACTAACCTTGAGCTGTGATGCATTATTAACCCTTTTGGGGTTGGGCAGAGTCTGGAAGGCAACCCTAACTCTCTCTCTTTTCCGTTCCCACGAGCTATCACATCTCATCGTGGCCATTTTAGAGAGGCAGATAATGCAAACACGCACAAGGCACCACTACCACCCTAGTGAGTGCGTCCTTTCCTCCTTCCTGAGTGGGCAATGAAGGGAGCTGCAGTGGCTGCTCTCCTGATGAGGAGCATGGCGGGTGGGGAGGAGTAAGAGGGGTGTGTGTCGGGCTCCCCCTTCTCTCCGTCGCCCCCACCCCCTCCACCCTGCCCGCAATCACGACTCAGGCTTGGCTGACTACATCAAGTGCCCTTCAGCACGACCTTTGCAGGCGGGGAAAGCAAAGCAAGGAGCAAAGGAGAAGCAAGCGGCTTTTTCCTCTAGCGCAGAGGCAACAGGCTGCTTCGGAGCGACCCAAGTCATCGCGGGGGGGGGGGAGCAGCCGGGGATTCCCCACCCCACCCCAATCTCTCTCCTCCTGTCTAGACGGTAGCGCCTCGGAAAAGCAAGCGAGCCGGCTAGCCTTAGTAAGCCCGGGTGCACCTTCCAAAATAGCGAGGAGGCACGAAATGAATGAGACCCTTCTTTCCACACACGCCAAAACCACACCACACCCCAGCAAAAAACACAGAGCAACGAGTCACACATTGCAGGGAAAGGCACGAGCCTGGCACCGCGCACGATCCGAGGCAGCCCTAGCGCTGCAGAGTGGGTCGCTTCCCTCCTGGACACTCCGACCAAGAGGTCGTCGGAAGCTGCCCAGCAGGGGAGGCTTGGGGTGAAGAAGCCAGCCTTGTCCGGCAAGGAAAGCGACCGGGAAGGTTTCACGCACCTTCTCCGAGCCGCCTGCCTCGGATCGCAACGAGCGAGCGGCAATTTCGTCGCGTGGAAAAGCATTTCCAGGCAGGGCACGAACAGGGGAGCTTCCACCTGCCGCCCACTGTCTACACACACACGAGCGCGCACTACCGCTCTTCCTTCCCGCGCGGCTCGCCTGCAAGACCGCCTCGGGGGTGTTTGGAAAGACGGGAGCCGAGAGGGCAAAAAAGAGAGAAAGCATATATGGAGGAAAAAGGTACTCACACCAACTGCCCCCGGTCCTCCCTAGGAACTCTTTCTTCTCCGAGTTCCAGATGAATTTCTTCCAGTTGCCATCGCCTTCCTTCTTCCCGCGAGCCATGAGCGAAGGTCGGCGCGGCTTGTCGACCAGGAGTTATGCAGTCCGGTCCCCCTTCAGAGACCGCAGCCTTTTCTTCGGAGCGTCCCCTCCGCGAAATTCCCGCCGGCAGGGCGCTCGCGCTCTCCAGGCGACGCGGGGACGAAAGGAAGGTCTTTGTGTGCCGGACGGGGCGTCCCACCCAGACAAGGTTGCGCTGGCGCTGGCGGGCGGACGAGCGCGCGTGTCGAGTAATCCGTGCCCGGAGAGAGAAAGAGAGAGACCTGCTGCCGGCAGCCGGGCAAAGCGGTGCAGGAGGTGGCCTGGGGGCGGGGTGGAGGGAGAGTGAACCAGAGCGCAAGCTGGGGGGTGGGTAGGGAAGCAGAAAGAACGAAACCTGGCTCTTCCAAGGAGAAAAATTAGCTCTGTCCCCTCCCATTCGTGCGGGATATATTGCCCAACTCCTGGGGCGAGCGCCGCCCACCCAAATGCCGGTAGCCAATGAGAGCGCCGCCTTTGCCAGCGAGGGCGTGGGGCTTCGGAGGGGCGGAGGAGAGGACAAGTGCGCGAGCCGCAGGAGATGGCGGGAGCCGGGCTAGTTGTCGGCGACGGCGGCTCTTCCAGCTCCCTTGCGTACCCCTCCCTCCGGGCAGGCACCTGCTTCGCGCGGCGGCAGAAGCAGTGAGAGGAGAGAGGCTCCACCTGCATGGGGAGGAAGGGAGAGGGAGAGAGAGAGCTAGGCAGGCGGGAGCAGGGCAGCCGCATTCTCCGGGCAGCTGAGGCGCAGCGGCGGGCGGGTTGGTCTCGGTGGGCAGGTGGACGAAGGCGGAGGGCGAGGAGCCTGCTGGAAGCGGGGAAAGCGTCCAGCCCGTCCCGCGGAGAAGCAGCGAGCGGCAGAGGCGCGCGCCTCACCTGAGCTCAGCCAGGGGAGGGTCAGGAAAGAAGCAGGGGACGAGGGGAAAGGTCTTGCCTTAAAAAAATAAACCAGCCTAGGGGATCCCCCCCTTCCAGGCAGTGAAAATGGGGCAGGCTGAAAACCGTGCAGATCTCTCAGCGTATTGCGTCGATACCATGATTCACAATATGGGGTTTTTTTCTTTGTTTTTTTCCTGCTCGAAAAAGGAATGTGGAAAGACCCGCGTCAGGTCCCGGTCAAAGGTGCGCGCCAGGCATACGGATGAAGCGCCTTGTTCTGCCCGAAGCGGCGGCTGGGAATGGTGACCAACGGCTTCGCCTGCTCCGATCTCGGGGTGGAGAAGGGCTGGGAGGAGGCCCCGATCCTGGAGCCCCTTTCCCCAAGAGGTGCGCGCGCGCGCCCTACCCGCCTTGCTTGTCCCTCGTTCGCCGCTGGTGCCCGCTGGAGGCGGGGCTTCTCCACCTGCTTGCAACGTCATCCCTGCAGCTTTCTGCCCGGGGAATGCCCTTCCCTGGGTCAACGTCCCCACTAGCGCGGCTTCATGGCGGCAGCCAGCTTCCTCATTGCGGAAAGTCGTTGCCCGCTCAGCCAGATTGCTTCATCCGAAAGGTCAGGTAGTCCCAGGACTCACCCCACCCCACCCCAGTGCTGCAGGAGATTCCACATATTCACCACTCGCATCCCCAAATGTACAGCTATGCCCTTTGCTGGACAGAATCTATGGGATAGCTCTGTCGGTGGGGAATGAGGCTCTCAGGGGAATGGGTTCTAGTCCCACGTTGGACAAAAGATTCCTGCATTGCAGGGGGCTGGACTAATGACCTTCGAGGTCCCTTCCAACTCTACAAAATCTATGACCCATGGATTGTTGGGCCATTGCTCCCATGCAGTCCTCAGAGGTGGCAGCTGGGAACCTTGGGAAAGCACCCAAGGGTATGGTCCCAGGGACCAAGGAAGAATGCTTTCTCCATGGTGGAACTTTTCTTCTCCACATTCCCTGTTCTCCCATTATGCCTGCAGAGTCCTTGAGAGCTGAGCAGGAAGAGCAGTGCATGGGGATGGTATATTTGTGGAGGGGGACCTCTCCCCACTGTCTTTGGGCTCTGCCCTTTTCTATAACCGCTTTTCTGCTCCCCTCCCCCTGCTACTGCTCCCTGCTCCACAGCTCAGGTCGCAGGCAGAAAAGGATGACAATGGGAGGCTGAATGTCAATAGTACATGTCAACCCCATGCCAGCACAGCCCTCTCCTGTGTTTGCATTGGAACCACCTGCAAGTATTTGTAGGCAAGTGGCCTGGGAGCAGGAGGCCTGTGGGAAGGGACTGTAGCTAAAAGAGTGATTGGAGAGGAGGAGGCAGGACTTCAAAAGGAAAAAGAAAAGAAAAGGGACAACCAGGGAAGAAAGAGAGATCCGGATGTCAGGGTGGGTGGAATATACATGGCAGGAAGTGTTTCCTTCTCTGTTTGACCTTGAAGAATGTGCTGCTTTTGGACTCATATATCCCTGCAGTAACATATACAGAGCTTGCTGGTCAAATTAAAGGCTGTGGGGGGGGGAGCTGCCCACAGCTACTGATTCTAATTAGGGCCTCTCCCCTGCCCTTGATCCCCTCCCCTTCACCTTTTGTGTGGAATCATACACTGGCCTTGAGACACAAGAGCTCTCCGCATGGAGAGAGCCATTTACTACACCGTGTAGGCAGCAAACCACCACTGCATGGCTTCTTACACAAGAGTGCACTCTCCCACACACCTCTCTGTGTGCACCTGCCTAGGCCCACTCTGACACTCAACCAGGGCAATTTGTATCTTACAAACAAACAAACAAACAAACAAACAAACCCTTTCACCTTAGATGCAAATGCACATTTAACTTTGTGGGTAGTTTGGCCCTGCTTTGCCGTTTTTTCAAAAGGAGCAAATCCACATACCCCCATCTTATGGCCGCTTTTTTTCCTGATTGTCCACCCAGTGCAAATTGCTCGTGTTATAAAGGCTTTCTAATGATCCAGGTGTCTGCGAGTGCATTGGTGAGAATATTCATCGCTTCCTCTTGAACACTGGTGAGAAACAGAAAGTTGCAAGATTTGGGAAAGGAATAGGTAAATTTAAAAAGTAGCAGAGAGATGGAAGGTCCATCTGTCTAAATCAGGAGTAGTCAACCTTTTTATACTGTTATATCACTTTGAGATGTTTTACATTACAGTACAGGAAGTGGTTCATAAATGGAAATAAATAAATGTGTGTGTATGTGTCCTTTTGCCCTCCCCATGGTAGAATGTTCAGAAATACCAGAGCACCATGCAGCAGATTTCAAGCATTCCCACCAATGTATTGCGGGCATCCAGTTAATTATATTACTAAGGCCTAGTCTGTGCAAATGGATTTTACTCATTATGGACCATATTCAACTAGATTGTTGTGTTGGTGGAAGCCAGTGCACCGTCCCCAAATCTGCTCTGGAGGGTTGGAGGAATTAGGGTGTCAGGAGGAGGAGGCAGGAGATGGGAAGAAAGTTCCATTGTGTAAGGTGGGCTGGCTTAATCTTAGCCTTAGCACTCTGTTAAATACAATCCTCTGTGTAGGGCCTGGTGTAGGCCAAATTAATAATAATAATAATAATAATAATAATAATAATAAGCCTTCATTCCTCATGAACACACAATTCTGCCTCCAGGAATATTCCTAGTAAATCAAGAAGTGGAAGCAAAAGCATTGCTTATTGAATCTGATTGATCCACACCTGTTCTTGAGGTAGAAATAATTGGTGAACATGCACATGCTGTAGCAGAATAAAAATGGTCTAATAACTCCTTATTACTACATTTGTTTCAACAGCTGAACTGCAGCTTCCACTTGGGGATAGGGGGTTCCCTATCTTTTGAGGTGTCACCTTCAGAAAAGCAGGATTCCCCAATCTTTACTTGCTGTTGAGCACTGAAAATACGACTCCCGAGTGTGTAGGAAGGGACCTCCAGCCAAACATTTGGTAGGCTGACAACATGGAACAGATGGGACTGAAATATATTTCATCTATGCTATCATCCTCCATCCCACATGCCCAGGAAGGCAGGAAGTGGGTGGAACAACATCTCATCTCTGATTGAGAAACGAGTGAAGCACTTGATTTTTCTCACTTGCTCAGCATTGTGGGTTACTTTCCTGATACACTGATTGGGTTGGAGACTAGCACATTCAGAGAATGGAAAAGAGGACTCATTCCAGCATGTACTGTGTGGGTAAGGGATCTAGATGGCTGCTAGTAGTCTTCCATAGAAGGATGCCTTGATTCAAATTCCATCTGCATCATAAACTCACTGAATATAAGAATGTGAATCCATATCAAGCCTTCGACAAGAGACCTCTGAAGGGCATCATTATGGATTTTTCTTCAAGCCAGTTACATCCAAAGGAGTGTCTTGATAATGGGTGTTTCACTGTGATATTCTTTGTCTGATTGGCTAGAACTACTTTTCTAAACGTTCATCCTTGCTATGGCTTCATTCATTGGCTAAAAACGCTGAAAGGTGGAAACAGACTTTTTCTCACAAAACAAATGAAGAGAATTATACACACACAACACACACACACACACACACATCTTTTTATTCAATTTTAACAAATACATCTTTACATCATTTAAACATTATTACACAAATAGATAATATGTTCTAATACATAATTGTATACAGAAGAAAAGTCACAATATTAGTTTACAAAAATAACATATTCATACAATTTTATTATGACCTTACTATTAAATAATAATATAAACAAAAGGAACTTAATTACTGTATATATAAGCATTGACTTCCCTATCCAACTCTCCTTTGATTTAACAAATAAAAAACATAAGATTAACACATGTTATTTTGTAGCTAATCATAATCTAACAATTCATTTTATCACTATTTTCTCAAATTTGTACAACAAGAGTTAATCCAATGCATGAACCATGTTGAGGTTGGGCCTCTTTTTTAAATAACAGAAAACTATTCCACTCTTCAAGAAATTTATTTCTCGGATTTTATTTTATTTTTTTCTGATAGAAAAGCCAACTCAATATATTCTACAATTTTAAGAAGCCATTCTTTTTTATTAGGTATTTTGTCACTCTTCCAATAGGATGCCACTAAGAATCTTGCTGCATTGGTGCCGTATAGAAAAAAATTCTGTGATTTATTAGGTATATCTGGAGTTGTGATTCCTAGTAAGAACACTTTTGGTGATTTGTGAAAGTTAAATGCTAATATTGTTTCAAATTCTAAATAGATTTCATCCCCAAATAGTTTATTTTTTTTACATTTCCACCAGATGTGAAACAGATCACCAACTTCTTTACATCTCCAGCTGGTACTATGCACACTTTATACATCTTGGAGAGCATGTGTGGGGTTATATGCCACCTACAAAACATTTTTAACAAGTTCTCTCTGATCACATTACAGGTGGTGAAGTTCCAACTTCACTTCCAAAGTTTTTCCCATCTAGAGAACAATATGTTATGCTCCACATCCTCTGCCCACCATCCTGTGCACAATATATATATACTGTATAACTTGTCACAGAAAATACAGCCTCTTGGGTAGTGTGTCTGGATAGTGCAGTGAGCTAACCACTCATAGCAGTGAAATTTCTATGCTGTCTGAGCCATAAAACCCATAAAAGTACCCCTCCCCCAATTGCAATAGTGGTGCTCAGTCACATGTATTATCCACACATTTTCCAAAGTTCTGGTTTTGGCTGCCAGCTATTGCCTGTGTTCTTAACTGAAAATTTTGTCCTTAGAAGTCCATATTAAAGAAGATTGGCAAATTAAGTTAATGGAATATGTGGAAATGGCTAAATTAACTGGGAAATTGAGAAATCAAGACGACAACAAATATACAAAAGAATGGGAAATGTTTATTACCTATATACAAAAGCAATGTAAGGAAGTCAATACATTAGCAGGATTATTATTATTATTTTAAAAAACATTTGTAATGTTATGGTTAATGTTTAAATAAGGAAGCAATTAGACATAAAGATTTTTTGTTGTTGACATGCATAAATTAAAATAATAGAAAGGAATCAGGGAAGGAAGTGGGATTCAAGGAATCCCAAAATATGGATCAATATTAAGAGTGTATATAGATATTTTAATTGTTTTATTTTGTGTTTTTTTCTTTTTAATGTAATGATTGTTTATTGTGAAAATTAGTAATATATATATATATATATATATATATATATATATATATATATATATATGTGTGTGTGTGTGTGTGTGTGTGTGTGTGTGTGTGTGTGTGTGTGAAAGAAACTTTTGTCCTTTATCCAAAACAATGGATCATGGCTTAATGACATGCTATGCATAAGAAAGGCCCAGAGTCCAATCCTAGGCAGCTCCAGTTAGAAGGGTCAGTTGGCAGGTGATGGAAAAGACCTCTGCCAGAGACTTTGGAGAGCTGCTGCCAGTCAGAGCAGACAATACAGGGGTAGCTGGACCTGACCTGGTATAAGGTAGATCCAGTGTGCCTAAAAATATCACCTTTACAAAACTCAATGGAATGGGACTTTGCCTTCTCACTGAAAACCAAAAATTTATATTGAATAAACACTTCTAGTAAACTTTGTAGCAGGCTTGCATGTAGGAAAGCTTTTCTTTCCATAAAGTTTGGCACCATCCACCTTTTTGCTTAATACAGAGACAAGTTCCCTCGGGGAAGAACCACATATCCTGCAGAATAAATTGTAGTGTAGCTAGCACATAACTTCTGATCAACTCTGGCATTCTCGGTTTTCTTTCATTTGTGGCAGCCGGCCAGTGTAAAGACAGGCAGCCATCACCGAAGGTGGGTTTGGCAGCTGAAACTTCTCAAATCCTTCCTAGGCTTGATACTGGCCAAAAATCACTCTCCTCTTCTGTCAAAAGGAAAGGAATTGTGCCAGTATGTATTATGTACCTATTAAAAGTAGTGAAATACATTCCTCCCCCCCCCACCTCTCCTTTATAATTCACTTTCTAGAACATATTGGGTTTTGCCCCTGAGGGGGTTTTACACTACATTAGGCAAAAAGGTATATACCCTTTTAGAAACTCGTGGTTAAAAGGTTAATGGGACAAAAAACCAAGTATGAGGATGGTGCTTGAAATAATGTAATAAGATGATTCGAGTGCATGGACATGGAATGCAAAGAGACAAAACTTCCCACCTAATTCTGCTTGAGTTGTTAAATCAGTGAAGTTACATTATAAAGGAGCAGATTTTCCCAAGTATAAGACTAGAAAAACCTTAGTCATTGCTCCCTGATTAATTAGAAACTTGTTGGTACTCCAAAACACAAACACAACACTTCCATTGTATGGCTTGTGGTCAGTCTTCTTCAACCGGGTGCTCTCTAGATGCTGTGGACTCCCAACTTCCATCAACCCCAGCCAACATCCTGTCCCTGTTAGAATATGGTTAGCTGTTATTGTATTTTTATTGTAAAACAATGTGATTGCTTTTATCAGCTGCTCAAAGAACTTTAGATATAGGGTGGCATAACATTAACTAAGCAAGTCAACTAGGAGGCTGCTACTCAGGGGTAGAGCGTCTGTTTTGCATGTCGAAGGTCTACAGTTTAATCCCTGACATCTCCCAGGAATTATGGGAGAGACTCCTCCCTGAAGCTCTGGAAAATCACTGCCAGTCAGTGTTGACAATACTGGGCTAAGATGTAATTATACCCCCCGATAAGCTATTTAAGTCAAGATGCTAAATTTTCCATGGCCCTCTAAGCAGCTAGATTAAAAACATGGTTAATGAATTAATACACCCTTCATCCCAAGATTGCTGATACGATTGGGTGATTTTTTAAAATGTACTGTCTTACAGTAAATTATATAAAACTGTGTTAGCAATATGTGCTATTTATTCGCAATCTAATGAAACAATACAAATGAATGAATGTTGACTCAAAATAAGTCCAGTTGAATTGTGGTACAAAACAAGGCTGCCCCCCCCCCCCCGGTGTTCATTTTCCTTCTTTTAAAAGAAATCTTATTTTTATTTCTTTTCTTTTTTTTAATTTATTTTTATTAAAGGTTTTCTCAGTTTACAAAGACATGGGCAGTGTCTCTCATAGCATTTTTACAGATCAGTTTCAATTGTTGAGACATTGGGGAGGAAAAGGGGGAGAGCGGTAGATAAGGGGAGGGGGTGGGGGTAGTGTGACAATGTTTCTAGTTTACTTAAAGTGTGTTGGGGGGGGTTGTCAGCATCGGTTGTGCAGGTTCTTTGTTGTGCATTTGTTTTCCTTTGATGGTGAGAGTTGTTGGGGTTGGCCTAGGATATAGTTTTCTTTTGTGGTTGGCTGTGGAGGTCTGTTTTATGTGAGTAGGGTGGGCGGGTCAGGTTAGCCATATTGATTTGTATGCTGTTGGTGGATTTCTGTCGTTGTCTTGTTGCGCTGTGTATGTGATAAAGGGGAACCATACTGGGGTGAAGCCGTCTTCTTCTATTTGACCCCGTGTCAATTTCAACTTATTGGTTAATTTTTCTAATAGGGCTGTTTCCCATACCGTCTGGTACCATTGGTCCATGTTTACTCCTGCCAGGTCTTTCCAGTGTCTGGTTATGGTGTTTCTGGTAGCTGAGAGTAAGTGGGTTATGAGTTCTTTGTGATGTAGGTGGGCATTATTGTCCTGGAAGATGTTTAGCAAGGCCAGTTCTGGGGTAAGTTCTAATGTTTGTTGGGTTATTTTACCTACTTCTCTTACGGTTGTTCTCCAGAATTGTTGGGCTTTGGGGCATTCCCACCACATGTGGAAATATGTGCCTGTTGATGTGCATCCTCTCCAGCATTTTGATGAGGTTCCTGGGCGTATTAGTGCTAGTTTTCGTGGTGTTAGGTACCACCTGTAGATGGTTTTCAGAGTGAGTTCTTTCCTTTTTGCTGATATGGATTTAAATGGGGGTTTAGACCACATTCTGGTCCATTGAGTGGGGTTGATTTCATAGCCTATATCTTCTTCCCATTGTTTTTTTATTGCGTCTGGGGAGTTTGTGGAATTTTGGAGCAGTATTTTATATATTGCAGATACCATCCCTTTGCCGTGACCCTTTGTCGTTAGAAGGAGGTTTTCAAAAGGTGTCAGGGGTCTTGTTGCTGCTAATTTTATTGCTGGCTTGTTTAAGAGGGCATGTAATTGGTGTTGTGCTAACCAGGGTATTTGGGTGTCTTCTAGTTTATCCTGTATTTCTCGTGTTGTCAGAGGTATGTTATTTTTATAGAAGTCTGTTAGGCGATATAGGCCTTTGGTTTGCCAAGTTTTAGTTTGGATGTTTTGTGCTGCCTTGTGGAATAATGGATGGCAGACCAGGGGGAGTAGTGGGGATGTGGTTGGGGTTAGTTTGTCCGTTTCTGTTTTCCATGCTTTGAACATGGTTTGTGTGTACCTATTAAGTGTTGTGGGGATCCTTCTTAGTTTGTTTGGGAGGAATGGGTATGCTGTGGTGCTGATATTTTCAATTGTGTCTCTCTCTAAGTGTATCCATTGTTTTGTCTCATCTTCCAGTATATACGGGATTATATGTCGTATTTGATTGGCCCTGTAATATGTTTCTATGTTAGGGATTCCCCATCCTCCTTGTGAGGTGGGGAGGTGCAGGTATTTGGTGCTTATTCTTGGTTTTTTATGTGAGAAGATGAAGGAGTGCAGTTTTCTCTGCCATCTGCGGAGTTGAATTGGGGGGATCCAGACTGGGAGGGTTTGGAATAAGTAGGTTAATTTTGGGAGAGTGATCATTTTGATCATTGCCATTTTATCTGAGAGGGTGAAATTCATGTTGTCCCATCTCTTCAGGTCTTTGTTTATTTGTCGCCACAAGGGTTTATAGTTGTGTAGGTATAATTTGTTGAGATTTTTGGTTATTTGTACCCCTAGGTATCTGAACTTGGTGTGGCAGAGTTTTATTTTGGTGATATTAGTGAGTTCTTTCTGGGTGTGGGGAGGAGTGTTGAAGCACATGGCTTCTGATTTTGCAAAGTTTACTCGCAGGCCTGACACCGTTGCAAATGTGTTGAGTTCTCTGGTTAGGGAGATTGCTGTGTTTAAGGGGTCTGATGTTGTGACCATTAGGTCATCTGCAAAGAGCCCTATTTTATATGTTCTGCCTTTTATTTCCACTCCTTTGATGTCTGTGGCTGCACGGATTCGGATTGCATCTTATTTTTATTTCTGATGTTAAAATGCAAAGTTCTGAGCATCTACTCAACCTAGAATCCTTTTGGGGAAGTCATGGTTTTGAACGCGTGTTGAATTTGCCTGGATCTGCCCATATCTTTCACAACAGGTCGATTCTGGATCTGCATAGTCTATTTGGCTGTTCTACTTTGGACAAGTCTATATACCAAAGTCTTGCATCCAAATGCAAAAAGAAAAGTGAAATGAAAAAGAGAAGTGAAATGAATTGTTACTATACTTGTGCTTCTCTCAATTATATATTGCTTGTTTTTGATTATATAATAAAATTCCTTTAAAAGCACAGCTTCCTCTGTTAGAATGGAACAGATTAATGTAGTTATGTTAGGTTTAAATATGGTAATAAGCACCTCAGAGCTTCTACCCTTTCCTGGGGAAAAGTGGGAATGTATCACAGTTCATTTATCAGAGTGATATGGAAAACAACCCAGCACTTGGGCAGTCAGGAGTTTGGGCAAATAGGAGTGCCCCTTGCACATATTATATTGATGTAGAAATACATAGGAAATGCCCAGTAAATTTATATGTATCTAGATAACTGGAATTGTGTTAGGAACATAGGAAGAACATAAGGAGCTGCTTTGCGCTGAGTTAGATCCTGGATCCATCTTGCTCAGCATTGTCTATTACACTGACTGGCAGTGGCTCCAGGGTTTCAGGGAAGAGTTTGTCTCCCAGCCCTACCAGGAGATGCCGGGGATTGAACCTTCTGTAGGGAACACAAACTCTGCCTGTGTTGGAAGATCTGAATGTCCCTCCCTCCCTTGATGAGCTGAAGAATGCCACCAATTCTCAGGTGTGTAGCAATCAATACCAAGCAATGTGTCCTCCCTGGGAAACAAATTGTCCTGATCCATAGGGATGCCTGCCCCCATAGATAGGTGGTGGCCTAAGCAAGGGCAAAGTTGGTAATTCCAGGGTCCCAAACCGACAAGAAGGCAAAATAATGGAGGATCAGCACCTTGGAGAGGGACTGAGGTGCAGGTTTCAGTACCAAGTTAATAATCCTGTAACTGAGGCAGAACATACAAGTTGTCTCAGCATTGTACTGGGGCAACTGGCTGATCTTTATAGCCTTGGCTAAGTATTTATTGACTAGAGGCTGCATCCCTGAATCTAGCCAGTTAATGGGCCAGTGTCTTCTTCTGCAGCTGTTTTCCTTAGACTTGTTAGTATGCCTCCTTGGGAGTCTCTTGATTTTCCAGGGAGTCTGTGGACCAAACATTGTCGTTCCATTGATTACAGCTCTACATGGGGGATAATCCTTTTCCTCCTCAGGGCTGCCATTGTTGAAGGACTCTGTCTCCAAGGATTCCTGGTCTGGGGCCATGACACAGATCTTGTCAAACAAGCATCATGTCACTTGTTGCCAAGACAAATATTGGTTGGATCTTCCAAGAAGGGGCAGCATGGAGATGCACATTGCAGTTGTCATGTGGTGCATGAAAATCAGGCACATGTGGTACCATATTGGAAACAATCCACTGTTCTCTTTTCCCTGTTTTTTTTTTTTTTTTTGCTGTATAACCAAGAGGCATCTTATTATCAAAGAGCAAGGATGTCTAGCTCTCAAAAAACATAAGGAACAATTAAATCACAGACACCCCTCCCAGTGTCCTGCTGCAGAGGACAACCTCCTAATTTACTGTGGCCTCCTGAAGAAGAACTTCTCTCCACTCCTCCTGCCATGCAATAGGTCATATTTGCATTTCCCATCCTCCCCCTTTTCTCCTATCAGCTCTTGCACAGGTAACCACACTGCTTTGCAACAATGCACATTTCCATCCTAACTTCCTTTGACATTGCCGAAAGTCAGCATGCTGAATTTATGCTGAGCTCTCTGATTGTTTTCATGATGACTTTTTGGATTTATTACAGTAGGTAATGAATTGGTTGTTTTTGCTAGACTTTATGAAGAGCTTTATGAAGAGCGTTTTCCTAAAAGCCAGTTTATTCATTAAACATAAAGATGAAATCCTAAGGACTTATGTGTGTGGGTGCACGTGTACGTAAAGTGAAGGTGATGGAATTGCTTCATTCACTGCCTTGAGAGGCTCGTGCTAGCAGGGTGGGTTCATAGAATGTTGACCTTTAAAGCCCTAAATGGCCTCGGTCCTGTATACCCGAAGGAGCGTCTCCAGCCCCATCGTCCATCCCAGACACTGAGGTCCAGCGCCAAGGGCCTTCTGGCGGTTCCCTCACTGCGAGAAGTGAGGTTACAGGGAACCAGGCAGAGGGCCTTCTCGGTAGTGGCGCCTGCGCTGTGGAACGCCCTCCCAGCAGATGTCAAGGCAATAAGCAACTATTTTACTTTTAAAAGATAACTGAAGGTGGCCCTGTTTAGGGAAGTTTTTTAATGTTTGATGCTGTATTGTTTTTACTATTCAGATGGAAGCTGCCCAGAGTGGCTGGGGAAACCCAGCCAGGTGGGCAGGGTATAAATAAATTATTATTATTATTACTACTACTGAATTGTAGAGCTGGAAGGGACTACAAGGACCACCTACCCCCTGCAATGCAGGAATCTTTCACCCAATGTGGGGCTTGAACCCACAACCCTGAGATTCAGAGCCTCATGCTCTGCCAACTGAGCTATCCTTCAGGGGGATAATAGTCGTCTTGTGTTCCTTTGTTATTTTCTGGTTCCTTTGGCAACTATTTCTTTCCCCATGGAAATAACAGAAGAGAAATCAAACTATGCTAACTCCAGGACTGAAGTAGTTTCCTCTCCGATTTGTCTGGAGAGCCAGGAGGCCGAAGTGGTTTGCTCATGGCTTCAAATCTGTCATCATACTACATTTTCAGCCATACTGATATCAAAGTGCTCTGTGCATCCTACAAGAGAACTGATGCTTTCAATGGGCACCTCCCAGGAACCGCAGGACTGCAGGTTTAATTTTATATATATATTTAAAATAAACTTTATTTCTCATCTTAATTTATTAGACTTCCCTCATTAACCTAAATTTGTTCCATGCATCGAGTATCCCTTCGCCATTTTTGGAATGCTGGCCCAATCTGAATATTCCTTGCATAATCCATCTTCTATTTCCATAACTACTGGCATACTAATCTTTTGTAATATAACACAATTGGAGCTGGACTAAATGGGATTTGGGTTCCCTCCAATCATGCAATTTTACAGCTGTAAGATGGCACTGAAGAGACTACTAAAATGGTCAAACCAGTTTCTATATTAAGTAAATAGCCTGTTAAGTATTGGCTGTGTTATGTAAGTTTGGGCCAAAGTGTTGCCACAGAAACCACAAGCTGAAGAAACTTCTAAGAGGCGAACTGAAGGGGACAGGCCTTCTCCCCTCCCTTAGCTGGAGGTGACATAATCAAAGTGTGTGGCTATGAAAGTGAACAAAGGTGAGGCAGTTTTCCAACTGGGCTGGAAAGTGACAGGGAAGCCTGATTTGGCCTCTGTGAAATTCCAGTGCTATGGCATTAGGAAGTCTCCTTAGAAACCTGGTGAGGTGGAACTGTTCAGGAATTAAGTACAACCTGTTCTGGGAGGGTCCCCCTGAAGGAACAGATTCATAGCCTGTGAGTATTCCTGGATTCCAAGGAAGGCTTATTTGCCAGCTACAACTGTTCCTAGACAGGGATAACCTGGCCTCAGTTGTTCCTATTCTGCTGACCTCTCATCTAGGCTACTGTAATGCACTGTATGTGGAGCTGCCCTTGGAGACTTTTCCAAAGGCCGCAGCTAGTGCAGAGTGCAGCTGCTAGGATGGTGAGTGGGGCAGCCTCATGGGACCATGGGTCACTGGTCCTGAAAGTTCTGCACTGGCTGGGCACAATACAGGGAGTTAGTACTAGCATAAAGGTAAAGGTAAAGGGACCCCTGACCATTAGGTCCAGTCGTGACCGACTCTAGGGTTGCGCGCTCATCTCGCATTATTGGCTGAGGGAGCCGGCGTCTAGCTTCCAGGTCATGTGGCCAGCATAACAAAGCCGCTTCTGGCAAACCAGAGCAGCACATGGAAACGCCGTTTACCTTCCCGCTGTAGTGGTTCCTATTTATCTACTTGCATTTTGACGTGCTTTCGAACTGCTAGGTTGGCAAGAGCTGGGACCAAGCAATGGGAGCTCACCCCGTTGCAGGGATTCGAACCGCCGACCTTCTGATCGGCAAGCCCTAGGCTCTGTGGTTTAACCCACAGTGCCAGAGGTAGAGAGGGGCAAATTTGTTGATTTCGTTTTTTTGCTTTTCAGAATTTAAGTTCAGTTCTCCACATTTCTGCATCAGTTTGTCGGGCTTTTCCCCAGTTCAAATTTTTCATAATGCACATGTTTGTATGCATTTGGCCTAATATAATTTTTTGCAAAGCAATTGCCGCTAATTATTTACCCAAACATTTGCAATTTTTGTTGTTGCAAACTTTACCCTAATATGTGCATTTTTATGCACATTGCTTGTCTGGAGATCATTCAGAGAACTGTGAAGGCTGCGTTTTGGCATGCATGTTATTTCAGAAAGTGCAAATTGCTTTCAAATGTAAACTGAATCAAATTTCTCCCCATCTTTAATTTAATTTCTGTGAATACTATGCAAGGGTGTGAGGAGCCCCCACATCAACTCAGCCTACATTGCAATTTCAGCATGATTTCTGTGCATGCCTTTCTATAGAGTGCAAGTCCCGTTGTGTTAATTAAAATTGCCTTTCTCATCTTTTCCCTTGCAAAGACAGACTCTGCCATGTCAACAGATGCCCTGCTGCCCAGTTAGATCAGCTTTGCAGTGAGTTGTCTGCAGAGGCTATAAACAAAAACAAAAGGGGAGTGAGAGCCATTCTGCTCCATGCAGTGATGTCTTAACATATGAAATCCCCTATGAATGGGAAACCTACCCTTTAGGCAAACACTTAGATCCACCCCTATCACCAGGGACCTTGATCTGGAAATTCTCTGTCTGCTCCACAAGGATCTGACTTTGAAGTCTAGAGCTGTCCTACAGTATGATAAAGCCAATGGACAGGAGTGTATAACAATCAGCCAATCCGTGGCTCCAACAGAGTGTAAGATGAATACATCTGATGCTATATTTCTTTGTACATGTGCAGGGAATTCAGGGTCGGGGAGCATGGGGATTATTTCTACAAATTTTACAGAATAAAAAAAAAGATTTAAAGACAACGAAGAAAACAATTACAACTCAGAAAAAGAACTACAAAGACCCTTTGGGCAGTTTATTCGCATGAGGATAGATTGTTCCTGAAAAATTCCTGAAAATTGCATTTATTAATTTTGGGTCATACTCGGGGTAGACTCACGAATGTCAATGGGTGTAAGCAGGATAGAATAGAATTTATTGAATTAGTCTGCAGACAATATCAAAAAACAAAAACAAAAAACAAAATTATATTTCAGCGCTACAGTCAAGTAGAATATGTTAAAGAAGTCTCCACTTAAAAGCATGCATAAAACAGATGTTTACTAAAATAACTAAAAATTCAAAAATAGTGGGGATACATGTCGCAATGAACTTATACCCTCAAAACTCAGAGGATGGAATCCATTGCAGTGCTAACTCCCTTGTTCCATCCATACAAGGATTTCCTGTTACGCAATGGAATGTTTCCCCCTTTCCTCACTCATGCTTTTAGTATTTCTCCAACCCTCCAACCCTCCAGAGCAGATTTGGGGAGGGCATGGGCAGCAGATGGGGGAGGAGGGGAAAGTTCCATTCCAATGCAAAATTTGGAGAGCTGAACATTTCAAAAGATGGCAATGTTTTGGTTCACATATTCTTTTGGCAAGTGTAAATTATGTAGACATATCTTTAAAGACAAATTGAATTCAGTAAAAGGGGATATTTATTATTGATTGTGATTCATCCCTCCAGCCAATATCCAGGCTCACGAACCATAATCACTGCCCTTCCTGTGTTCCAGGGGTGGTCGTAGCCAATAATACCTAAAATACCCGATTGCCAGTTATTCTGAAAGCGTTTCCACTATATTTTAGAATGGGGAATATAGATGGAGCAAAATAATTTTCTGGTAAATACAGCTTCCTGCATTCAACTGCAGGTCTCTTTGTTATGCTTTGATTGTGCAGCTTCCTTGTTTTAGTTTAGACTGTCTCTGTAAGCTATCATTTAAATGTGTCCAGCACAAAAATCTCCTCCGGTCCTTACCAATGAGAAAACAAAAGGAAAAATAAACAAAACACCTACGGTAACTTGGAAAAGTAGAGGAGCAGCGAAGCAATGGAAGAATATACGTCAAAAGAATAGCTGGCTGTGTTTTGGAGAGTGTTTTGTCTACACTTTAGGATCAGCAAGCGACAATTACATTTCTCAGATGAACTGATTATTCTTTGACTTGTTTTTCTGGATTTTCTCCTGTTTGGATATGCAGGTTGAACTGGGCCAAACTAAAACATTCTGCTGCCTGAGGCAAAGATCAAGATGGACTCCCTGCCCCACCCTCTACCTTCCAAGTACATTCACACAACCAAGTAATACAATAACGTAAGAATATTTATCCCTGTAATATTATTATAAGCCCCAGAAACTTTCATATACACCATTTTAAATAAGTCTCCCCCCCCCACACACATTGGTTCTTATTAAAAGCTCTGGGGGAGAGGGAAAAGGTCAACCGGTCATGTACTTTATTTAACCAAGTTTTCAGGCTGCATTAGGTGAGATTTAGTGTTTGACAAAGTTCTCCCGAAGCTTGGAGTTTGGTCTAATCCACCCTCAGACATGGTCAGTACAATGAAAGGTAGTCTCCCTCTTTGTCTCTTATATGCTAATCCATTGATAGACATGGTGGCCCCAATTAAGGGTATTAGCTCTCCCTCTTTGTCTCATGTACCTTGGGACCAGCCTTTTGACATCTCCATCTCCACTGCAAATCATTTACTCATTGCTGGGAGCCATGCCTGATGGTTTCAAGTGCAGTTCAACCTTTATGCTTCATTTCACCCTTGGATTTCAGTGCGATTAATTCCTCTGTAAGACATCAGGATGCTTTAGTTGAGATTTCTTCATAGCAGGAGGTTGGACTAGATGACCCTCGGGGTCCTTTCCAACTCTACAATTCTAGTGATTTTTACCACTCTAAGTGTCATGGCTTCTCCCAAAGAATCCTAGGAATGGTATCCCTCACAGAGCTGCAATTCCAGCACCTTTGATGAACTACAGTTCCCAAGATACTTTGGGGGAAGCATTGATCTTTAACTGTTTAGTGTGGGTGCAACCCATTTCACTGCCAGGTATACAGTGATTTTTAATCTGTTGCTTCCATAGCAATTCTAATGAAGTGCTTTGCACATTTATTTTCCCACAGTAATTTTTAGAAAAGATGCCTCTAATAGTCCCATTTTACAGATGTGGAATGGAGATGGAGAAGGGGAAAGAATTACTTGCGGAGGTCACTTTCAGTTCTCAAAGCCCCATGTTCATTGCGCCATACTATGCTCCTCAAATGCGAGATACAGATATATAGATACTGTATATATAATCAAAATGGAATCCAAACAATTATTTGAGGCCTCCTTAATGCATTGCACATCTCAGATCTATTTCCCCTGAACACTGAACTCATTGGGCTGTACTTCTGAGCAAACATGCACAGGCTTCAGCTACGCTACAGTGGTGATGATAATAATAATAATAATAATTTAATAATATTTTATTATTTATACCCCACCCATCTGGCTGAGTTTCCCCAGCCACTCTGAGCGGCTTCTAACAAAAGATTTAAAATACATTAAAACATCAGTCATTAAAAACTTGCCTAAACAAGGCTGCCTTCAGATGCCTTCTAAGCGTTAGATAGTCATAATAATTGTGGACTTGAAAACTCCCAGTTTTCAATCTCACCTCAGCCGTGAAAACATTAGATAGCAAACCACTCTTGGCTTCACCCAATGGGGTGGGGAGAAATCATTCTACTTTACAGAGTTGTTGTAAGATAATAATAATAATAATAATAATAATAATAATAATAATAATAATAATAATAATAATGTAGTATTTATTTATACCCTGCCCATCTGGCTGGGTTTCCCCAGCCACTCTGGGCAGCTTCCAACAGAAAAAAAAACAATACAGCATCAAACATTAAAAACTTCCCTAAACAGGGCCGCCTTCAGTTGTTTTTAAAAAGTAAAATAGTTGCTTATTGCCTTGACATCTTCTGAGAGGGCATTCCACAGAGCAGGTGCCACTAACGAGAAGGCCCTCTGCCTGGTTCCCTGTAACCTCTTGCAGCGAGGGAACCATCATAAGGCCCTCAGCGCTGGACCTCAGTGTCCGGGCTGGACGATGGGGGTGGAGACGCTCCTTCAGGTATACAGGACCAAAGCTGTTTAGGGCTTTAAAGGTCAGCACCAACACTTTGAATTTTGCTCAGAAGCGTACTGGGAGCCAATGAAGATCTTTCAGGACCGGTGTTAAATGGTCTCGGTGGCCACTCCCAGTCACCAGTCTAGCTACCGCATTCTGGATTAATTGCAGTTTCTAAGTCATCTTCAACGGTAGCCCCACGTAGAGCACATTGCAGTAGTCCAAGCGGGAGATAACTAGGTGATACACCACTCTGGCAAGACAGTCTGCGGGCAGGTAGGGTCTCAGCCTGCATACCAGATGGAGCTCATAGACAGCTGCCCTGGACACATAATTAACCTGCACCTCCATGGACAGCTGTGAGTCCAAAATGACTCCCAGGCTGGCATCTTGTCCTTCAGGGGCAGTGCTACCCCATTCAGAACCAGGGAGCCCTCCACATCAGCTTGCCCCATGTCCCCCAAGAACAGTACTTCTGTCTTGTCAGGATTCAACCTCAATCTGTTAGCTGCCATCCATCCTCCAACCGCTTCCAGACACTCACACAGGACACTCACCTCCTTCACTGGTTCTGGTTTAAAAGAGAGGTAGAGCTGGGTATCATCCGCATATTGATGGAAGACTCAACCCAAACCTGATGATCTCTCCCAGCGGCTTCCTGTAGAGGTTAAAAAGCATGGGGGAGAGGACAGAACCCTGAGGTCTGAACACTCGATTCCCCCCAGGGATCCAAATGGTCCGCATCCTTCAGGCATGCTTGGAGTTGTTCAGCAACCACCCGCTCAATCACCTTGCCCAAGAATGCAAGATTTGAGACTGGGTGATAGTTGGCCATATTGGCCGGGTCTAAAGATGTTTTTTTTAAGAAGCAGTTTAATGATCGCCTCTTTCAGTGAGCCTGGGAACGCTCCCTCACAGGGGGAAGCATTCACCACGCCACAGAGCCCATCGCCCAGCCCTTTCTGGCTGTGAATTGTGGAGATAACAGATGTGACCGTGTTTGAACACTGAAAACATGTGTTGTTATGATATTGGAGGAATTGATCTGTTTCCTCTGAACATGGGTCATTAGCTGTACTGTATATGCTGGTCAGGCAGGTGCCTTCTTTGTTTTTTTGCAATTCAGACAGGCAGCAAAACTCAGGTGGTTTATTTAGCCTTGGGTGAGACATCATACATGGCTAGTGGTCTGCATTTGGCTTTGATAGATCGCCAGAGGAAGTGTGCAGAGGACATCCATCAAGTGCCACAAGCAGGCATGGTTGCAAAACCAAGTGCCCTGCTCTTTCCAGCTGCACACTGGGCAACTGTGAGAAAGGATACTACTTGCATTATAGCCCCTTCTCACAGTTGCCCAGTGCACAATGTCAGTGGGGTGCACATGGCTGGTGCATGAATCTGTGGGGCTGTGGACACAGTTTCACAACCCCCTTGCACATTGTGACCTGTCCCGAGAGCATTTGTGTCAGGCTTCCTCAACCTCGACCCTCCAGATGTTTTTGGCCCACAACTCCCATGATCACTAGCTGGCAGGACCAGTGGTCAGGGATGATGGGAATTGTAGTCTCAAAACATTATTATTATTATTATTATTATTATTATTATTATTATTAATTTATACCCCGCCCATCTGGCTGGGTTTTTCCCGCCACTCTGGGCGGCTTCCAACAAATACCAAAATACATTAAAATATCACAGATTAAAAACTTCCCTAAACAGGGCTGCCTTTCTAAATGTCAGGTAGTTGTTTATCTCCTTGACCTCCGATGGAAGGACGTTCCACAGGGCGGGCGCCACTACCGAGAAGGCCCTCTGCCTGGTTCCCTGTAGCTTTGCTTCTCGCAGTGAGGGAACCGGCAGAAGGCCCTCGGTGCTGGATCTCAGTGTCTGGGCTGAACAATGGGGGTGAAGACGCTCCTTCAGGTATATAGGGCCGAGGTTGAGGAAGCTTGATTTATGTGATGAAGATGCAGGACAGAAACAAATAAAACAGGGTAAAACTGGTGATGGTTTCAATGCAGCTGGCAACACCATGATGCTTCTACTTTTGTTGGAGAAAGAGCAAAAGTAGCACCATGCTGGACCTTGTGGGGAACTTTCACACATTGTGTTGAAAGAATGCTGTCGGAGAGAACAGTAGCTTGATCTGAGGTGTAGCCAGAGCTGACCTTTGTCTATGCTTAGCCATGGTATCTGTGAGGCAATAAGTTTTCCACAGAGCTGTGGCTGCAGCTCTGAAGTAACATCCTCTCTAGGAGGCTCCCAGTGCTAAAGTGTTGACTTGAAATACAGGTACAAGCAGTGGAAAAACACTGGGGTGAGGCACTGAGAGGCAAAAACAGTATTCCCCTTGCGACTGAACGATGCATTGTCCCTTTCTTCAAGGCTGCTGTTCTGACTTGAGGCCTTGGCCATTGCCACACCTGCCTTTGGGATATGCCATAGGGCAGGGGTGGCCAACTCCCAAGAGACTGCAATCTACTGGCAGTAATCTACCCCCTTTTGGGGGGTTCGGGTCAAAGTTGTTGAGCTTTTTTTAGGAAGGAGGAAGGCCCATTTTTTTGGGGGGGGGGTTTCATGTGAAAGTTGTTGAGTTTTTTCAGGGAGGAGGTAAAATGTTGAGCTTTTTTTTTAGGGGAGCCACAGTTGTTCAGCTTCTTTGGAGGGAGCCAATGATCTACCAGTGATCTACCGCAAACATCCAGTGATCTACCAGTAGATCACAATCTACCTATTGGACATGCCTGCCATAGGGAAATGATGCCTTTCAGAATTGCTTGAAGGAGAAGTGGTGAAGCTGAAGTGGTGAAACAGATGCAAAGGTCCTGTCCTTAAATCTCTTGTACTAAACGTGTTCACTATAGGTAGTACTAGAAAACTCTATTACCTCCACCACCACTACTACTGAATCTGTATAAATAGTAGCACCACTTATTATGTATAAGTTCTACAACTAAATAATATTTGTATATTCCCCCCTCTTTTGCATATTTTTGCTGGTTGACATAATTATGGCTGCAACCCTAGCCATGTCTCCTCAGAAGTACAGTAAGTCCTACTGAATTCAGTAGGGTTTACTGCCAGGTACATGGGATTAGAAGCACAGGTTTATATAAATTTTTGGCAGTCCTTGAAACAGGCAAGGAACCACACAGGCCCCTGACAGTTCAGTCTCAATGAAAATTGGGTTGTCATGGTTGGGCCACTGCCAAAACCAAGGCCTCAGCTGGGATGGGACAGGGGGTCCATTGCCAACCAATGCTCTGCTCCACCTTCTCCTTGTTGCCATGCCATTGCCCGTTTACTTGCTCTTTCTGAGCGTCTGCTGACAGGAGAAAGAACAGCTACTTCTGTTCAACTTGTTCTTTTCCTTCTGGGCGGCTGTGCACATTGAACCCAGATGAAAAGTCCAAGAGAATAGGCAGCCATCACAGTGGCGAGGAGGTCAATCTACTCCAGTGGTGATTATGACGATGATTAAATTTATTACCCATCCTTCGTCAGCAGGTCTTGGAGCAGGCTACAAGAAGTTAAAACTGAGGATTGAGGACAGGGGGGAGGGGAGGAACCTTTCACAGAAGTAGAGTGGGTCTTGAAAACACACAACTCAGGGTAAAGAGGTGCATCTTGAACATTCACTGAAAATGCAGTTCCCAGAGTGGTTTAACAATCAATGCCTCTTCCCAGAGAACTGCAATTCTGTGAGGGGAATAGGGGTCCCCTAAGAACTCTCAACACCCTTATGAAACAACACTTCCCAGAATTCTTTGGGGGACACCATGACTGTTTTTAATGGTATAATATGATGCTGCTTTAAATGTACTGCGCAGATGGGGCCTGAATGGCAACCTTTGGCTATGCTGGTTAGGGCTGATGGGAGTTGGGAGTCCAACAACATCTGAAGGGCCACAGGTTCTCTATCCCACCCCTCCTTAAAGAGCAATCCTGTCTCACCAAAGTAGGGATGGAACTCTCTGCCTTAACAGCTGGAAGCAATTTGTTAGGTTGTCTTGACAAGTTGGCAGGCTTCTCTTTTCACAGAGCAGCAATTATGAGAGAGGCCAGGGTGGTGGTGGTGGTGGGTGAAGAATCCATTTGAAAAGGATTTATACATGGAATTTGGCAGTTCTGATTTGGCTGACCTTTACCCACATTGGACTACCTCTTGCACTGAGCCCCTGCACAATTCCAAGCCACTTGTGTTTTGCTTTGTTTCAGTTTTAAAAGTAATCTAATTATAGGCAAAATTATATGTGAAAGTGTACATTTTACCTATAACATGCATTAAAAAGTCAGGCGCCATTCAGTACTATATTTCTGTAAGTTTGTGGTATGTATTAACAATCAGACTTACTTTGTGTGTGCATCAGGGTGAAGTGCAGCCATTGCCAACTCAGCTCCCTGTATTGTAGAAATACATCATTGCTGCCCCCCCCCCCAGATCTTTAAGTCAGAACTAAGGAAAGGCAACAGCACTGAATGCAGCACTCAGCTAACAGCCCCTGAATTGAAGGGCTATTTTTAGGGCAACTTACTCCCATTCATATTGAAATAAACAGGCCAAGTAGTTCAATACAAGTGTCCATTTCAGGTTATTTATAGAGACAAAGAGCTGAGTTGGCAATAGGTGTATTCAGTGGTGGATGGTGCCCAGGTTTGGTGGAAAACAGGGAAACCAACAGTAGATGAAACCAAAGACAGGCAGAGCCAACTCATTTTGGCCTCATCCTCATCCCTGTTGAGTTCTGTAAGGAGAAGGAAGCTGAACCAGTATCACCTCTAGGCTGATTGCAGGTGGGAAGGCAGGCAGGCAGGGTCACCCACCTGTCAATCCTCTGATGCCATGATGACACCAGGCGACTGCTAGGGGTGCCGTCTCACCCACCTGTCGAAGTTGACCCAGGGGGTCCAGGGAGGGGTCTGCCTTGCCTACAGGAAATGCTCGTCCTTTCCCTACAGGAAATGCTCATCAACTGATGAGTGGAGAATTTAGTCCTGCTCTCTGTGCATTGGCAGGCAGAACTCCACCCATCAGCTGATGTCACCCAGTTGGTTGACAGGTGGGTGCAGTTTTGAGGAAATGGCCTTCCAGGCCAAAATGGCAGGTCAAGATTGGCCTGTGGACCAGAGATTTCCCACCCAATGCTAGATGATGAAGACATGTGATAGTGAACATGTGGGTTGCCTTGTTGTTCTCCACACGAAAATACATTTTCATTGGAATTATGTAGCATGAGAATGAAGCAGTCCTTTTATTTCCAACTAAAGGATTAGGGAATAAGCTGTTTCATTTCTTGTTTAGATGCACAACAGCATATAATGCTTCCTGTGTGGGGTTTGCACAATTGTTTCAAGGCATTCATCCTCTAGGTCTTTCGTACTGGTAATTACCAAGTAGTTAGCCTGTCTCGGACTTGACATGAAACACGGAATTCTACCTCCCCCTCTTTTGTAGCACTGTAGCCATCAAACCAAACAGAAGCTAGTAGCTACACCTACAAAGGAGGGAAGCAGTTGGCATGTTTGAATTTTAGCCTTTTCAGCAGACAACAATATGCTTTTGTGCCTTTCCTCCAAGGGTAGATCTTTATAAAACCTTAACTGTTACAACCCTCCTAGCAGGTGACTATTATTATCTCCAAATAACATACGGTAAAACAGTTTGTCAGTGGCAGGTTCTTAAAGGAATCCAAGCCTCCTGACATCCCTATTCTCTCTCCCTCTAACTTACAGGACAACACATGTAAAGTCTCTCTTCCCAGGGAACTCTGGGAATGACAGCTCTATGTGGGGAATACAGGGTCTCCTAAATCTCAGCACCCTTAACAAACTACACTTCCCAGGATTCTTCGGGGGAAGCCATGATGGTTTAAAGTGGTATGATACTATTTTAAATATATTGTGTAGACAGGGCCTGTGTGCAGGCAACTCCCATTTTGTGCACATTCAATGCACATTCAATCATGTGTGTGTGTGTGCTGTGTTCAGAGGGCAGAACTGAGGCGGGACGGGCTTACACATGCTCCACTGACGTACACAATGGGTTTGACTCTCTCATATAATTTTAGAATTGGAAGGGATCTTGGTTTAACCTCCTGCTCCATTCAGGATAAAACATAGGATGCAATTGCAGGGTCCTTGGCAGATGGCTGTCCAATCTCTGCTTAAATACCTCCAGTGAAGGAAAGCTCAATACCTCCCCAGGCAGTCTGCCCCAATATCAAAAACAGCTCTTGCCATTTATGAAGTTTCTCCTAATTTTTAGCCGAATGTACAATATCCAAGCATTCATTCTAGTCCTGCCTAAACTGCCTTCAGGAGCAACAGGGAACAGGTCTTCTCCGTCTTCTGCAGAACAGCTTTTGGAGACAGCTTTCATCACTCCCTTTAATCTTTCCTTTTCCAAGTTAAACGAGCTCTTTGAACAGTTCCTTGTAGGACTGGCCATTGAGTAAGTGTGCTTTGGGATGGCAGCTTAAAACTCTGACCTCAAACCAGATGAATTCCTGTTCAAACACCTCCTCTCTGGGGTTGGAGATCTCACTACGTATTGCCCAGCCAACACATGGATGCCATCCTACGCCCACTGCTTTATGGTGTATCTTTGCTCAGCTTAATCGCTTCTTACAAAAGATGAGCCCTGTTTGCCCAGACTAAACATGAATATATCTCAATTTCCAGCATTCCACAGGTTCAACCAGAAACCCAAAGCGAAGCTTGAAGGCAACAGTCCTCTCCTTCTGTTGTTCCCTAGCAACAATTAATTAAATATTAAGTAATAGTTTGATTGAGAAATGGAGTACTGTATCTTTGTAATGTTCTGGCGTAACCAGTTGCACGAAAATGTACGCTGTTGGGAACAATGTAAACAGAATTTTGTTGTTATCCTTATCTTTCATTTTCTCAGTATTCTATTATCATTTCTCTTAATATTTTATCTTACTGTATTTCAGTAAGAACTGCATGCACTATGAAGGTCCATGTGTGTGAGAGACAGGGAAGGGGAATCTCTCAGGGTTAGAGACTGGAAGAAGAGAGGGATGCCACTAGATGAGAGCTGGTAGGTCACATCCTTTTCTGTACGGAACAAAAGTTATGATATCCTGTATTTTTCTATTTCTTCTTTTATTCTCTCTTTTAAATTTTTTTTTTTTGTAACTAGGTTGTCTTTTATTCTGTTGTGAAAAGTGTTAATAAATCTTTATTTTAAAAAACAAACAAAAAGGGGAAACAATTATGTATTGTTAATCATTCTATTGTTATGAAATATCAATGTGCCAATTTTGAGGAGGTTAAAATAAATAAATAGGGCCTTGGTTTTCATGTCTTCCCACCACAATTTACCTCCAGTTCCTTCAGGCATGGTTAGGATCGTACTGTAAATGTGCCAGTCTTCTCTTGTAATGGGGACTGACACTTAAGTGAGACTACCCATTGCTTAAAAGTTGTCTTTGAAGCTCCAAGTAGACAGGCTACTAAATGTGGCGAGCATTTTATTGGATAATTAGCACAATTAAAGATGGAGAACAAAAGGGGAGCAGGGGCTCTTAGCTCATCAGTCTCTTTATGCTTTTCCAGAGACAGATCCTTTTGTTTGTCTGTTTTGCATCACAAAGACCCTTGGCTGCCAGAAACTATTCCAGCTCATTAGCTCTGCCTTCTTCAAATGGGCTGTGATAAACCACCCCCACCCCCACAGCTTGCAATGATTTTGCAGACAGTTTTCCTTCACAGAATCTTAGAATTGTAGAGTTGGAAGGGACCCCAGGGCCATCTTGTCTGCAATGTAGGAATCTCAACTAAAGCATCCCAGACAGCATGGGCATAGGCAGGGGGGGCAGGAGGGGGCAGCTGCCCCCCCCTAGAAGCAAAAAAAAATTAATGTATTTTACAGACCATAACCAGCACTTTTCCCCTCCAAAAACTGAAGTGGAAAGGGCTTTGCTTTAGCAAGAGCAGCTAAATCTCCGCTTGCTGGGGGGGGGGGGGACACAGCAGTAACAAAAACACATCAAATAAATAAAGCAAAGTGGCTACCAGTAGTTAAGCAGTTAAGACAATGGAGCATATATCCCCAGGCAAGATTCGATAGCTGACCATTTCACCCTATTGTTCTTAAGTGGGAGTTGTTAATGAGCATTCAGGAGCATTAAGAGTTCTATTGGCGATTTAATGAGGGTGCAGACTCAGAGGATTCAATTTGACTAAGGTGGCTCTGCAAGGCTAAAAAGAAGTGAATAAGAAAGGGGGGAGGCTGTAGCTTTGACAGACACAGTGATGTTTATAAAAAGCATTGGTGTTCCAGTCTGCCCCTCCTCCTGCATCTGTATACTGTAAATCAGGGGTGGCCACCTCCCAAGAGACTCTGATCTACTCAGAGTTTAAAACTGGGGGTGATCTACCCCCTTTTGGGGGGTTCAGGTCAAAGCTGTTGAGTTTTTTTTAAAGGAAGGGAAGCCCTGTTTTTTGGGGTTTAGGTCAAACTTGTTGAGCTTCTTTTAGGAGGGAAGGAGGCCCATTTTTGTTTAGGGCTTCAGGTCATAGTTCAACTTTTTTGAGGGAGGAGGAAAATTTTGGGTGAGCTTTTTTTAGGGGTGCCAGTGACCTACCAGTGATCTACCACAGACATCCAGTGATCTACTGGTAGATCACAATCTACCTGTTGGACGTGCCTGCTGTAAATCAAGCAGAGAGAAAGCTGCTTACAAGGCTCCTGTACATGCAGAGTTCCAGCATCACAGCGTCACCCAGAGGCACCCACAAATATGAGTTATCCCTCTCTCTATTTCTTCCTTCCTTCCCTCTCTCTTCCATCCTTAATAAAATACGGGGGGGGGGGCAGATAAGCCCCACATAGAAAGCCCATCAACATGGGGGGATGACTCTTTCAAATACGGTATTTACCAGTAATTGGGGGGGGGAGGCACCTAGGCCTCTAGGAGTTGGCTGCTATGCCTAGGAGTAGGACAATTCAAGAAAGCAGAACGATGCATATGGTATGGTAATATATCAATAGAATCGTAGAATTGTAGTCGGAAGGGACCACAAGGGTCATCTAGTCCAACCCGCTGCAATGCAGGATTTTTTCCCTAAGGTGGGGCTTGAACCATGGTTGAAATATTATGCTGATATGCAGCAACACCTCGGAGCCGTTGTGGCTGCGGCCGTGCCTTGCCCCGCCCTCGCTCGCCCTTCCACCCCCTCTCGCCTGCCCGTCCCTCCTGTCCTCTTGCTGCAGAGTTCCAGCATCACAGCGTCACCCAGAGGCACCCACAAATATGAGTTATTCCTCTCTCTATTTCTTCCTTCCTTCCCTCCCTCTTCCATCCTTAATAAAATACGGGGGGGGGCAGATAAGCCCCACATAGAAAGCCCATCAACATGGGGGGATGACTCTTTCAAATACGGTATTTACCAGTAAATGGGGGGGGGAGAGGCACCTAGGCCTCTAGGAGTTGGCTGCTATGCCTAGGAGTAGGACAATTCAAGAAAGCAGAACGATGCATATGGTATGGTAATATATCAATAGAATCGTAGAATTGTAGTCGGAAGGGACCACAAGGGTCATCTAGTCCAACCCGCTGCAATGCAGGATTTTTTTCCTAAGGTGGGGCTTGAACCATGGTTGAAATATTATGCTGATATGCAGCAACACCTCGGAGCCGTCGTGGCTGCGGCCATGCCTTGCCCCGCCCTCGCCCGCCCTTCCACCCCCTCTCGCCTGCCCGTCCCTCCTGTCCTCTTGCTGCAGAGTTCCAGCATCACAGCATCATCCAGAGACACCCACAAATATGAGTTATCTCTCTCTCTATTTCTTCCTTCCATCCCTCCCTCTTCCATCCTTAATAAAATACGGGGGGGGGGCAGATAAGCCCCACATAGAAAGCCCATCAACATGGGGGGATGACTCTTTCAAATACGGTATTTACCAGTAATTGGGGGGGCACCTAGGCCTCTAGGAGTTGGATGCTATGCCTAGGAGTAGGACAATTCAAGAAAGCAGAATGATGCATATGCTATGGTAATATATCAATAGAATCATAGAATTGTAGTCGGAAGGGACCACAAGGGTCATCTAGTCCAACCCCCTGCAATGCAGGATTTTTTTCCTAAGGTGGGGCTTGAACCATGGTTGAAATATTATGCTGATATGCAGCAACGCCTCGGAGCCGTCGTGGCTGCGGCCGTGTCTTGCCTCGCCCTCGCCCGCCCTGCCACCCCCTCTCGCCTGCCCGACCCTCCCGTCCTCTCCAGCCAAGCAGGGTAGCCGCCAACCCTACCAGCCCCAGAAGCACAAGGTGGCCGCTGCTGCCGCCGCCACAATGTCATCAGGCCCGCTGGCCCTTTAGCCCCGCCCACTCCGTGGCCCCTCCCCTTCCGTGCCTTAGCCCCGCCCCTGAACGACCATGGCTTGCCCCCCCTAGTTTTGATCCTGGCTACGCCCCTGCCAGACAGATGGCCACCCAACTCATGTTTAAAAATATCCAATGAAGGAGGCTCACAACCTCCCAAGGGAGTCCATGTGTCCTTTTTTCCATGTAGCATTGCATGCCATCCTAACCTCTCAGCGGTGTGAGACGTCATGGGTTCAATGAGCTCACCTAGAGCTTGGTTTCTTTGGAATTAAGGACAGTGGAGGTTGTAGCGTCTTTATGATATATGGTTTATTAACACACATATACAGCCTGAGTCTATGATGGAGGGGCTCACAACAGTAACACCCAAGAAGGTCTTGCTTCTCCCATAGCCACAGCCTAGGATTTGAGCAGAAATCAATCATGTCTCTCCCTCACAGCCCGCAGCCTGCTTCTCACCCAGCTCTCTGATACAACTATTTTGCTTTTGACGTTCTCACTACCAGCCAGGTGAGGGAGCGGGCCCACCCATTTACCCATTGGGACAGCGCAACTGCCCATAGGGCCATTAACAATGGGATCCTCCTTTGGTTTTAACCCTTGCTGGATCCAGGAATTAGAAGGGACTCAGACATACTGTTGTCAGTTTCCCCACAGAAACTGACAACAGTATGCTTTTCTTCCCTGTTTTTTTTTGTTTTTTAGAGAGAGGGTTGCAACCTTAATATACACACATGTGCCTCTCAGAACAATTCCCATTGTATTTAATGGGTCTTGTTTCTGAGTAGAGATGTAGTGGACTGAGGGGTTTATATATTTATTTATTTTTTAAAAAAATTGAGCCTACTTTTTATTACAAAAATAAATAAATCCAAAAATGGGTTATAATAACAATAATTTAAAACAATATATATAAAAAGCAACAGGATTCGGGTGGTCTGTAACAATATTAGAGGTGGATGCCCTCCATCACGGAGCTTTTAAGAGAAACAGACCAGTGAGAAATTCAGTAGTGCAGTTGTTGAAGCTCCCAGTTGTGATCTATTAACTGATGTAGTCTACTGAGCTGAAAACCTGAGGATGGTTTTCTTAAGCAAACTCTGAGCATAGCAACTGCTACTACTGCAACCACCCATTGTGTCTTGTAAAGAAAGGCACAGAAAATGCTCAAGGACATTTGGAAATGAAAAACACAGTTGCCGCCCCCTCAGAATCCGCACACATCCAAAGGTCAAACAGCTTTCACTTGAAATTCAGGCATAACAAAGCATTTTTATCAGCTGGAAGTTTCACACTGCCCTGGATTGAGGAGAAGGAGGAAGGGGGCATAAGCCATGGAAAGGGGCATAAACAGGTGTAGGGGTGTGTGTGTGTGTGTGTGTGTGTGTGTGTGTGTGTGTGTGTAACAGCACCCTACCAATGGGCATAGGCAGGATTTATATTGGGGGGCAGGACCCCTACCTGCCACCATCCTCTGTGAGTCCCTACTCCTTCCCTTTCCACACCTGCCACTGCCCTGAAGGAATGCAGAAGCACGCCCCTTTGAAATGGGCTTTTTTACAGGGTTTGTTCTCTTCTGGGGGAAGTGGAGGAGGGTGTGTGCATTATAGCTCAGTGGCAGAGACTCAGCTTCATAAACAGAAGGTCCCAGGTTCAATCCCCCACATCAAGGAGGGCCAGTTTGTGTAGGCAAGGCTGAGCTAAGTGACGTCTTAATTATTTATTTGCCAAATCTTACCCAGCTTTTCTTCTTTAATCTAAGTATTAAATGCAGACTTGCTCAACTTGATTTGAAGTGGAGGGAAAATCCACCTGGATCATTACTGTGCTTTAAAATTTGTTAAGGTGTATCCAAGCAATAAGCATTGGAAAATGATTTTTTTTTCCAGACCAGTGACTTCCAATCTCTTTGTTATTTTGAATTTACAGGTTTGCAGCTAGGAGTTCACAAGCATGTGGGGGGGGGGGCAGCAGTACACACTTTGCAAAATTCGTAGATCTGGCACTGATTGCACAGTTCAGTCAATTTCCCCTTGAAAGCCAAGTGCGGGATTATCGCCGCATAAGCTCTAAAAGCTTGTGTTCTCTTACCAACAGGTGTTGATAAATTAAATGTTATCACCTTACTTGCTTTTGTGCCTTCTGGGGCTGATTTCAGCAAAATACGGGGGCAATGAAATCCTTGCTTGTTGATCTGCGGGTAGTGTAAGCTACTGTACGGGTGCCAGGCAGGCAAGGTGGGCTTTTTGTCTCCCCAACAATCACAGCTGAAATCTTTAATGGAAACATAAGGAGTGTGTCTTCTGTGGAATAAAGGAGCTGGACTCCTGATAGCAACTGGGCTGCTATTGCTCCAGTGGCCGCCTCCGAAAAGAAGTGAGAAGAGTCTACTGACCTTGCCAAGCCTTTCCTACTTGCAGAGTCTGGTTGAAGAGAGGCAAGAAGTGGAGGGAGGAATGTGGCAATACAGCAGTGAAGCATCACCAGAAAAGAAAATGGGCACAATCTGCAGGTCATTGCAATAATTTGAATTAAAATTGTATCGGTATTAGTGGTGTTTTATGTGAAATTTCTGGAGTCCAATCTGGAATATATTCAATAATGGGCTTTTAAACTTTGCCAATAATCTTCCTCCACCCTGTGCAAATCTTTTGTGCCCTCCACAGTGGTACTCCATTTTTATTTATATTTATTTTAGATAATATCTGGCTGACCCTTCATTGTATGATCACAGGGCGGAATAAAACCAATGCAGCACAATTTACAAAAACAGAAACAAATACAGCATTTTTTCAGGAAACAGCCAGAGAACTACAATCTCAGCTCCTCAGTTGCAGCAATGCTGTGAATGACTCACGATTCATCTTTCTGCACATTCTGGGTAATGTGCAATGCATGGATGTATGATGCACATAAAAGGATGAAGTGGAAAAGAGAATGTGCACATTGTATACACATTTTCTGTCCTCATGTTCTTGGCAATATGAAACTGTGTAGATTCTAACTTGGGAATGACACACAAGCCACCATCACTTGGCTTCCCTTCTGAATTTGTATGGTAAGTCACTCACAGCACAAGGCACCGAAGCTCTGACCTTTGGCCCTGAAAAAGCTGCCCCGAATTTGCCACTGCTGGAAGTAAGGGAGCAAAACAATATAATCAAAAGCTGTTGTTCTGAAATGTCTTTGGAGCTCACAAATCCAATTAACTTTAGAGCCTGCAGATGGGTTTAAGGTTGCAGCCTAAGCTGCAAACAGAAACAAAGCCACTGAAGAAAAGGTTGAGGAGATAAAGGACGATTGTTTTTAAAGTAAAGTATTACTGTTTGGAGTCATTTGAAAGAAAGGTAAAAAATGATGCTGAATGGAAGGCAGGGATAATCAGATTAAAATGCTGCAACCCCGGCAGCATAGGTCAGCAGCATATAAAATTGGGGTAGGTGATTATAAAACCAGGGGTAGGCAACATCTCCAGATTGACTCCCTTTGTCCCTGACCATTGGACATGCTGGCTGTGGCTGATGGGAGTTGTAGTCCACATGTGAAGGGTGCTACTAGGGATGGTGGGTTTTAGGTTAACTTCACACTTAGTCTTATTCTGTAGTGAATTTGTATACCACCCCCATCTGAAGATCACAGGGCAGTTCACAACATAAAAATACAAAATTCACAATGAAACAAAGACAAACCAATAACTCCCCTCTCACAAACACATTTAAAAGGCCTTAGAATGTTAATCAGGCAAAGGCCTGGTTATAGAGAAATGTGTTCAGCTGGTGCCTAAAGATATGTAGTGAATATGCCTTGTGAGCACATCCCACAAGTGGGAAGCAATCACAGAAAGGGCCCATCCTCACGTTGCAACCTCCGGACATCTCACGGAGAAGGCAAGCAAAAACGGGTCTCAGATTACAATCACAGGGTCTGAGTTGGTTCATATGAGGAAAGGTGGTCCTTGAGGTACAGTGGTACCTCGGGTTACAAACACTTCGGGTTACAGACTCCACTAACCCAGAAGTAGTACCTCGGGTTAAGAACTTTACCTCAGGATGAGAACAGAAATCGTGTGGCGGCAGCAGGAGGCCCCATTAGCTAAAGTGGTACCTCAGGTTAAGAACGGACCTCCGGAACAAATTAAGTTCGTAACCAGAGGTACCACTGTATTGCGGTCCTGAGCTATTTAAGGCTTTATAGGTCAGAAGCTGAAGTTTCTGAACCATCTTCAGAGGCAGCCCTATGTATAAAATTTGCTTTAAAATTTGGGGTCTTGTAGACCCAATTTGAGTTTGATTATTATTATTTGTATATATTTCATGAATCCCAAAGTTTGAGAGCCAGTAGTACAGATGTTGCAAAGGTGAGCTGATGTGTCATGGGACAACCCCATTGAAGAAGATAACAGACGTTACCCAGACTCCATTGTTGGTTGCAAGGGGGTCCCCGTAACAGTTAAAGCTTCAGGGCCCCCCCCCCAAATATAGGTCCACCACTGGTTTCAACATAACAAAAGTAGTCAGAAACAATAAATAGAATGTCAAAAATACACAACCAAATTGAACAATTCCCACATATATCATAAGAAGATCTAAAATAAAGATACAAAAAATTACTATCAGCAAGATCCCACTCCACAACAAACCCTATAAAGAAGTCTCCAGTTCACCTAAAGTATGAGGGTGAAAAGCAAACATGAAGACTAACAGCACACTCCTACGCATGTCTAGTCATAAGTCTCACTTTCAGTGTGCTTGCTCCCAGGTAAGTGTGCAAAGGATTACTTGGTAAAGCATCGCGGGAATCCA